>NC_142011.1:88003140-88363140 GCF_049901735.1 Notechis scutatus
CGGCCACCGCAGTCGCTCCTTAGGGAGGCCCGGCGATTAGGCGCGAGGCGAGAACTGGTTCTTTCGCTGCTGCTCGCTGGCTGGCTGGCTGGCCGGTCGCCGCTGGCCCGCTTACTGCCACGGCCGCCTTTCTGTCTCACGAGCTGCAGGAGGAAGAGGGCAGTCTCTCCGCGTGGGGGGGGGGGGGGAGGAAGGATTCAGAAGCCTCTGGGTTACTACAGGTGAGGTGCTGCCACCTTTCTGGAAGTTCCCTTCCGCTTCAGAAGAGCAAAGCACACAAAAACGATTTGCAAACGGTGCTGCCCGGGTTCCTGGCTTCCGTGCGACCAAAACATTTTTAAAAATAATAAAAATCGAGCGTCCACGTGTCCGACAGTACCGTGGGGAGCAGTTGGCCAGATAAATCGTGGTCCCCTTTTCAGTAGGCTGCAAGGCAAAATAATTTAAGGGGGGATTAATGACCATTCGCCATGAGTAACTCGCCATAGTCAACTTGCCACGGCCAACTCGCTTCACAGGACACTATCTCTCGCCACAGGACAACTCTGCGGGACAAGAGTTACACGAATACCAAAGTAATGGTGGAATAGAATCATGAAAGAAAGGATGCAAAAGGAGGGACAGAATGAAATGTGAATGGCAAAAGTTAAAATAGTTTTTAAATAATTAAATGAAATTGTTAAATTGCCCCACAGCGAGTTGGCCATGATGAGTTGGCCGGAGCAAGTTGGCTGTGCAAGTTGTTCCATTCCCAGCTAAGGATGCTTGCATTTCTGCAGCAAGTTGGCTTAAGCGGCCTCAGATGGCTTAGACTTCTTTCCTTTTCTACTTAGCAGGTTTTGGACTCTGGTTTTATTTTGGTGCATTAAAAGAGACTGTTCACAGAACTGCACCATTGAGTGGTTTAAGACATTCTCGACTACTAATTCCTCTCCTTCCTTCCCTCAGCCGATATTTTATCCTCTTGGCCACATTTCAGAATGTACATATTCATGTTTTTAGATAGTCGTTAAAAGAAGAGATGGAATTCAGTCCTTTGTACGCTTTATAAAAATCAGGCAAAATTGCCTATCTGAAGGCCAAGAATGTTTTATAGCTGCTGGAACAAAATAACAAGATAAATAATTATCTGCTAATTGATGCTTCAAGTATAGAAATTATAGCCTATCACAATTAACGCTTAGTTCATCTAAAAGTGTCCTAAGTGCTTTAGGCAAGATAAACAGGTTCCTATCTAAATTGGCTGAAACTTTACCTTGGAAAAGCCTTTGTGTGAGCATATATGTATATTTGTGTGTGTGTGTGTGGTGGGATTTTTTTTGCAATAGTTCGTTTTTGCAAACTCGGACTGTATCAAGCACTGAATGTTATCATAAGGGTTATTTTCAGGAAGCAGTTCCTTGCTACTAATATTACTGGGATAATGAAATATCTGCAAGAAAACAAGCTCAAAAGAGCACCCGGGACTCCACAGCTTTTCACAATTGCATGTCTGAATAATCAGCGCATAAGGTACTGCTCATCACAGGGTATGTGCCCTCTAGTTCATGTGGCATTGACTCAATGGAGTGGAAAGAAATTAAAAACTGGTGTAACCGTTTTGTGTAAATAAAAAATAAGTTCCATAATCTAATTTGATGGGATCCAGAACTGATACAGCGCATTTAGAATATAAGGGGAATGACTGAGAGGGGGCGGGATAGGATTTCTGCATAAATCTGGATGGAGTGAAAGTATATGGTTGGAAAAATAAGGACAGGGTGAGCTCCCTGTTACTTGCCCCTGTGCCTGCCACCTAGCAATTCAAAAGCATGCAAATGTGAGTAGATAAATAGGTACCATTTCAGTGTGAAGATAACAGCATTCTGTGCGCCTCAGGATATAGTCATGCTGGCCACATGATGACACAGCATTGACACAAGACAATGCTGTCTCCCTGGGTTAAGAAACAGATGAGCACCGCTCCTTAGAGTCAGATACTACTGGACTAAGGAAACCTTTTACCTTTTTACCTTTACTTAGCAAAAAGAGGGGCTGATACCTGTCGTGATATCCACTATATCTTCTCTATGAATAGCTCCCATTGACTTTGAAATACTCAATTTTCAAGTAAGGAATGAGGTTTTTTTTAATACCCTGACATTGTGATGTGACTCTTTTTCTGTTATTATGTTAGAGGGAGGGGAAAAAAATCTCTATATGTTGGAGAGGCAATCATTTGGCTTCTGCAGATGATAAACACTTGGGGAAAAAATGAAGAAGAAATCTTCTGGAAAGAAACATTAACAGTTTGAAGATTAGGTATTTTTTGTTATAGTATTTGGTGATTAAATATGGTGGAATCTCCAGCTAAGCGGGGGGTGAAGAAGGGGCGAGCATAGAGTCCTCGCACATCAGGAAGTGACATAGGTCTTCATTCCCCCAGAATTTCTGAAACCCTTCTCTGGCATTTCCTAAGAGAATGCAAGCAGTTTAGTGATATTCTTATATATAGACATGCAGCAAGAAAGATGTTTGATCAACTCGTGTCATTCTGGGTTTTTTTCCTTCCTGACATTAAATGTTATACAGGTTGTCCTTGACTTATGACTGGGCCCAGAATTACAGTTCTAAGTTGTGGCCCTCATTAAGTGAGTCACCACGTGACTATGCCTGATTTTTTTGCAGTGGTCATTAAGTGTATGCGGCTGTTGTTAAGCAAACATCACAATTGCACAAACTCATTTTCCCCAATAGATGGCTTTTGCTGGAAACTGGCAAAAAAAAAAAAAAAAAAAGCCAAAAGTTGTGATCGTGTGACCACAGAACACTGCAAAATCCCATAAATATGAGCCAGTTGCCAAGCTCCCAAAATACAATCACATAATCGGAGGGAGGGAGGGTTTCAGCTTTCAGAACTTTGAAAATGGGTCATGAGTAGCTTTGGGAAGTCCTTTAGACATTCAAATGCTTGCTAAATAACTGGTGGTTAAGCAAGGACTACCTGTAAAGGAAAGGACAAAAAGAATAAAGCATGTGTATCATTTCAGGTGGATTGTCAGTATAAAATAGAGATAGGGTTGACTCAAGAAACGATCATAGGCTTGTAAAACAAGCAAATAAGCAGGTGGTGGATGGGATCTTGGCACAGAGTTTGAAACACTCTGGTTAGCTTGAGAATACACTATGAGGTAATGTTGAGTCAGGTAGTTAAATCACCATTTCTCTTTGACTTTTGTAGAGTTAATCTACAGACAGCATAGCTGTTGCTATAGACTAAATTAAATATGGCCCCCATTTGTCCTGGATTTTATTGTGTAGTTGTTCTCTATGATTCCTATCAAGTAACTTTCACATTTTCAGCAAGACTAACCTGGCTGACTTTGTCACATACTGTATTTTTTGGTGTATAAGACTCAAAAGTGGGTGGAAATGTCTGCGCGTCTTATACAGCGAATGTTGCTGAAGTCCCGCCCACCCGCTGTCCCCCACCCTTCAGCCTCTGCCTCCCAGCAGCAAACAGCCTGGTCAGCTTCAGCACAGCCTGATTTAGCACAAGCAGCTGATTATTGGTTGGATCTGCCTCCTGGAATACCGACAATCAGCTGTTCCAGTCTGCAGGGATTGCCATCGCCTATCGCCGCCTCTCCGCGCCCCATTTTCAGCCTCTGCACACCCCATTTTCAGCCTCCACGCACCCAATGGGATACACAGTGGCCGAGAACGGGGCACGCAGAGGCCAAAAAAGGAGCACGCGGAGGCGGTGAAAGGCGGTGGCGATCCCTGCAGACTGGAACAGCTGATCGTCTGGAGGGAGATCCAACCGCCAATCAGCTGCTCATGCTAAATCAGGCTGTGCTGAAGCTAACCAGGCTGTTTGCTGCAAGGAGGCAAATTGCTGGGAGGCCGAGGCAGATTTTTTTTTCTTGTTTTCCTCCCCAAAAGCCAGGTGCGTCTTACAGTTCGGAGCATCTTTTTGTCTGAAAAATATGGTAATCTAAAGCAGTGGCCCCAACCTTTTGGGCACCAGGGACTGATTCCAGGGAGAGAGGTTTTTCCACAGACCAGAGGAGGTGTGGTTTTGTGTGCTGCCTGCATCCCATGGATGGAGTTTTGCTTGTTTTGCAGACCAATTTCTGGCATGCCACAGACTGGTACCGATCCCCAAACCAGAGGTTGAAGATTCCTGATCTAAAGGGATTGTAACTACTTTATTTAATTTCAATCATTGTGTATCCTAACTGATGCAAATGAGTTATAAAAGATTTCCCCAGGGTCAATTGATTCAGAAAAATGAACACTATACCAATTGTGCCAGGAGAACCCATCTTTAATTGTCCTTCAGGATTGCAACTTTTGGGCACAAGGTGTGATTAAGGCACACTGACGTTCCGAATGTTTATGACACATTTGTTTTTAAAAAGATCTGGCTTGGTATCCAAATATAGCCCAGAGGCAAGCAGAGACAAGGCTGAAGGCTTAAACTTTGTTGTGAATCATACAAATTTCCCATGTCATTTTTAAACATTAAAGTAATCTTCAAAAAACAATGTCAGGTAAGGCAGGGAATAAGAAATGACACAATTTTTCTGGTATGAAGCAGCAGTCATTCTGAAGAAATTCATTGTAAATTCCAGTCTTTGTTTTATTGTCATTTTTTTTCCTGTGGAGGTCTTTAAAAGTAACTTGGTTTGGATGAAGGTATATTGAATAGCTAATTTGTCGATGTAAAAGCATTAATGTAATAACAGCATTTTGAATCTATTTGGATAAGTGCTGATAGACACATTAGTGAAGGCCAAAGGTGTTTGTTGTCTTAAGTCAAAGGAAAGAGTGATATATGGGTCCATCTAGAGTTGTCAATTGGACTGGAAATTAAATCTTGTTTTGATTCTATCTGAAAATTCAGAGAGCCAATATGGTGTAATGCAGAGGTCTCCAAACTTGGCAACTTTTAAGACTTGTGGACTTCCAACTCCCAGAATTATCCAGCCAGAATAGCTGGCTGGAGAATTCTGGGAGTTGAAGTCCACAAGTCTTAAAGTTGCCAAGTTTGGGGACCCCTGGTGTAATGTTAAGGTACTGGCCTAAAAACTAGGAAACTGTAAGTTCTAGTCCCCCTTTAAGTACAAAAATCAGCTGGGTGCCTTTAGGCCACTCTCTCTCAGCCCAGTCCACCTCATAATTATGAGGACAGTAGGAGGAGTAAGGAATATTAGGTATGTTCATGGCCTTGAGTTACCTCCAATATAATAAAATCAGGATAAAAAATAAATAAAACAGGCAGAGCATCAGGGAAGCAAAGAAGATTGGCACCTTAGTGGAATAGAGAAGGCGTGCTGCTTGTACAACCAAACTTAAAGAATGTGATACTGTTAGTGAAATATTCAGAAAGGAATCCTTGAGCTGGATATCTTTTGCATTTCAGTTTCAACTTCACTTTTTTTCATCTCCCATTTTCTTAAAGATGGCCATGAAAACCTCAGTATCCCCCTGTGTGTGAACCGGCCTTTAATTTCAGTGTGCTGTAGAAATTCTTTTAATTATGTTCCCTCCCTAAGCCCAATGTGGAGCAGGACTTTATCATATAGCTTGGTTGCAGAGCTCGCTTCCAAAGATTGGCAAGCTAGTGACATCATGGTTTTTAAATTCATGGCTTTTAGGTGGTTTTAAATATATTGTTCCAATAGCGATCTTTTTAAACTTCCTTGGCTTGTTTATTTTGCCGTGACTGATGTTTGAAGGTCTTAACCTAGAATTGTCTTGGGAGCCTTTTTTGGGCAAAATGTTATAAGGGTAATGGAGGACAAGAAGCACATGGCTGAGAGACTTCCGGTTTGTCGGCTTCACGAGCGGCAGGGATTTGCGAAGCTGCGCGATCCCTGCCGCGCTAGCCGTTTTGGGGCTCCGACCCACACGGGTGCGAGCTAGGCTGCCCTGCAGGGGCAGCTGAAGGTAGGGGATCCGGAGAAGGGACTGGGGGTGTTGCAGACCCCCTCCCTGGCCGGCAGAACCCCTTTTCCCAGGACGGTGCAGCGGCGGTCCGTAATGGCCGCCACAAAGAAGCTGGCAGCCGGGTAAGAATGCGCAGGAGGAAGTGGAGAAAGTGATTGAGAGGAGAAAGTTTTTCTTGGCTCCTAGGACTCTAAGACATATTTAATAAAATTCCTGAAAAGTATGACTTTCTGAATAATACCTGCCAGAAGAGGAAAAAGCGGCTGTTTGAAGGTGCTGAAAGGATAGCTTTCCCTCTTTTCCTACGGAATAAATAACTGGATATTAAGAAACCTATTTTTAGGTGGAAATTGGTTTTAAGCGATGAGTGGGAAGAGAGAGGATTAAAAAGAAAATATTTGTATGCTAAGATTTTGTTGGAGCAGATGCCTTAAGGATTTGAAGACTAGAATATACTGTAATAAGATTTTAAACAGATTTGGACTTTCTTTCTCTTTGATTGATATTACCCCAGAAGGAGAAAGTGAGAACTCTGCCTTGGTTTGGACTGATTGATAACTTTGGGACTGTTTTATCTTTTTTATTTTCTTTTGAATATTCTGGTTGTTGTAAGAAGAAAGAAGGAGAAAAGAAAAGAAAAGATTTATAATGGCTCTTTCTGTTGAGGAACTAAGAAAAGAATATGAACAAGCAAAAAAAAATGGTAAAGATGGGGTGGAAGAAGCTTTCCTTTTCTTAGAAATGGCGCTTACTAATTATCAACAAACATTACAACAGATGAAGACAGCAGAGGAACAAGAAAGAAAGGAAGGAGCCATCTTTAATGAATCTCAGAATTTGATCCAGAAAGAAGGAAGAGAGAAAGAAAAGAAAAGAAGAGAAAAGAAGAAAACTAAAGGACTTAAGGACTTAAGATCTAAAAAAACATTTAAGAAAGGGAAAAATAAAGTGCAAAACCAATATGATGATAGCAAACAAAGGGGAAAAGGAATACGACAGAGAAGGGAAGCCGGTAAGGCAGAGGCTAGAAGAAGGGGGGGTAGAAAGGTTTGTTGGGAGAAGAAAGAAAGGAAAAAGGTGGAGAAAAGCTACAATGTTTTGAAATTAAATGGAAAAAGGAATTTTTTATGGATAATGGATAAAGTATAATTTTTTTTAAAAAAAGATTTTGCAAGGTACATAAGATGAGATGGTAGTATTGCAATGGTTTAAGAGTTGATAAGAGATTAAAATGTTAAAATGTTTAAAAATGATTGGCTTTAAAACTTAATAATAGGAGAGGTTTAGAATATTGTTTTAATTAAAGAGTTTAATAAAATTATGGTATTGATGTTATTATAAAATTTTTATTATAGTATTTCTTTTTAATATTTGGATTTATTGTCTAATTATGCACTTAATTGTGTTGGATGTATTAGTTAGATAGAATGTACCAAGCAAAATCTGATTGGGTATTAGATATTATTTTAAAGATTAATTTGATTAACTTAGGGGGAGATAGAAAGGCATCATACTCTGATTAATGATTTCAGGAGAAACTGATTTTCTTTTTTTTTCATAAGGAATGAGACAAAGGGATGATAAAAAATGGACAAAAGATACAAATATAATGATTTAAACTAAGATGATTAATTAAGGTAGAATTAAGAAGTGTGAAATATGTGGAGAAGTTAATATAGAAGGCTTAGAATGGTAAATAAAATAAGTAATGATATGTAAGATGAGCATGAATATAATTGAAGTCCATGAAGAGAGAGACACCTGGGTCCAAGTTACTTTCAAAAAGTTTTTTTATGTTTTGTGTGTTGTGTGTATATGTCTTTTTGGGGGGGAGAATTGGTAAAAACTTGTAGAAATATAGAATGAGAATAATGGTAACTAAGTCAGAAAGAATCAGATGAAATAATAATAATGATATTGAATAAGAGTAAAGAGAAGTAAAGAGAAATTGAATAAGAGGTTTTGGTATATTATATGGAAATGGTTTAAAACAGAATCATAATTTATCTGACTTGTTAAATTTACAATGGAAAAAGGTTTAAACATGTAATGAATAATGATAATTTGTGTGTTTTAAAAATTAATAAAACTTGTTTTAAAAAAAAAAAAAAAAGAAGCACATGGCTGTGTGTAACAAGCCTTGTAGAAGTATAACGCTAACTCAATAACGAGCAGGAGAAATAATTTACTTATTTATTTTTTATTTATTTATTTTGTCAAGCGATTATAACAGGGATCCCCAACCTTTTCGCGCGCGGCCCGGTTCGGCGTCAGCTGGCGCCATGCCCGGTTCGGTGTCAGCTGGGCGCCGCCATCTTTTTGACAAAAATCACTTCGGTGACGTCACGGAGTGATTTTCGTCAAAAATGAGCGGCGCCAGCGCTTCTGGTGAGCTTTTGGGTAGAAATGGCTTTCTACCGGAAAAGCTCACCCATGGCGCTAACGCCGCCATCTTTTTGGAAAAATTGCTTTTTTACCAAAAAGATGGCGGCGCCCAGCAACCAGCGGCCCGGTAAGGCTTGTTCCGCGGTCCGGTACCGGTCCGCGGACCGGCGGTTGGGGACCCCTGGATTATAAGATAACAGGTATAAGTATAAACATAGTTATGAATACATGAAATGGATACAAATAAAAAAGTAACAATAGGACAGGGACGGTAGGCACATTGGTGCACTTATGCACAGACCTCTTAGGAAAGGGGTGAGGTCAATAGTAGACAGTCTAAGGTTAAAGTTTTTGGGGTTTGGGGAAGAAACCACAGAGTCAGGTAGAGTATTCCAGACATTGACCACTCTGTTGCTGAAGTCGTATTTCCTGCAATCAAGTTTGGTGCGATTTACCTTGAGTTTGTATCTATTGTGTGCTCTTGTATTGTTATGGTTGAAGCTGAAGTATTCATTGACAGGTAGGACATTGCAATGTATGATTTTATATACTATACTTAGATCCGACCGAAGGCGGCATAGTTCTAGGTTTTCTAAGTGTAGAATTTCAAGTCTGGTGGCTTAAGGTATTCTGCAATGAGTAGAGGAGTGGAGAACTCTTCTTGTGAAATATTTCTGGACTTTCTCCATTGTATTAATATCAGATACGTAATGCAGGTTCCAGACTGATGAGCTGTATTCAAGTATTGGTTTAGCAAAAGTTTTGAATGCTCTAGTTAGTAGTGTGACATTACCAGAGAAAAAGCTACGTAGGATTAGGTTAACAACTCTTAATGCCTTTTGGCTATGTAGTTACAGTGGGCTCTAGCACTTAGATCATTAGAGATGAGTCCTCCAAGGTCCTTTACAGCAGTGATCCCCAACCTTTTTGACGCCGCAGCCCGGTACCGGCATCAGCTGGGTGCCGCGGCCCGGTACCGGCATCAGCTGGGCGCCGCCATCTTTTTGATGAAAAAGTGCTTCTGGTGACCTCACCGGAAGCGCGTTTTCATCAAAAAGATGGCGGCGCTCAAGCGCCGGTGAGCTTTTCGGGTAGAAATGGCTTTCTACCGGAAAAGCTCACGAAGCGCTGGCGCCGCCATCTTTTTTGATGGCGTGCTTCGGTGAGCTCTACCTGGAAAAGCTTCACGGGAAGCACTTTTTCATGAAAGATGGCGGCTAGCAAGCCAGCGCCCGGTAGGGGTTGTTCCGCGGACGGTGCCGGTCCACGGACGGTGGTTGGGGACCCCTGCTTTACAGAGTTTGGATCATCAACAAGGACTTGACTATTCAGAATGTATTTTATTTTCTGAATTTTTTTTGCCAATATGTAAGACAGATAATAAAAGAAACATAATGTGTTTCAAGATCATAAATAGAATGAAAAACTTCTAATGGTGAAAAAAAAATTAGGAGTCTGTGAGGAAAAGTTTTGCCTTTCAACTTTTTGCATTTCTGCATACTGAGCTGGAGTAAACCTCATAAAGTAAGGAATGTGAAATAAGAACATTAGTAACTTGGGAGGAAGATTTACTAAGAAAAACAACACACTTTGCTGACCAATTAAAGGAAGTATGCACTGGGGAAAGCTAAATTCCCTCGAAGGCGATACCTTAGGTGCAGAGAGTGTGTCAAGCTGTAGTGTGACTCCCTACAAATAATAAACAGGTTCAAGACCAAAACATATCTCTGAATGCATTAAAGAAACGGAACAGAAGACTAGAGATAATTTCATTCATTTCTTTGCTCATTTAATTCTTAATTCCTTGCTGTCTTTCCTTCAGTCTTCGAAGCATTCTTAAATAAGTTTTTCTCACACCCTTTCTCTCTTCCTACTGCTGAAGAGAACATTATGTGCTATCTTCCAAGCACCTTTGTGCTTGGTGTTGGTTTTCTTCTGTGGGTCTGCTGTCTTCCTCATCGTTTGCCTAACCTTTCCACTTGGGCTGTTTCCATCTGAGCCTAAACAAGTGTGCTGTTCAAGATTTTTCAAGGGCTGGTTATCACCAGGATACATACTGATTAGTTCTTTTGTGAGCTGAAATTGTTTGGCAACTCTGTGTTTATAGTGGCACGATGCTTACGTTTCATGTGATGTATGATGGCTCCAGTTTGCAGTACAGGCAGTGAAGAGGAAATAGTACAAGTGCTCTACCAACCCATCCCTTCCCCTTACGTGTTGGATACCTTCCTCCTTTATAGACCACAACAATTAATCAAAAGGGGTATTAAAGGGTAAGGAAAGTTTTACCTGGAAGGAGGGGAGGGCAGAAGGAAAATGTCATTTCATCTTCCCAGAGAAACTTGCTGATGAGTCATGACTTATAAAAAGAGACACATTCCTGATCAAACAGTTCCTAGATGCTTCCTGCTGATAAAAAATAATTGAGATTCAAGAAACTGGAAATGCCTTGTTTATTAGCTTGAATATGATCATTACCTAATCCAAAATATGGGTGTTGCAATTTCTGAAGCTAAGCCAAACTTTCCCAGTGTAGTGCTGTTCCTCTATATTGGACTGTAATGCCACTCTAAAAACTGCATAGATTATTTCAGCAAAGCTAAAAGGGTCCAAGCACATCGCTTTTTCCCACAAATGCCAATTCCACGCAACCAAATATACAATATTCTCCTTGAAATGCAGAGGTTTTATTAAACTGTTTGTCTCTCACCTTCATGTTACAGTTATCAGAGACAAGGTTTCCATCACAACAACAGATAACAATCAGGTACATTAAAAGGGCATTTATTGTCCAATATCACTTCATCATCCATTTAAATAAAGGTAGAATTGCAAAGCTAGCCATTGTGATTATTTGTGATGCAGTGGCCTTCAGTTCCTGTTTTAGCAGATAAGTCCTTGTTACTTGGACAATTCCAAACAAAGAAAGTAGGAAAAGGCCTGTCCCACAGGCACAATCAAAACAGTTAACCCTTTGGCCAAAACTGCCTGCCAACTTATTTGACCTCTACTTTATCCGATAGGCCGCTGATCACAGCAAGGCTAATTCCCTTCCTTTCCTCTTCCTATTAGAATTAACTCTGTCACCCACAACTGGTTGTTCAGCTGCCCTGCCTGCTAGGAGCAAATGACCCACCTCTGCTAACTCAAAAGCTTGAAATTTTCTAATCCAAAATAGAAGTGGTATCATCAAACTCCATTTCTCCCTCTTCTAACAAGATGGTAAGATGTGGAAAAGGAATCTCCAGCTACCAAGTATTAAGCTTGGAGACCAGGCCCAAACCCTTGATGAACAGTAGGATGAAGGACATCCTGAAAGGAAGGGTTGGCTACCACTGACTTGACCATCAGTGAATAGGTGATTTGTCCATTAAAGGTGGTCCTTGATTTAAAACAGTTCACTTAGTGATCAAAATTATGACAACACTGAAAAAAAGTAACCTATGACCGTTTTTCACACAACTTTGTAGCATCCCAATAGGCATAAGATCAAAATTCAGATCCTTGGCAACTGACTCATATTTCTGGACAGTTGCAGTGTTCCAGGATCATGTGATCAATTTTTGCAACCTCCTTATAAGCAAACTCAATGGGGAAATCAGTTTCACTTAACAACATGTGACTAATTGAATAACTGCAGTTATTCACTTCACAGCTGTGGCAAGGAAGGTCATAAAATGGGGCACATTCACTTAAATGTTTTGCTTAGCAACAGAAATGTTGGGCTCAATTATGGTCATAAGTCAAGGGCTACCTGTCTTTATTTGATTTTCTCCTCCAGAATATTTCTCAGTTCCATAGGGCAGCAGTCCCCAACCTTTCAAGCTTGCCGGCCTGGCCCGGCCCGGCCCGGTGTGGGGCAAAAGGGTGTGTGAGTGGCAGGCAGACACATGCAGCTCCATTTCTGTGAGCGGTGCATGTGCACGCCCTACATTCTCACGAATGGAACCTTGCATGTGAGTAGAGGATGTTTGCACTCACGTGCAAAACTACTTGTGTGCAAGGCTGGCACTTGCATTCGCATGTGAAGTTCCATTTGCACAAGTGGGGCTTCTTGAGTGGAGGGCGCTTGTGCTCACCTGCCAAGCTCCACTCATGCAAGTGGAGGGTGCTCTCACGCAAAGCTCCATTTATGTGAATGGAGCCTCGTGCGTGAGCACAAGCACCATCCACTCGGTGGAATGGAGTTTCACATGGGTGCATACCCTTGCCTTCCACTTACGTGAGTGGATCTTCATGTGCACGCACTTTCCCATTTCTCCTGCAGCCTGGTTTCGAACAGGCTGTGGCTGAGTAGTTGGCCATGACCCGGGGTTTGGAGGCTTCTGCCATAGCAGGAAAAAAATCTGAATATGTTTGAAATTATGTTTTCTTCATATGTAATCCCGTGACAGACTAAATGGGCATGAATTCCACTACCATAGCAACAGTGTGTGTCTGGATCCAACATATGGTATAGAATTGCTCCATTAATTCATTATAAAATTATTGCCTGGCTTAATGCATGTAATATTTTAGAATGGTCTTTCAATAGTAATTACCCACCGTGGTATTACGGCTTTGCTGTTAATCACTGGTAATAAAAATTATCTCAAGATTAAACATTCCAAAACACTGCTTATTGGACTTCCGGTGGCGTTTCTGTCAATGATGGACCAGAGACCACGATCATGCATGGCTTTGATCTGTGTTTCCCTTGTTGGAAGGGTCCCCATGGGACCGGAGTCATCCGATCCACCTTGGAGGGGTGGGAGAAGAGGGGAAGACCACCAGCTGGGTCGAGGGGAACCGCATCTCCCCTCCCTAGCTAGGTATTACTTCCCTGGAAGACAGGGAGAAACGGCAGTCTAAAATGGCTGCCCTGAAGACCTTTTGTCAGGTGGCCTAGAGGTAGAGCACTTGCCTCACAGTCAGGAGGTTGTGAGTTCGATCCCAGGTAAAGGCTGATATTTGGATTAGACTCTCCTGCTCAAGTAGATTACCTCAAAGGTCCCTTCCAATCTGTTTAAGGGGCGTGCATAAGCGCACCAACGTGCCTACCGTCCCTGTCCTATTGTTTCTTATTCTTCTTTTATTTTTCTTATATGTACCCATTTCATGTATTCACAACTATGTATACACTTATACTTATTATCTTGTAAACAATTGGCAAATCAAATAAATAAATAAATAAAAATAAAAGACGGAAAGCTACCAGGACCCTAAGTGTTGTGCTGGAGCAGTGAAGTGGTGAATGACGTGTAACCAGATAAAAGAACTGAATTTTTTCTTAACAACCCCGAGAAGTAGAAAGAAAGTGCCCTTGCGCAAGAGTATCACAGCAGCGAACAGAAAATAAGAGGAAAATACAAGGTAAACAAAATTGGAGTATAAAAAGTTACAACGAAATTAGCGACTAAATTTTGAACAATATAAATTGGCATTAATTAGGCATTGGATAAAATGCTGGACTTGCCTGGAATTGGTTATTATTAAGAAAATTAATCATGGAAATTGTTGGAAATTAATGTTTAACATAATTAAAAGAGAAAAGAACAGAACTTTGAAAAGTGGAAAGTGATACAGAGCGCCAGAAGTCAAAGACTTCTTTTTTCCTACAAAATCTTATGGAAATTTACTGGACTCATAACTGTTATGAAACAAAAGATAAATAAAATAATAAGAATCCAGGATTTTTTTTTAAAAAAAAGAGGGAGAAACTCTACTAAGAGGATATACAAATGCAATTTCCTGGGGCTGTTGGGTGTTGATTGTGAAAGAGACAGAAGGATTAACAAGAAAAACAGATAAAAGGAGACTTTTGGCAAGGATTGCAATAAAAGACTTTGAATATTAATAATTTAACTGATTATAAAAAATGGAAGAAATAAGCAAAGACTTTAAGTTGGAATTGCAAAATGTAAGAGGAATGTTGAAAGAAAGAAGGGAATTATTGGAAATATTGGAAAAGAAAACAATGGCGATGGCAGAAGAACAAAGAAATTCTAGAGGGGTGGAATTAAAGGAAGAAGAAAGAGGGTCAGATAGACATGGAGAACAAGAAACACTGCCAAAAGACACTAAAGGAATTAAAACTATGACATTGATGACAGAGTCAATAAATAAAAGAGAAAACACTCCCAGGATTAAATAAAAGAAGAAAAAATTATACAAGAAGAAACTTCAAAAAAAGAGAACAGGAAAGTGGGGGAAGAAGATGGGCGAAATGTTAGGAAGATCAGGGAAATTTAGAAAAGGGAAAGTTGGCTAAAATTAAAAGAAATAATAAAGCCGAAAAATTCAGAGATAAGGGTTAGGGATTCTATAAGGGGGATACCACATGGAATATATATTGGTATTTAGTTTAAAACTTGTTGGGAAATACCTTAGGAATGTATAATTACATACATACATACATACATACATACATACACACACACACACACACATATATATATACATACATACATATACATATGTTTTCTTGAGTTTTCGCAGGTACTTACATGTATGTTATTCAGCTTTGTTTGGGTATTTTCCCACGTCATTGTAGTTGTGCTTTTAAAGTTGTAGCAACGTTTCGGCAGAATCTCATCTGCCATCATCAGGCATCTGTATTGTGTCTATATATATATATATATATATACACACACACATATACACACACACACACACACACACATATATATATATAACTAATGATAGCCGTCCATTTACCCGAAGCCAAGCTGCACTAAAGACCTCCATTAAAGTAACACAATGCTGCCAGCCAATCAAGATACAAAAAGAGCCAAAAAACAGACAGAAGATATCAGAAACACCCATCAAGCAGAACACAGCAAACTCCGAGACCAATAAACACAGACCAAGACTCCCAACCAATCAGGATGAAGAAAAAACCATTCTGGCACAGCAATAGGCTGCCCCAAATTTAAATCTGAAACCACTGTAAAAGTCTGACCCACAGACGGACACTATACAGAAGCCTGATGATGGCAGATGAGATTCTGCTGAAACGTTGCTACAACTTTAAAAGAACTACAATGACGTGGGAAAATACCCGAACCAAGCCGAACACCATACATGTAAGTACCCGCAAAACTTAAGAAAACATATATATATATATATATATATATATATATATATATATATATATATATATATATATATATATATATATGAACTGTATATAAAATGTGTTGTTATGAACTCTTTTCTTTCTTTGAGGATTAAAATAAGGGAATGGAAATGAATTAAAAATATGATTATTAATGAATATAAATAAAGTGAAGATAAAATGAGATATTAAGAAGTTATTTTAGTGATTTACTGGAGGGGATGTATACAGTTGACTATATATACAGTTGATTATTTAATGGATAATAGAATTGTATAATGAGAATATTTTATTATGATTAAAGTGGGGGAATGGAAAATACTATGTGGATCCTAAATATATTGGTTATTATATTTTTACTCTTTTTAGATTGTTTATTATATATTGGCTTAGAGAAAATTAAGGACAATAATGATGTGTAATGTAAAATAAAATAGGTGGTAAACTGAAAATGGAAATAATAGGGGATAAAGAATTGAAAACTTATGTATGGATAAAATGAAATTGATATTGAATTAATGAACTGAAATATGAATTGCAAATTTATTTAAAGATGAGTGAAATGGATAATAATATGAGTTAATGTTACATAAGATTAATGGACATGAAAATATGACTATGTACAAGTGTTATAATCTGGAAACATGTTGCTCACGTGAAAAGATGTATAAAATTTAAAAAATAAACTTTTTACAAAAAAAACCCACTGCTTATTATGATTCTACATTTCAAAAGTTCATGCGGTAAATTATTGTATTTACCTTGACAGCCACCTAGTGGTAAAGTTGGATTTTTATGTGTGTGTAAAAAAAAACCCCAAACAAGTTACATACAATATATATTGTACAACAGAAAAAAAAAATTCCAATAGCATGAGAGAATTGAATTTGAAAACAGCAAATTATTTTTAGTGTTTTTGATAGCTTGATAAATGACTGGTGCTGTAGTATTAGTGGCATAGCTAAAAAA
Organism: Notechis scutatus; assembly: GCF_049901735.1. Lineage (NCBI taxonomy): Eukaryota > Metazoa > Chordata > Lepidosauria > Squamata > Elapidae > Notechis > Notechis scutatus. The sequence goes on from NC_142011.1 coordinate 88,019,525, forward strand.
TAGAGAAAGGGTTTTTTTGGGGGATAGCTGTGACTGAACTTCCAATTCTCTTGGAAAGCAGATCTGGTTAGCTCCCTTCTGAGTCACAGCTAACAGAAATCCTAATTGGTATTAATATGACTTTTCTATGGAGCAACTGCTGCTAGTTCCAAAAGAAAACTGTTCCATTGATCAAGCTCCAAGCTTATGCAGCATCCACCGATAATACATCTGAAATAAAAGTACAATGGATTTACGGGGTCTTGCACAGAGAGCAAAAATAAATAAGTCAACATGTCCCGCTAAGCGTTGCTTTGCATGGTACAGGTAGTCCTCAACTTACAACCATAATTGGAATTTCTCTTGCTAAGCCATGCAGTTAAGTGAGTCGTGCCCAATTTTATGGTCCTTTTTTTTGCTGCAGTCATTAAGTGAATCAAGTGTCCGAGTTTTGATCACAAGACTGTGGGGATACTGTGACAGTCGTAAGTGCGAGGACTGGTCACTTTTTTCAGCAGAGTCAGCTTGAAATGGTGGTTAAACAAATGGTTGTAACTAGTCAAGGATTACTTGTATGTTTTAAAAGATCTGTAGAAACCTACTTTCAAAAAAAAAAAATTGTTTTACTGCTCCAAATATCTAAATTAGAACAAATCAAGTTAAAAAAGTGAATTGCAATATTTTGAATATGTGCTGTTAAATGGACTCGGCCATCTAACAGAATAAAGAAAATGTGAAAATACTGCATTTTCCAACTCAGATTTTTCACTATAAATCACTGAATTATATTAGTACAAAGGGAACCAAAACTTATTGTTTATTACAAGCAGCAATATTGTAATAGTCCAAGTCACATAGGCGCTACATTTCCTCAGTATCACAAAATTTGCTGCGTTGGATTTTGCATACAGTTTAATACAAATATTTGAGACTACATCTGGAAAGTTATTCCCCTTACTATGTAACTACAATTTGTTATATTGTAATTTGGGATTGAAATTAGTTTTAAAATATACACAAAGTAAGAGAACATGAAGAATTTGTCCAACACCCCTGCTATAAAATATAGCTCATGATTCTTTCTATCCAAATGAATATTTTTTTAAATTTTAGAAATATTTGAATGGTGCTTTCATCCTGAAAAATATCTCAGAGAGAGATGGTCAGAAATCTTCAATGAATGGCAATTATTTAAAAAAAAATCCTTAACAATATTGCTAATTAAACATCATTGAGAAGTTACTGTAATCACTATCTAGAGGTTTCTAGCCTGATGCCTTTAATACTACACCACTCTTGTTTATTTGTATCCCATCTTTATTATTTTTACTAATAACTCAAGGCAGCGAACATAACTAGCACACCTTCCTCCTGTTATTTTCTCCACAACCACCATCCTGCGAGGTGGGTTGGACTGAAAGACAGTGACTGGCCCACAGTCGCCCAGCTGGCTTTCATGGCTAAAGGGGAATTAGAACTCACAGCCTCCCAATTTCTGCCCTGGAGTTTTGATCGCTAGACCAAGCTGGCTCTTGTTATCTTTGTTTATCTACACCTTCAGGTATAACCCTATAGAGCATTGCATGAAAACCAACCAGACATATAGTTTTTCCCCCCCATCCCATTAGTTTGCTAATTTGCCCAGCACTGTCTCAATTCTCATCTTTTCTCCTCATCTTTCCTACTATCTTCTATTGGTTTCTTATGATTTATCAATTGCTATTTGTAACTTATGATTAATTATTGCAACTATGATTAGGACCTATGACCTATTACTTGCTCTTTATATGTACACCGTGAGCTTGTTCACTGGAGACAAATTCCTTGTATGTCCGATCACACTTGGCCAATAAAGAATCCAATTTTATTCTAGTGCATGGGCATATATCCCTTTCGGTTACCATATAAACTAAATAAGTAAACATATTGGAAGGGAATATTTGGACATGAATTACACAAAAATTTCTCAAGATTTACTGAAATGAACTGGGTTACAGAAATTTCAGCAGCTGGACTATTTCTGACCCTTACAGTATGGTACCAAATGGATAAAGGGTATGGAATAGGCCCCATCCACCCTGGCTAGTATCCCAGCCACCTTTGCAATTAAAAACTAATCTAGGCTTATGATGGCCTGATCAAGATCAGATTTACAATGTGCTGAAGAAAAACAAGTGTAATCCTTCCGGCTACCTCATTTTAGGGAAGGGAGGTTTGAAAAGATCAAGAACCATGGAACTACCGCTGCCTCTTTTTTGGCTGACAGCTGCTTAACCATAAGATACCCATTAATCCAGATGACAGGCAGAGTCAAACACAGACCATAGATGCAGATTGTGGTTCAGGGTCTCCACCATAATTGTAATTTTGACAATGGTCAGGGTTCAGATGACAGGGCAAATCCAACCACAATATGACTTAGCACATTGGGCAAATGACCCCGCATAACCCTGTATTTCGAGTGCTGCATGGAATGGGTTTATATATTCAATCAAATGTGACCCTGGATGATACCTACCTGTTCCTTTTCATTAGAATATCTGAAAGGTTGGTAGAAGGGTTATGTGTGGCATTGTTGAGTCCCTTTCAAAAAAACAAGGGACTATAAATGGCAATTAAATAATCCTCATCACCTCTCCATTTTATCAAATAATTTACTTGGTAAAGCTGTTACATTATCTCAAATCATAAATGATTATGAAGATCTGTGCCTTGTGTAATAGCGGGCAATCAGCAGAATAACTGGATGAACTTGTCCCAGAGTTAGAAGATACAGCAGATGTGCTTCAAAAATCTCTTTGGCAGCTTTTTAATTCTTTCTCGTAACATGTCTCCTTTTATCACAAGTGTACTCCCACAAATATCTTTCAAATGTGAAAACTTTAAACAGTAGAAAATACTACCATGTAATATAACCCAATTTAAGATCCTTGGCAAGTATCAGCTAGCTATAGCCAATTCATTCATCTTCTTTTTGTCCTTCAATTTTTCTTGTGTTCTGAGCAGTCCTTCCACATTTCTTTGTTGCCAAGAATGTTCAATTTTGATAGTTTTTCTTTGGGGGGGGGGTGTTAGAGGAGAATTGCAAATTATATAGTTTACATGCATTTGCTGATACCATTATTTTTTATGTAGAAGATGCAGTTTTCTCAGCCTTACCCAGAGAACATTGATTTCTTTATGGTAAGAAACCATCCACGGAAAACAAGCAGAGAAGAAGACAGATCAATCTAATCTATTGTACACAATCTCTGCTTTGGCCTTGATAGACAAATTCATGAATTGTTACTTAAGCAAAGAGAACTGAAAAATTATTGAAGTTCTGAGAGCAAGATAATATTCAGAGGTGGCTTATTGGAAGTAAGACACAATCAGATTTCCCAGATTTATATAGCAATAGCACTTAGACTTATATGCCGCTTTATAGTGCTTTACAGCCCTTTCTAAGCGGTTTACAGAGTCAGCCTATTGCCCCCAACAATTTGGGTCATTTTACCCACCTCGGAAGGATGGAAGGCTGAGTCAACCTTGAGCCTGGTGGGATTTGAACTGCCAAATTGAAGGCAGCTGGCTGTCAGCAGAAGAAGCTTGCAGTACTATATTGTAACCACTGCACCTCAGAGGCTCCTATATAGCTGCCTAGCTCACACACATGGTCCATAGGGAAGGGACCACCATGGAGAAGGCCTCCTTTTTTCGTCCTGCTAGGAGTACATCGCTAATAGATGGGATCTACTATTGTTCTGTGCCCTGCCTTTCTGTCCATCAGGAGAGATGCAATGGGAGATAATTAGGACTGCAGAAAAAACGATTACTACCATCCTGCCTTCCATCGAGGACCTGTATACTGCACAAATCAAAAAGAGGGCTGTGAAAATATCTGCAGACCCCTCACATCCCTGACATAAACTGTTTCAACTCCTACCCTCAAAACAATGCTATAGAGCACTGCACACCAGAAAACCAGACCCAAGAACAGTTTTTTCCTGAATGCCATCACTCTGCTAAACAAATACTTCCATCAACACTGTCCAACTATTTACTGTCTGCATTAGTATTACTATTAATCCTCCCATCCTTCCTCCCACTTATGACTGTGACTGTAACCTTGTTGCTGTATCCTAATGATTTTTATTGACTGTTTCCTAGTATGATTTGATTGCTTATTGTACCCTATGACTATTATTAAGTGTTGTACCTTATGATTCTTGACTCTTGATGAATGTATGTTTTCTTTTATGTACACTGAGAGCATTTGCACCAAGACAAATTCCTTGTGTGTCCAATTGAATTGAATTGAATTGAATTGAATTCTTTATTGTCATTGTACAACACAGTATACATACAACGAAATTCACATAACATCCAGAGACCAGACTCAACATGCACACACACGACAATCCCCAAATACTTCCCCACCCACCAAAATTCCCCGCCTCCTAAAACACACACAAGCATCCACACAACAGACCAAGTAATACTGTCCAACAGCTCACTGATGGGGTCCTTAAGTTCATTGTTAAGTGCAATTATAGCTCTGGAATAAAAACTATTCAGAAAACATGTGGTCTGAGTTTTAATTGTTCTGTATCTTCTGCCAGAAGGCAACAGTTCATAAAGATTGTGAGCAGGATGGGAAGAGTCTCTGAGAATGTTGTGCAACTTCCTTAAACAGTGAGATGCAAAGATGTCATCCAGGGCTGGTAGCTGAAGTCCAGTGATATTCTGGGCAGTTTTAATGATTCTCTTTGGAGCTTTTTTGTCCGCTACAGAGCTGTTCCCAATCATGCTTGGCCAATAAAGAATTCTATCTATCTATAGGTGACCCTTCAAATAGCATGATCCAGGGGCATGTAGTGCTTTAAAAGTGATAACCAGACCTTAAAATTGTATCCAGAAGCAGATTGGCAGCCAGTGCAGCTCCTGCAAATAGAGATGACATGAGCACGAGTCAATGTTAGCACAAAACTCTGAGCTACTGCATTCTGAACCAACTGAAGCTTTTAGATACTCTTCAAGGGCAGCCCAATGTACTATAGAGCACCTTACATAGTAATGTGATGAGGTGATCAGGGTGTGGGTGACTGTGGAAAAGGCAGATTGGTCCAGGAATGGGCTTAACTGATGTATAACTTGTAGCTGGCCCCCCTGGCTATAACTGTCATCTGCTCCTTAAGCAAAAGTCATGAGTTCAAAAGAACCCCCCGATTATGCATTGGGCCAGTCTGGGGCAGTGCAACTCCATTCATGACCAAAGATAATTGGTAATTCTCCAAGAGCCTCTAACTCACTCCATCTCACCAGGGTTCAGTTTTAGCCTGTTGTTCCCTATCCAGACCTAAACAGCCTCCAAGCACCAAGAGAGGGCAGCCACAGCACCACTTAACTGACCACAGGAAGAGGTGTACAGCCGAGTATTGTCAGCATACTGTTTGATATCACATCCCATGGTGACGGACGGTCTCTCCTCTCTCAAATTCATGCAGATGTTAAACAGAAGTGGAGAAAGCACCAACCCTTGAAAAGCCTTGCAAATCAGGACCCTAGGACCAAATCAGGACCTTTCACTCCTCATTGGCACCGACTGAAAATGGCCTCAGGGGAAGGAGATGAACCAGAATAACACGTATCACCTCCAACCCCCAGATCTGTTCCAGAAGGATATGTGGTCGATGGTATCAAAAGCCACTGAGAAACCAAGTAGACTAGATAGGACGTATTACCCCATCTCACTCCCACCAGAGGTCATCCCAAAGTGCAACCAATACTTTTTCCATCCCATATCCAGGCCTGAATTGCAATTGAAGTGGGGCCAGATAATCTGCTTCATCCAGAGTCCTCAGAAGCTGCAATGGACCACTTTCTTAATGATCTTCTCCAAAAAGGGAAAGTTGGAGACAGGATGAAAATTTTCCATCTAGGTAGGATCTAGCAATGGCCTCTTTAAGGAAGGGGGCAAACCACAGCCTCTTTATGGTCTGGGGTACCATCCCCTCCTTCAAATAGCATTTACCATCACCTTCACCCACCCGCATCACCTCCCAAGAGGTAGGAATGGGGAAACACTGATCTAAAGCACAGATGGTAAGCTGATATTCCCTAGGATCCTATCCACTTCCTTGGGAGCTACTGGTGAAAACTGTTCCCAGTTATTTGGGCAAAGACCTACTCTAGCATTTCCACTGGGCTTATGTACACACTGACACCTAATTCTGATTCTGAGTGACATCCCAGCCAGTGTGGTGAAGACTTGCACAAGTATCTTCATCACGTCAGGAGTCTAGGACTGCCAGAGTCCAAAGAGCAAATAAAAGTTCAAAGAACAAATCAGCCAGCAGCCCACCCAGGGTCCGACGTTTAGTCCTTCAAGGATGTTGAGCATTGGCCTGCAAGCATTGCTAGTTGCATCATTACTGGCTGTTCTGGTTGAGGCTTCCAGAAACAACTTCTGAAAAGTTCTAATTCTCCATCCTACTTTAGGTAGAAATCTTCAGGTTCTCAAGATCTTTGAGACAGTGGTGATGCTTGGGCTATATTTGGAATTTTCCACGTCTACATTATATGCTGTTATATGAAACCTTAAAAGAGTTCCAGATCAATAAAGTAACTGCTCAGGAAGCTACAGTTGCAGCTTGTACATGATGAATAGGCTGTTAGACTCGTTTGCCACAGCACAACCTACAATTTTGCATGCTATTGCTCAACCTATTTTGAGGTTTGCAAGTTTGCAAAACTTGCCTCTTTTTAGTGTGAATGAATCATTATCAGCAAAATATGGCACCATCCTTAACTCCGCCCTATCTAGATTTCTCTCTGTCTCTATGAAGTGTCCTGTAGAATTATCCTCAATACTTGACTATAATTTAGACCCAGAACCTTCACTACTTGCCCAGAAACATTAAACTTCACCCCCCAAAGATTTCAGTGTTAAGAATTATCCTATTTTGCTGACAATCCCCTAGACATTAGGAAATGCCTCCACTGTAAAGATCTAAACTGTTCCTAAAATTTGACTACTGTACCCCTGGTTTTATTAGAAGGAAACTGATTTTCCTCTTTCAATCAGAATTCCAGGAAACTAAAATTTAAATTAAGAAATTAAGGTACAAAATAGCACCAGAATTGTATTGCAGATATTCTTTGGGCTTCGTATAAAAACAATTTCTTCCCAAATGGGAACTGAAAAACTGAATTATGCAAAAGCAAGCTCCTACTAGTGTTGGAAGGAAAAGGATTAAAAAAAAATGGACCTGAAAATGATCTGCAATACTTCCATAGATCAAGAATGCTGTTTATTGGAAGGTGGGCGACTAACAAATTCAAACAAACAGAAATATTTTTATATATGACCAATTAGCTATACTTATGTTACGTAGATCAGGTGCCTTAAGTACAGGTAGTCCTCTTGCTTACAACCATTCGTTTAGTGATGGCACTGAAAAAAGTGACATTATTTTTTCACATGTACAACCGTTGTGCATTCCCACGGTCGCATGATCAAAATTCAAACGCTTGGCAATTGTATTTTTGACAGTTGCTGTGTGTCACAGGGTTATGTGATCCACTTTTTTCGATCTTCTGACAATTTTAACTTGGAACGGTCACTAAATGAACTGTTGTCAGTTGAGGACCACCTGTACATTTGGAGGGAAGAGTGATTAAGAGAAAATGACATGACCAGTGAAGGAATGGCCCGAATAACAGACCTCTTCTGAACATCTCTTTGGTTACTTCCTCCTGGCTATAAAAAAAGGTGCATAATTCACCCAAATGTGAATTACCCCCAAAAGCTGAACCCCCAAAAGCTGAACATTCAAGCATTAAATATAAAAACACATTTGAATTTTATTGCTTGAGGAATACAGCATATGAAAAAGCACAAGAATGTCCAAAGGAAAAAAGTTGCAGGGATTCAAAATTATGATACATGCCAGATGCAGTAAAATGTTAACCTGAACTCTGCATCAGAAAAGAAAAAGTTCTCGCTTAAAAAAATGTTTCATTCGAAACAGGAAGAGTAAGGGTATCGTAGTACAGATTAGGAAAGCCAACACTGCACATTAACATAGTTTCATTAGCCTAGGATTTCTACCTTTGGTACATCAACCTTCATGACAACTAGATCTTGTCCCAATACTTAACAAGTTGAACCCATCTTTTTTTTTTCAGCTTAACATTCAAACTAACATATTTCTCAATAACCAGTGTATGCAAGTTAATTCATGGGAAGCCCCTTAAAACTTAAATTGCAGTCAGGCCTTTAATTCCACGTCTATTTTAGTCTTCTGCTTCACAGATAGGATGCTCTTGCCTTTCAGTTACATATTTCTGTAACCATGAAAATCTTATCGCTTTAAAATGTTTGATGTATACATATGCAAGACCTGAGACTGCACCTTTCCTCTACAAAAAAGTACCAGAAAAATATGATTTTTTTTCTTTCAAGTATATCATCAAATTGTAAATAGCTATGTTGAGTACTGTTTTTTTTTTTTTAAATCACACCCTAACAGATATTCCTCATTCAGGTTTTATTGGCCAGCCTAGACTTTCAAGCCACCAAACTAAACTTTGCAATTAAATTGTTACTTAGTCCTCTATCTGAACGTAGAAGCTGTCAGTTTGATAAGATAAAGCTTCTCTATATTGGCCTGAAAAACTGTTAACATTGTGTTGCTGACAACACTTGCGTAATCAGAATTAAATAAAAATTCCTTTTACAGTGAGCATGCTCATTAATTCCGATGTTTGCTTTTGCAGTCCTATTTAAACATTCCTCATCAAACAGAATTAAAAACAAATCTGTTGTTCCAAATTCAGTTTTCCTTCAAATAGCATGTGCATTATAACATGCTTAGACTCTGCTTGTATTCCCATCTATTGTTAAAATTAAACAGCTTTTAAACAAGAACCATTTTAATTCTCCAAATTAGGGAACGTTTGAAATGAAATACCTGTTTTGCTGAGAACACTGAATCAATATCATAATAAAGTTCTGGGTTTTATTTTTTAATTTTTTTTAACCCATACAACCCAAAAAATCATGTAGCTGTACAACGGCTATTAAACATACATTTTTCTAGTTTGGCAAAAACGTATAATTTCTCAGATTGGTGATATTAAGCAATGTTACTCATTGCCATGTATCTCTTTCCTTACTTAAAAGACAAAGAATTCAAAGTACACTGAACCCTTGGCTTTTTTTTTTTCTCCCCAAAGCAGATTAAATGCCTTCTCTATTTCAAAAACACAAATTAAAAATGTTTACACAAGATTCTATGGTTAAAAGGGAAGAGAAATGCAAGTGGGAATTTAGAGTTTTCTGTATAAATTCTGCTATATTTTATAAACGTTATTGTAACACTGTTGATCAAATAAATGACGCACAGCTGTCTAAAATTTCCATAAACACCATTAAAAATCCAAAGTTGATATGATACTGAACCTTATGTCCTCAAAAGTTCAAAAAAGACAGTTTTGACATGTACAGCACACAACAGCGGACGTCCTTAAAATACCAATGGCTGGTCCAAGGTGAAGACAAAGTTACAGGCAAGCATTCATTTTCACTGGGTTTGTTGTGCAGGAAAACTATTTCTTGGTGAGGACTGAAAGCTCCGCCTAGAAACATTTCAGATGTCATCTTCGTCATCTTCATCTTGAGAAGATCCTGCTTGGTTGATTGCACTGGCAGAGGCAGCAGCAAGCTGGGCTTGTTGGGCAGCTTGTTGCATTTGAAGCCATTCCTGCTGGGCAAGCTCTGCCTGCTGTTGTCTAGCCTAGGAAGGTAAAGCAAGAAGTTGAGAGAGAATTGATGCAGTGCACTGTATATCACCGGGGTGTCAAACTCGCATCGCCAAGGCAGTGTCACGTGACGTATTGGGACTTTTTTCAACCTTTGCTAAACCGGGTGGGGACAGGGCCAGCCAGACACATGACGCATCTGGCCCGTGGGCCGTGAGTTTGACGGCCCTGGTATACCACTATTCACCTGCCAGCTGTGAGGGGGGATTACATAGCTTTTAGCAAGCAATTATAGAAGCTTTTCCTTTAAAACAATAACTTGGGGGCATCAAGCCTGTTTTGCTTGTCTACCTACTTATGCATTACAATTTGGAGGCTCTCCCACTCCTGATGACTCTTGGGTGGTCTACAGTAAAGAAACATTAGAATGATATCAAAAAAGAAAAAAGATTCATATGCAGCCTGAAGATCGACATAGAAACAGAAACCCATCAATGGGTGTTTCACCTTCAATCTACTGCAAGGTGTGGGAGAATAACCAGGTCTTCACAGTAACTTCCTGAACACTATCAAGGTAGTTATCACTGGGATCAAATGGGAGACACTCCTCATTCCTCCACCCTTTTGAATGTTCATCCTGGTACTGGCATACTTAGCACAAAGAGAATTAATGTTTTATTTATACTGATTGGAGAAAATGGGATCGCAAGAGTTAGCAGGCACACAATGTGGAAAACACATCGAAAGGATTGCACTAGTGCTGTTTGTCTAGCGTGCTGAGTCCCAAGCCCCTTGGGACAAACCAAGTTGGAAGTGTGAAAGCAATTAAAGTCTTGTCAGTTACAGGCGGCAGCTGCAAGCAGGCTAATTAAGGTCATAGAGCTGAGCTTGTTAACTTGCAGTTAGTGCTTTTTAGAGGCATGCTCACTGCAGAGAAAAACAACTCAAAAAGACCTAGTCTGCTTAGGCAATTGCTTGCTCTGCAATGGGGGAAAAGGAAAATAAAAGTGAGTCAAGTGCAGCATGAATACTAACTGACTGTGATAGTAAATACATGGCAGAGAGGGGGGGAAGGGGGAGAGAAAAGAGAGACTGCAAAGGCTGTACATGTGGGCATTTGTCACAAATTTACTTTTTCAGCACTATCATAACTTCAAACTGACACAGTTTTTCATCAAGGTCTACCTGTAGATCAGTGATCCCCAACCTTTTTTATGCCGCGGCCCGGTATCCCCAACCTTTTTTATGGCGCGGCCCGGTACCGGCATCAGATGGGCGCCGCCATCTTGTTTTGATGAAAAAGTGCTTCCGGTGAGCTTTCTACCCGGAAAAGCTCACCGAAGCACTTTTTCATCAAAACAAGATGGCGGCGCCAGCAAACCAGCGGCCCGGTAGGACTTGTTCCACCGACCGGTACCGGTCCGCGGACCGGTGGTTGGGGACCCCTGCTGTAGATGACAATGCACTCTACATGTCAACACATTGTCCATACCTCTAAGCTGTGGAGCTGTAGATAACTATGTTGGCTTATAAGATAGACTCTAATTAGGAATCTTAAGAGTCTCAGAGAATAGTGTCAACAAACTTGAGGCAGAACTAGACTTTTGTTGCACTTCTGACATACTGGCCAAAATTGACTGGTACTGCCAATTAATGACAGCAGGAAATGTTTCAAGGGTCATAGATATAATTAGAGATGGTAAACCAGTCCTTTCCTTCTCGAAGTAGGTATTAAATGCTTTATGTGAAGGCCGCAATATCAGTATCTCTGACAATGGCCATGACATATAGATTGTAGCTTAAACTATAAAATGACAAACAGCATGAATTAAAACAGGAAATAAAAGAAACAGATATTTTGTGTGTCAAAGAAATTAAGAAAAGGGGGAAGAATGTAATAAATCTGAATTTGTGGAACAGAATCTGCTCTGATTTTGTGGAACAGAGTTGAATATGTGTTAGGAAATAAGGGTATATATGTAAATATGAATGTATTGGCTAAAATGTATAGTATGTCAGAAAGTACAATTTCATATTAAATAGGTTATCATGGATAAATATAAAAGTAGTAATCTACAGATTAGGAGTAGTTGCATATTATATTTCACTGGAAGGAGATAATGGAAGAACCAGAGATGAGTTTACCAGGAAATTGTACAACATTCTTAATAATGAATGCAATACAGGGCAACAATTATTCTATTAGATGATATGAATGGGAGGATGGGAATAACAAAGAACAGATGAAGCGATTTGGCCATTTGTCAAGATGAATGACATGTGATAGGATGAGCACCTGCTTAGCAAGTGACTGTTTCAAGTTTAAGCTTACTTACATGACAAAGGAATTAATCCAAATCTAAGGGCACAATTAATTATGTATGAGATTGAGAGAATCAGTAAAATATACAAGGGTGATCTGAATGTGGGACAGGCCACTTTTCAGCAGTGGGAAGAGTGGATCTAAGAAAAAAAATGGACCTGGAAGAAAAGGAAAGAAATGAGACTTGAAAAGAAAATTAGTGCAGAATAAGACAGTATGAGTTCTAAAGAAATATTATATAATAGAATAATTTCCAATTAGAATGAATGACATATGAGCCATAAGCAAAGAATAATGTTACTGAGTGCTACAGAACTGTATGAAGTTATCTAACGTGAAGTATAAAAAAGCATGCATAGTAATGTGGATAAGGGAGAGATGTGTTTAACACAATAGCTGCTGCAAAAGGGGAAGATGACAAAAAGGCATTGTGTTATGCATATAGAAAGAAAAAAGATAAAAAATAATATAAGTTGAGAGCAAAAAATGGTAAAAATAATTGAGGCATTCGCAATTATTATTGGAGCATGACATAAGCCAAAGAGACAGGAAAATTTGGATGAAAATAAAAGCAATGTTTTGGAAATGGGTAAGGAGGCACCTTCTTTGTTCACCAAAGATAGGGAAATGGGAGATATTTTAAGACGTTCAAATGCTAACGGTATGAGTATCTTATAAATGTCATTTACAAGTTGTATCTTGTAAGTATGTAAAAGCCTTTTTGGTCCAACTTATTATAAGGAAGTGAGAACTGTATATAAACAGAAACATAAAAGCAAGTTGAATTCCACTTCAGAATACTAAAGAAATGCAGGAATAAGTGCTGACTGACTAAGTACAAAAGTGAATGAACACTGTGAAAACGTGAATAAGGAGTCAATTGCAAAACAAATAAGTGAAGGAAGAGAGAATGTAAGAAGAGAAAGACCAGAAAAGTCATGTTTAGATGGAGAGATGAAGTCAATTAGATCCTGAAAAGAAAGAGGCAGAAGTTTTCGAAGAGATAATTAAACAACCTTTAAAAAGATACAAAGAGGTATTGTGAGGTTAATTGAAAGCAAAGCCTTCCCATAGGAACAGAACATTAGGAAGAACAGCATTGCCAATGTTAGCTGAAGGGGAAAAATGCAATTCTTAAATTGTATTCCCACACTCATAATACAGGTAGGCTTTGCTCACTAATCATTTGTTCAGTGAATATTGAAATGATACTTAAAAAAATAACTTTAGAGTCCATTTTCGAACTTTGCAGTGTCCCTCTGTCATGTGATCTCAGACCAGAGAGACTGGAGAGAAAGATTTCAAGAGAGTAATCTGTTTTCTACACATCAAGAGCAATGCAATCCTGCTGGCAACAGATCGTCAGGCAAAGCAGACGCTGCCTAGAAAAATTGCTTGTTTTGTAACTTTCCATTCTCCTTGCTTATGTTTTTCCTTCCCCACTCTCCTTGCTTATTCCTAAGTCGTTTTGTGTACAGGTAATCCTCAAGTTAGAACAAAAATAATTTGTTCAGCAGCCATTCTAAGTTATGGCAGTGCTGAATGAATGGTACATTCAGTCCCCACAGTTATACTGTTGTTCTGCTCAGCTAGTGACATGATCAAAAAGTTAGGCGCTTGGCAGACCACCCTCTCCTATGATCATAGGAGGACTTCAACTCTCCTCCATCACCACCTTCCTCCATCTCTGCCCTTTTGTTCTCCTATACTCCATGGCCCCTTCAGTCTATCGCCCCAGCTAACCTTTGCTGTTTTCTTGCTTCTACACATCTGGCCTGGTCCTTCATGAGGCAGCTGCTGGCCATATGAAATCTTCTTCCTAAGTCCCAAAGGTGCTGTTTCAGGAGGCAACTGGACTTCCTTGATTTTTTTTCTTTTGAAGACGTTTTGCTTCTCTTCCAAGAAGCTTCTTCAGCTCTGTCAGAATCCTTTCATTGCCCACTATTCTGTCAGAGCTGAAGAAGCTTCTTGGTTGAGAAGCGAAACGTCTTCAAAAGAAAAGAAAAAAAACAAGAAAGTCCCGTTGCCTCCTGAAAAAGCCACCTTTGGGACAACCATGACCTGAATGACTGAGAATCTCTACAGACTCTTTTTCCTAAGATTGCACACAGTTGTTTCTTCACAGAAGCTTGGGGGGGGGGGGAATGTTACGTGGCCAGCAGTGGCCTTGCAAAATCCCAGACTGAGTTTGCTTGGTCAGCACAAGACAAGAAGCTGATGAAGGTCGGCTGGTCTGGCAGAGTACAGGGGCCTTGGAATGCTTTGCACCATGCTGCTGATTTAGGCTGGCTGGGAGGGGTTGGGATTGGGAGGGACCAAGCCAGGAATATTTGGATCGGAATGGGTCCTCAACTAACAGCTGATGGGATCTGGTTAACGACAGCAATCGAAAATGCTGGGATTGCCATTGCTAAGTGATGTGCTCACATGATGTTAAGCTTTACGACCGCATCACTTAGCAACAGAAATTCTGATCCGAATTGCCACCGTAACTCGGTATTACCTGTATGGTACTTTAACAAGGTGGAAAAATGGAACAAATGATAAGATTTAATGTTATGAGATTGCAAGCTTTCAGATTTCCTTCAATATCTGAAAAAGTCAGCTGTGCAATAGTCTTGTTAATAGTACTTACAATAAAATATTTTGCTTTCGACTGAAAGTTCAATTTGTACTAAACTTTTACTTAAGCGTATCCATTTTCATCTATTATACATTAAACAGATCTTGCCCAGAAGATTCCTAAGTCATTTCCAAGACATAAGCTAGGACCGTGATGGCGAACCAATGCCAGGCGTGCTAGAAGTGGCACTCAGAGCCATCTCTCCGGACACGCCAGCTGTTGCCCAAGGCTCTTCTGGGTTCCAGCATGCCAGCTGGTCTTTGTGCACACGGGAGCTCTGGAAACAGAAAAAGCAGCTCCCCAGAGCGCATGCGTGCCTTGGCCAGCTGATCTTTGAGCACATGGGAGTGCCAGAAACCGAAAGAACAGCTCCCCAGAGCGCATGCGTGCCTTGGCCAGCTGATCTTTGAGCACATGGGAGTGCCAGAAACCGGAAGAACAGCTCCCCAGAGCGCATGCGTGCCCTGGCCAGCTGATCTTTGAGCACATGGGAATGCCAGAAACCGGAAGAACAGCTCCCAGAGCGCATGCGTGCCCTGGCCAGCTGATCTTTGAGCATATGGGAGTGCCAGAAACCGGAAGAACAGCTCCCCAGAGCGCATGCGTGCCCTGGCCAGCTGATCTTTGAGCACATGGGAGTGCCAGAAACCGGAAGAACAGCTCCCCAGAGCGCATGCGTGCCCTGGCCAGCTGATCTTTGAGCACATGGGAGTGCCAGAAACCGGAAGAACAGCTCCCCAGAGCGCATGCGTGCCCTGGCCAGCTGATCTTTGAGCACATGGGAGTGCCAGAAACCGGAAGAACAGCTCCCCAGAGCGCATGCGTGCCCTGGCCAGCTGATCTTTGAGCACATGGGAGTGCCAGAAACCGGAAGAACAGCTCCCCAGAGCGCATGCGTGCCCTGGCCAGCTGATCTTTGAGCACATGGGAATGCCAGAAACCGGAAGAACAGCTCCCAGAGCGCATGCGTGCCCTGGCCAGCTGATCTTTGAGCACATGGGAGTGCCAGAAACCGGAAGAACAGCTCCCCAGAGCGCATGCGTGCCCTGGCCAGCTGATCTTTGAGCACATGGGAGTGCCAGAAACCGGAAGAACAGCTCCCCAGAGCGCATGCGTGCCCTGGCCAGCTGATCTTTGAGCACATGGGAGTGCCAGAAACCGGAAGAACAGCTCCCCAGAGCGCATGCGTGCCCTGGCCAGCTGATCTTTGAGCACATGGGAGTGCCAGAAACCGGAAGAACAGCTCCCCAGAGCGCATGCGTCCCTGGCCAGCTGATCTTTGAGCACATGGGAGTGCCAGAAACCGGAAGAACAGCTCCCCAGAGCGCATGCGTGCCCTGGCCAGCTGATCTTTGAGCACATGGGAGTGCCAGAAACCAGAAGAACAGCTCCCCAGAGCGCATGCGTGCCCTGGCCAGCTGATCTTTGAGCACATGGGAGTGCCAGAAACCGGAAGAACAGCTCCCCAGAGCGCATGCGTGCCTTGGCCAGCTGATCTTTGAGCACATGGGAGTGCCAGAAACCGGAAGAACAGCTCCCCAGAGCGCATGTGCGTGCTGGCCAGCTGATCTTCATGTGTGCAGGAGCGCCAGAAATCGGAACAGCAGCTCCACTAGCTGGTCTTCACACGCGCGGGAGCACAGGAAACTGGAAGAGCAGCTCCCCAGAGCGCATGCGCGTGCTGGGAAGCTAAGCTTCCAGTTTCCACCGCCCCAGCGCGCCTGAGAACTGCTCTTCTGATTTCCGGCACATGCTCCTGTTTTGGTGCCGAAAAGGTTAGCCACCAACTGGTCTAGGATTGCAACAAAAGAAAAGAAAAAAATCCAGGGTGTTTTGAAATGGCAAGTAGCAAAATTTGGCCAATCTGGCAAGTAGTCATGGAGCTGAAGTTCCAAAAATTCCGAAGGCTGTCAAGCTTGTGCAAGCAGATTCATTTTCATTTATGGTAACATTTATTTACAGAAATATAGACAAAATTGCAGTCATTATTCTATGCACTGAATAAGCTGGACTGGAATTAGGGGAAACCCAGATTTTGCTCCACCTTCAGTCACTGAAGGTTCTCTGAGTCACTCTGGGCTAATCAGCTCCCTTTTTTACCCTAGGGCATTTCAAAGTATTGTTGCAGAGAAAAACCGAGGAAGGGAATACAATGTACTTTGAGTTCCTGGAGTAAGAGCAGGATGTTGTTAATTGCTTCAATTAATTAACAGAAAGTGTTAGGTGCACAGTTTTCATAACCGTTTTCCCACTTACTTTTGCAAACAACTCTTGTTGCTGCCTTAGAAGCTCTTCTTCAGGAATGCCACTGTTTTCCAAACGGGAATTAGCCTTTCTTCTTTTTAATGCTACAGTTTTGCATTCTTGTAAGACTTCTTTGACCTCACTGATATAGGAGCCAAATCCCAAACTTTCCAATGCTAGGAATAGAAATAAAATCATGATAAAGTCAAATAATTTTAGATTAAAATGATAGCATAACTGGCAGTCTGCAAATGAATGTAAAATGATTAGCATATTTTATTGTTCACACAGTATAAGTCATAAAGCAAAATCTTTATGTTGGTAGCCTTTTAAGAAATCACAAAAAGAGAAGTTGGGGTGAGGTCCCTTTATTGATATAAAACTTTTGGATATAAATGGAGGATTTCACTTGAATAAGGAGAGCGCCAACTTCCATTGATAAAAAGGGACACCAACTGAATGCAGTCTATCATAAATATTTCACCTGAAGCTAATCTGTAACTGTCTCCATATAGCCATTCAAATATGTACTTCATACATTTCTATAGATGGGTAGTCCTCAACTTACAACCACAATTGAGGCGAGAATTTCTGTTGCTAAGCTAGGTGATTGTTAAGTGAGTCACACCCAATCTTACAGCTTTTTTGACAGTTGTTAATCAAATCACTGCACCTGTTAAATGATCACTGAGGTTTTAAAGTGAATCATGCAGTCATTAAACAAATCTAGCTTTATCCATTGTCTTTCCTTGTTAGAAATCATCTGGGAAGGTTATAAATGGTGATTACATTAACCCCAGGACATTGCAACTGTCATAAATACATGTCAGCTGCCCAGTCCCTGAATTTTTATCATGTGATCATGGAGATGCTATGATGGTCGTTAAGTGGGAGGTCTGGTTGTATCTGTTTTCAGTGCCATTATAACTGTGAACGGTCACTAAACAAATAGTTGTAAGAGGACTACCCATATTTTGCAAAGTATTAATTCAAATACTTATCAGACCACTGAATCACTTGTACCTCATAACATTGACATATATGTAGATTCAATACTAACGCAATATTAGGTATACATGAGCCGCTGTGGCGCAGTGGTTAGAGCGCAGTACTGCAAGCTACTCCTGCAGCCAGCTGCCTACAATTTAGCAGTTCAAATCCCACCAGGCTCAAGGTTGACTCAGCCTTCCATCCTTCCAAGGTGGGTAAAATGAGGAGCCAGATTTTGGGGGGAAAGAGGCTGACTCTGTAAACCGCTTAGAGAGGGCTGTAAAGCATTATAAAGCGGTATATAAGTCTAAGTGCTCTTGCTATTTTCATGCTTGTTTCATAACATTTGATCAACATGTTGAATCCACCTTTGTCAAGATTCAATACTACATCATCAGGGTAATTAGTAAGAAAGGGAAAAAATATTTCATATGAACTTAGCGTAACTGAGTTTAGTGAAAAATCTTGATGTGCTATACTTCTCCAAGTGGAAATATTTTAATTAAATCACTACTTAAATCTGTGGTATCCTCCAACCCATTCCTGTAATTAAAAAAATAATAATATAGAGTCTTAGAATTGCTCTAAATATCAGCAAGATTTATCTCTTGTCTCATACAATAATCTTTTCAGATCTGTTTGGCTTTCTCAAGAGTTTTGTTTTGATGCTGCAGCACTGCTGACAAAAACGGTATAGATCACATCAAAGAGCGAAACTACTCTGCAAGTCCAGAATAAATATTTTCTTAAATGGTACATAAATATTTAAAGTTCATGATGTCCTATCTTTTGTTCTTTTAGTATCATGGAATTTACATTAAATGTTTGAAACACAATTATAACACTGTGCAGAATGTAATGGAAAAGGGGAAAAATTACTTCCTTTAACTCTACATCATTTTACTTTTCCAGAGATTTAAGAATTGATAAATATATATTTTGGAGCTGATTAGGCAAGAGAATACTGCACGTTTTATCAAGAGAATACTGCGCATTTTATCAAACTACTAAAAGCTCTCAACTGCTGAATGAGAAAAATACCACTAACTTCTATGCCTGCAGTGCCATGCCTAATTTTCTTTTTAAACCAAATGCAGTGGATAAGTAAAAATAAAAGAGAAAGTTCAAGGACCCGCAGAAAATGTAAATATGATAAGTTCCTCAGTTAAAGTGGCCCAAAAGACGTCAACTTATAGTAATTCTGATTAGTTCAGGAAAACAAATATTTAAGTTGCACAATTCATTTGCTACATCCCTATTTGCTTCCTGGCACATCATTTTCCTTGTCCCTCACAGCCAAAAGAATGGGAATCCCCAGTATACCATGAAAGCATGAGTTTTGGTGTAGTCTAATACAACAGGGAGCAATCTTGGGACCACATAAATGCTCATAAAACAAAATATTCCTTAACTAGAAATGGGAGGGCAAAGAGAAAAGAGACACCGCCAGTTTAATATTGGCCTTGGCATATGCAAACATTGGCTCCGAGGTAAAGAAGGCCTCTGTATATACACACTGCTATTAACTGGACAAAGGTAATTCCAAAGAGTTATTACTACAGAAGAACAGACAGACAGGGTTAAGATGAATCAGAATATAATTCAGTTCTTTTGCAAGTCAGGCCAGCAAAATGTGCTAAATCTTAGGCATGCATATATTGAATGAAATGTTAGTTTCAACCTTGGGTAATTATGTGCAAATCTATGAGCAAAACTGAATAGCTACTATTTGTTACATGCCCAAGCTTAACCAAATTACACCTCTCATTCTGTGACACCATAGAAAGGATGCTGAAATGTGCATGTTTTATCCATTTCTCAATTTGGGCATATACCATATACCAGTCTCAGTTGGAAAAATTAGATACTGCAGAAGTCCTAACCTTAGAATCATTCTAAGTGATTCTAACAGTCAAAACTTCTATGTCTTGCATTTCTTTGTGCTTCTTGACAGTTGTAAGCAAAGTGATTTATACAATTCACTTTGTGTACTATAGAACATATTATTTGAGGGAGAAGGAAGATTCAAAGCTGTGAAAAATAAAACAATAAAAAATCTTAAAATAGTGTTTTAGTATAGAACTTTCTATAGCACAGAACTTTCAACATGCATCTCACAGAATTATATAATTGGAAGAGACCACAAAAATCACCTAAACCAATAGTTTGCTATGTGTAGGAAAATCAGCTAAACATCCTTGAGGCGTGGCTGCCACCTACCCAAGTCAGGGTTTTGATGCCATACTAGAATAACATGATGTAGAACAAGTATATATAGAAAGCCAAGAACCAGCTATGGGAGAGGGTCTGTCTCCTTGCAAGCCTTCCATCTCTGATCTCTGTAAGAAAAGAAAAAATGCTACGCAATGTAGCACAGCGAAACTACACTCATTTTTTGCAGCTTTTTCATTTTCTATTCTTAAAGCAGCAAACATGTCTTGATTCTGAAAGTAGTATTATCAAAAACCAACCAAACGAAACAAGGACCTTGGTTACTTTCACTGTTGTCTTCTGTTCACTAAATACAATGTAAAAACCACCATAATGATTTCTTTTAGAAAAATTAATAACAATTAAGAATTAATCATCTGCTCAAAGCTGTCCTGTGAGAATCAGCAAAGAATCATGATTAACATTCTTTGACTAGGAACTTTCGGTTTCGTTAGAAGGCAAGCAAGAGAGAACAAAATTGTTTTTAGAAAGTCACAGAAAGGAAATTATAATTAGCCATCTTCTCGAATAGAAAACTTTCCTGTTTCTTAACGTATTTGTTCAGCCTCATATAGCCTTTTTTCCTTTTAGATCATCCCCAAAGCAATAAATATTACAGACTTGCATAAAAATCAGTAATGCCTCCCCTTTTCCAATTACAGAATTTAGTATTGTTACAGAATTCTACATAGGCACGTCATTTTTAAATGTGCTTATTTAGAATTAAGCTGACATCTGCAAAGTGCCTCTCATGCAAATATATTCAGATACAACTAAGAGGTACAAACATTTCCAGATAAACAGCTCCTGCCTGTCGGATTTCTACTGTTACCAAGTTGCCTGAAGGGATAGAATGTGCAATGAAGTAGCTTTATTAGGCAGACACTGAAGTGTAGATGAGCATCTCATGCAAGTACAGGTAGTTCTCAATTTACAAGAGTTCGTTTAATGATTACTCAAAGTTATAACGGCATTGAGAAATGTGATTTATGACCACTTTTCACAAGGATGGCCTTGGCCGCATCCCCATGTTCATGTATTCAAAATTCAGATGCTTGGCAACTGGTTCGTGTTTATGACAGTTGCTGTTCCTAAGGTCATGTGGTCACCTTTCGCAACTTTCTGACAAGCAAAGTCAATGGGGAAGCCAGATTCATTTAACAACCAGATTACCACCTTATCAACCGCAGTGATGTGCTTAACAACTGTGGCAAGAAAGGTCGTAAAATGGGGCAAAACTTACTGAACAAATTTCTCACTTAGCACCATAAACGTTAGGGCTCCATTGCAGTCGTTCAGTTGAGGACCACCTGTACACCAAGTATATTTTAAACAACCTCAATTGACAGGGCTAATGGGAAAAGGGATGGGGAGATGAAGGGAATACTTTCAGGGAATTAAAAGTTATAGCTTCATGGTTTCTAAGATCGTAACAGAGGGGAAATGAAAAGCTCCTTTTTATAGATCAAGGGGTGGGTGGGTGGGTGGCTGTATAAACGAGCAAGGCCAGACGAAGGTTCTTGCCTTGGATAACATGCTCGGGAGAGATGGTTTTCTTCTCAGACTTGTTGCAGATCTCGTTGGCCTCGGAGGAGATGAGGTGGATGAATTCGGTGCAGCAATTCACCACCAGCTCCCGGGCATCGTTGGCCACCCGCACGCTCGGCAGCGTCTCCTTGATCATCTTATTGATCGCCGCCCGCGGGATGGTCAAATCGTCGTCGTTGCCCGAAGAAGAAGCCATTCTGGATCGATCGGGAAATCAACACCGGCTCTACCAGGTTCGGGAGGCGGCCGGAACGACCCAGAAAAGGAAACGGGAAGCCACAAGACGCCGGGAGGGCGCAATGCAGGGAGGGTCGCCCTCCGCGGCCACAAAGCGTTCCTCGAGCCCAGGCGGAAGGCGCCGCCGAATTCCTTCTCGAGTGCCAGAGTCACAACAACGACAACCATCAGCGCTGCCTCCGCCACATCCCTCCGGGCTCTTCTGCTGCAGCCGCTGCCGCTATCCCACCACACGCCCAACGCAAGGAAACCCCTCCTGGCCTTGGCCCGTCGGGGAACCTCTCCGGTCACGCAGCGCCGGCCACCCTGCTTCTTTTGGCTCCTTTCAGCCAGACACGCAACGCAGCACCAAGAACGAGGACAAAACTTGCGACAGACGACCAGCCCTAGTTGGTGGCGGCGGCGGCAGCGGCGCACGCCACTTCCACCGGAAGCGCTTCTCGTGGCCCACCCTACTTCCGCTTCCGGTCTAGAACGGAAGCGCCTTTTTTTAACGGGAAGGCAATATACTTCAGTGCGAGGTTTTTGTTTTTTTTAAGGTGTGGCGTGTGGCCCGAGAACGCTCAGTTTCTGTTTTACTTGACTTGTAGTGAGGTAACATTTAGCCCGCGAATTTCCCAGAGGTGGATTCATTACGCATGCGCAGTGACACTATGTTGCTCGATCGCAGTCATTTTTGAGCTCTTGATGCTTCCTCCTCAACTTAGTTGTTCGTTTGCAGATGTTTCCCTTACCCAAATAGATAGCATCATCAGTGCGAGTGAATGTGGGGTTTGCTGCCTGCTAGTTTTCATGTTTTTCTGTCTCATTGTCTTAGCACTATTCAGACTTAAGACAATAGCAAAGCAAAGCAAAAATGTAAGCGGAGATCAGCAGCAGGTAAATAGTCAAATATTCTTGCTCACGTTTTGCCCTGTGATGCACCGTTTTGCCCATTTAAAGAGTTACAGAGAAGAGTTTTAGTGCTAGGTAGTACACAGATAGATTCTACTGCACGGACTATTCTGTCGAGATGGGGCATATATGATAAGAGTTTGGCAGACTTTGGGGTTAAAATAAGGGTGACATAATAGGAAAATGTTTTGTTACAACTCTTGAATGTTATTTTCTGTGATACGTTATTGCACTTGTGCAATTTCTTTTATAAATAATCTTAAGAGTCAAGTTATTAAGAAAACAGGTTACTTTTTTAAAAAGAGCTCTTAATAAAAGCTATTATACCTGCCCATGGGATAGACAAGTACCCCAGCACATAGTTTTTGGTATTGCTTCAATGCACCAAGGAAAAAGGGTCCCTGAAAGGGAACTAGAAGCAACTTTCTTAGCTGCAGCTGTAAGATATAACAGTGCATGTGCAGCTTTTTATAAGAAGCCTTGATTTCCTCATAATCACATGTTTATTTCATGCCTTTTCTTTACATCAAAATACATTCTCTCATTTAACCCCCAAAATATGAGATAAGCTGAACCGGAAAGAAAAGTAGCTGGCTTAAAAATTCTAAGGCAGAGGTGTCAAACTTGATTTCATTGAGGGCCGCATCAGGGTTGTGTTTGACCTTGGGGGGCCTGGTGGGCATGGCCAGCTCGACATAACTAATGTTGCGGTGCCTGTGGTGACCCGAGCACTCTGCCAGCAAAAATGGGGCTTCACTGGCAGAGGCACTGTGGGCTGGTCCTTCACTGTTTCCAGGGCGGCACTGCAGGCCAGATCTAAGCACACCGCCGGCCAGATCCTGCCTGTGGGCTTTCCCCCCATAGATATGAATGATCCCAGCAGGGATATGTGTGTGTCCCTCTTTTGATCAGAGTCATGCAATAGTGTATGAGCTAATTAATGCAAGAGTGGAATTCAAAAATTTTAGCAACCGGTTCTCTGCCTAGTTGCTGGGTGGGCATGGCCATGGTGGGTGTGACCTAGTTGGTCTCCTGCACCATGGCGGTGTGGGGGGGCATTCTCGCCTTCCCCAGCCTCTGGAGGCTTTCCTCGAGCCTCTGGGAGGGCGACAATGACCTCCCCTGGGCACTGGAGGCCCTCTGGAAGCTGGAAATGTACCCATTTCCAGACTTCCGGGAGGGCTGTTTTTTGCCCTCTCCAGGCTCCGGAGGTTTTCCTCAAGCCTCCGGGAGGGCAAAAACATCTTCCCCAGGCTCTGGACCCCAGAAACAGGCCTGTTTCCAACCTTCCAGAGCCTCTGGGAAGCCCGTTTTTTGCCCACCCTGAGCCTCCACATGGGCCCTGTACTGGGGACTTCTGGGAGAGGCGGGACGGGGCCATCCAGTTGTCAGAACAACAGGTTCGCTGAACTAGACATAAAATTAACATCCAGTTCAAATGAACCCGTCCAAACTGGCTAAATCCTACCTCTGAGCTAATGGTGTATAAGTTTTATGTGCAGACAAATGCACATGGCTATAAACTTCCATTCAGAATCATGCATTCTATACATATTATGCCATTTATCATTACAAGTAGCATTTTTAAAATGTAGGACAATTTTATAGGATCTGTTTGGTTATAAATTATGGGGTTAGCTGAAATTTTAAAGTTTAATGAAAAGTTTTCTTTAAAAAAGGATTTTTATGGATTTTACTTTATTAGTAAACATAACAAAAAACATTACTAGTGTAAGAAATAATATAAATACTGAAAAAGCACAGAAAATAATTTTCGGTGGAAAGTTACTAAAAAAAATTGTATTTGTGGTTTCTATAAACTATTCTTATGAACTCCATGCCGTGCCCATAAATCCATCTGTGGTCAGTTGCATGCCAGCACACTTATTTCTTCAGAAACTTTCTTCCTGAAATAAACATATTTTCAGTTAAAATGAATATTGTATAATGAAATTCAGTCAGACCTCAATTGTTGTTAAAGAAAGCACTGTGCGATATACAATTTTCCTAGATGGAAATTTTACTTCAGCAATACCTCTGGTTTCTGAGATTTTAGGAGATGTTGTTTGTACATATTTAAAAGTATTTTCTCTAAAATCAAAACAGCTCAGAAGCTCAGAATTTACAAATTAATTTCAGTGAAATGCAATATTTTGACATCGTTATATGTATGTACTGCAATCTTATGGAATGATTGTCTTTTGCTAGCCATGAATTATATAATAAACTCTCTGTACAGGATTCTACAAGACAATAGGAAGGATTTCAAATTCAAAATGTCATAAGAGCCACATAAGGACCACACTGGGGGCTACAATACTACAATACTCCTCACTGATTAAAAAAAAAAAAGAACATCTCTAGTGAGTCAGTTATGAAAGGCGTCACAGCATATCATCAAACGTAACTTTATAAATAAAAAAATCCATTGCAAAATAGAACCAAGGCCCCATCCTTCATCCATCATTTCTATAGTCTCTAACCTCCAGAAATTTGTAGTTGTCAAAATATATTCAATTTTGCCAAGTGTATAACCCACCCATGCTCTCTAAATGACATGCCATTGGGAGTCGGCTCATATTTGATTGGTTGCAATGTCCTGCAGTCACATGATCAGGTTTTGTGACTTTTTTGCCTTTTCCTGCAAAAAGACCCATTGGATAAGCTGGATTCAGATTTACAACTATGTTTGAATCACTTTACGGTGATACAGTTAGCCACCATTGCAAAAAAAGGTCATAAAATCAAGTGCAACCACATGGCGACTCAATTTATGACTAATAATTTAAAACCAGAATTCCAGGCTTGTTGTCATAAGGCAAGGACTACCTGTAGTAAAATGATTTGAAGAATTCTTTGACACAACTGAGGTCAACATTTGAGTTACTGCTATAAACATCTATTGATATTTAAACTAATTCTTTGCACATTCCTTTATTTCTCACATTCATTGCATTTCTAATCCTGGGAAAAAAGCTCTCCAAAACATTATAGAATTTAATTCTGAGAAAATAGACGTATGGTGATCTTCTTACATCTTTAATTCGATGTCACTGAACATAGTAAATACAGGTAGTCCTCGACTTATAACAGTACTTTTAGTGACCAAAGTTACAACAGCACTGAAAAAAGTGACTTATGACCATTTTTCACACTTGACTATTGCAGTATCCCCAGTCTCATGATCAAAATTCAGATGTTTGGCAATTGACTCATATTTATAACTGTTGCAGTGTCCTGATGTCATGTAATCAACTTTTGTGACCTTCTCACAGGGCAAAGTCAAGATTCAGTTAACCATGTTACTAATTTAACAACTGCAGGCATTCAATTAACAACTATGGCACAAAAGGCCATAAAGTAGGGCAAAAATCATTTAACAAATATTTCACTTAGCAATAAAAAAAATGGTCTCAACTGTGGTCATAAGTTGAGGACTATCTGTAAAATATTAAGGACTTCAATGTACTAAATATTCTAGAAATATGACAGCTCCATTTTAGTTTTTTTTTTCATTGTGTTTTATTTTCATTATTGCACTGGGCCTTTTGGGGAGCAAATTGTTGATTTAACTTTAGTTAATTTCTCTTTGTTAGAAATTACTCTGTTTACATTTATAAAGGTAACAATATTTGCATGAAAAGTTACTTCAGTGACAAGGTATATGGTACTCTATTTACCTAGGAAATATTAGATACAGAAATACATACTTGATTTTTCTTTACAGCAGATAAAAATTATAGTGAAGAATTTTCAGAATCCTTTATCTCCTTGTTGATATACTTCAGCATGCCACTGAGTGTTTGAAAGTCATTACTGTTACAAGTTACTTCTTCGTCTACATTGTATGTCAAAGGATCAAAGGAAGACTCATTCAAACTCTTTGGTGAAGCATGAGATATATACTTTGACATTTCAGAACTCACTGAAGAGTGTAGTGTAACTGTCTGGTTTTGACTTAGTATGTTTTTATTGTCCTTAATATTTAGATCACTGGTGCTTGTTGAACGCCGTAGTTTTCTGCAAGTGGAATGCTTGGCAAAGTCAAGTCCTTGATCATCAGACCAATGATGTTCTATTAGTTGCTTGATGCTTGCTGTTCTTTCATGAACTGCAATTCTTGTTTGTAATCTTGTAAGTTCAGATTCCTATATTGCAACACAGATTTAAAGCTTTGTAGAAATTAAGTGATCAGGGATCATCTTAACAAAAGCTACTTCTTTAATAAAAATATTGATAGTATTTCTGATTAATAAAAATGTTATACTTTATACGTTATATATGCATGGCTTGATTCTTATTAAACAAAGCATCTCCAATACTATTTCTTTTCTTTTTTTTTATAAATAAATTTTATTAAATTTACAATTAAAAACATATTGACATTACATACACAAAAGGGAAAAAAAACAAAAAAAGAACACTCGGTCTTACGAACCGGAAAGAGAAGAGAAGAAGAGATGTAAAAGAAAGAAAGAAACAAAGAAAGAGAAAGAAAAAAAGAAAAGGATACATTTAAAAACAGACAATATCCTTTTTGACAGCCTGCAAGATCCAATTCTCCTACCTTTATTTGAATACACACATCGATATCTATGCTTAAATTACCCATTGTCCATTAAGCAGTTTATCTCTGGACTAACCAATTATACCAAGAGTTCCAATTATCGTAAAATGTTGAAGGCTCTTTGTTTTTAAGTGCTATAGTTAATTTATCCATTTCTGCACAATCACATATTTTCTGGATGACCATTTGTTCTGTAGGTGTATAGGGTGATTTCCAACACTGGGCGAACGCTAATCTGGCCGCAGTTAGGATATGAATTGTTACATATTTCATCTTTTTGGGTAAATGTTTATCGGAGATCCCTAGTAGGAAGAACTCTGGTTTGTATTTGATTTGTTCTTTGGTTATCTCCTCCAACCATTTTCTGATTTTTTGCCAATATTTCTGGGTTTCTTTGCAAGACCACCACATATGAAAGTAGGTTCCTTCTATGCTTTTACATTTCCAGCATTTTGGACTCGTGTTTGGGTTCATTTTCGCCAACCTCGAAGGGGGCAAGTGCCATCTATAAAACATTTTGTATGTATTTTCTTTATATGCTGCCGATTTTGTAATCTTAATATTTCTGTTCCAAATCTTTTCCCATTCTGATAATGTAATACTTCTTCCGACATTCCTGCTCCAGGCTATCATGTTCCCTTTGACTATCTCTTGTTCTAATTCTACTTCCAGTAAGTATTTATAGAATTTGGATATGTTCTTTTTGTTTGATCCTAGTAAAATTTTATCTAAATATTGCAGTTTGTTATAAAATCCAAAGTCGTTTATATCTTGTTTGTATCTGCTATGGATTTGTATATATAACCACTGATCAATTTTAAATCCCTGTTCCTGTAATTCTTGTCGAGTTTTTAATTTTCCTTGTGGATCTAATAAATCTTTATATTTAATCATTTTTGTTATGTCCAAATTATTGGGGTGTACCATTGCCTCCATTGTTGATAGCCAGATCGGAATTTTTAGATAGTGTTTTTTGCATATTTTTTTCCAATTAATTAATAATGAGTCCCTAATGAGGTGTCTATGAAAGTAAGACTGCTTGGGTTTCCCCACTTCCCATAAGGCATGCCACCCTCTCTGGAGGTCATGCCCTTCTAATGCTAAAATTCTTTTGTTAAGTAAGTTCACCCAGTCTTTTAACCATAATAGGATAGCTGCCGAATAATATAATTCCCAATTTGGAAGAGCTAGACCCCCTCTACTTTTCGCATCTTTTAAGGCCTTTACATTGATCCTGGGTTTTTTCCCCTGCCAAATAAATTTAAGTGTGATCTTATTTGATTCTTCAAAAAAATGTTTTGGCAACTTAATTGGAATTGTCTGGAATAAATAAAGAAATTTTGGTAATATGTTCATTTTAATCGAGGCAATCCTGCCCAATAAGGAGAGCTGCAGCTTATTCCAGGATTCTAAATCTTTCTTTGTTTGTTGAAGTAGTTTATCATAATTGTTCTCTTTGAGTGATTTACCTTGTGGTGTTAACCATATTCCTAAATATTTGACCCTTTTTGTTACCTGTATCCCCATCATTGCTTCTAATTCTTCCTTCTGGTTTTCTGTTAAGTTTTTGGTCATTAATTTCATCTTTTTTCTATTAATTTTTAATCCTGCCACTGCGCCAAATTGTTCTAATTCTTTTATTAGATTATATCCTTTTTCCATGGGTTCCTCCAAAAAGAAAACCATATCGTCAGCAAACGCTTGTAGTTTATATTCTTCTGATTTGACCCTCACTCCTCTAACTTCAGAATTTTGTCTAAATTTGAAAACATTATAACAACAATTTACAACACACAACAGGCTAATATACTAATCAATGGCGAACAAACAGGTCCAATAAATATAGAAAAAGGTGTGAGACAGGGCTGCCCTCTCTCACCTCTTCTTTTCATTTTTGCCCTAGAATCACTCTTAACACGGGTTAGACAAAATTCCAATACTATTTCTACAGGCTATTAAGCAATTATCTGAAATGATATTTGAATAACAGAAGGAGATAATGATGACACAGTGAAGTAAAAGATTTACTAGTGACTAACTGAGATTAAAAGGCAACAAATAAATTGAGAGCCTTACTCCTAACAGGGAGCCTTACTGTAGAATAAGCCGTTTTTCCTCAAACCTTTTACTCAATAAAAGCAGTTCATACAATCTTCAAGTCTCATAAAACTCTTGCATAAAAATTGTAAAAAATATAAAGGCTACCTAATATAATTCAGACCAGATTGTTAAATTGTGACATGTAAAAATTCCCACCATTGCAAGTGCTAGCATTATATAATATGCAAAGTTCAAAAAATGGTCTTTTTCAATCACAATATCTTGAAAGAACCCTTAACCTCTTGCAGAACTCTCGGATTCAATGGAACTCCAGTTGAGAAAGGCTTATTTGCAGAATACGCTCAGCAAAAGATCTTAAAAGCTTCATTTAGATTGGTATTCATAAGATTTTTGAATAGTAGTTAATTCCAAACTAAACTTGAAGCAGCAGAATGAAATTGCAAAAAAAGATACATTTGGTTTTAGGCTACATCGACAAAATAATAGTTTTAAAATCACAGTTCCATTTTATTCTGCCTTATTCCACTTCAAGTGCTGGGGACAATTCTCAGCATTATACTTTAGAAAACATTCTTTAAATAGGGAAACCTGTTTGATACTAGAACCAATTATTTAATTAAGTGTTTACTGGATGTCTTCAAGAAGAGCCTAAGTAGCCATCTACTGAGGGTGCACTAATTTGAATCCCTGCACTGAGTTGGACATGCTGAGCAACTCTCTGCAATTGAAAGAACTGGCTTCCACTACCCAGTTTAATTATTTCTGACTGATATTTTATATTATGAAGTGAGATAGGCTCTCAGATCTCAAAAGAGAGGAGATGGGCTCAGTTGTCATGCCCCCGTCGGAATCTGAATCTGAGGAGGAAGGCGAACATCTGACAGGGAGTGGGAGTGTGGCTCCGTTGGCTGTGGAGGAAACTGGGGAAGGGCAAAGTCTGGCTGGGCAGAGCAGGGAAGAGATAGAACAAGGGAGAGGGAGTTCAGAGGAAGACCCAGGCCCACCCCCTCTCTTCATCCTAGGACATGCAGGGAGGAATGGAGAAGAGAGCAACATGGGTTGCTTGACTTAGGGGGAAGGAAAGGGCCCTGATTCCCTTCATTAGCAACATCTGAGAATGAGAGTTTAAAAGAGATGCAAGCTTGAGTGCGGCATTGGCTGGGAACAAACGTGAGTTTATCTTGTGTTGATTTTGGTTATTTGTGTTTCTGGCATCCTCCCAACTGGGTTGAATTACTGCCATTCCTTCACATCTGGAATTCCTTCTCTTGCCCTGCCGGACTAATTACCTCATCTTGCCTTGATTGGACTTATAGTTACAGTTTCTGTTGACCATGTTTTGGACTTGATTCTCTGCAACCAAAGGCTGTTCCTGGGAGAGTTTTTCTCCAGCCCAGAAGGTAGCCAGGACATTGGGGGCAAAGTTGGATCTAATAAAGGGACTCCTACTGATTATCTGACTGTGTTGCCTTTGTGCCACGCCCCGGGTCATCACATATGTAATGACAATTCTCCTTTAACTTTAGAGAAGTTGATTCCTTTGTGGTTCAAAATCCATGTATTACTGTATTTTTCGGTGCATAAAATACACTCCCCCCAAAAAAACCTCCCTTCCCCAAAAGTGGGTGGAAATGTCTGTGTGTATTATACAGTAAATGCTGCTGAAGCCCCGCCCACCCAGCAGCCCCCACCCTTCGGCCTCTGCCTCCCAGCAATTTGCCTCCTTACAGCAAACAGCCTGGTCAGCTTCAGCGCAGCCTGATTAGCACAAGCAGCTGATTGTCAGTTGGATCAGCCTCCCTGTTTCAGGCTGCAGGGATCGCCATCGCCTATTGCCACCTCTGTGCACTCCATTTTCAGCCTCCGCATCCAGTTTTTGGCGTCCATGTGCCCCATTTTTGGCCCATTCTGATCCCCATCACCTGGAATGGGCCGAAAACGGGGTGCGCAAGGCTGAAAATGGGATGCAGAGGCTGAAAATGGGGTGTACAGAGGCGGCAATAGGCGATGGTGATCCCTGCAGCCTGAAACAGCTGATCGTCGGGAGGCTGATCCAACCTACAATCACAGCTGCTTGTGCTAAATCAGTCTGTGCTGAAGCTGACCAGACTGTTTGTTGCAAGAAGGCAAATTGTTGAAAGGCAGAGGCAGATTTTTTCCCTTATTTTCCTCCCCAAAAGCTAGGTACGCCTTATACTTCGGAGCATCTTATAGTCCGAAAAATATGGTATTTAAAAATAGCAAACTGAAGGAAGCAAACCACATGTCTTTTTGCCATTAAATTCCCTAACACAATAAATGCAGGTTTCTTTGCTATCATGTTCTCTGTTAAGTTTGGCCTTCCAAAATAACTATCCAAAACACAGTTCATAAGGATTAATACTATCAACAATCTCCTTCAACAACAATACCTTACAATGTTTATTTTTTCCTCCACTCTCTTAATCCAAAGTACCTAACCCCCCCCCCCCAAAGTTTTCATAATAGCTAGGAATGAGTACCATCCAGAGTACAGATTTCAGTGTTAACAGACATGTATTGCAAGTCCTAATAAAATGAATTGAGATGACAACCTTATATTGAATACAAATATTCCTTTCTTAACTCACTTTAAGAAGCAACTTTTCATTGGTTGTTTGAATCGTATCATCTCTGGACTGAAGCTGTTGTTGTAGATTATAAACAGTGTCTTGAGCATCATCCAGTTCCATTTTGATCTGTTGTAGTTGCCCATTAACATGATGAGATTTAGATAGTGACTGCTGCCATTTTGTCTGTTCTTCTTCATGGGAAAGTTTCTGAAGACAAAATATATTTCAAATACATTTTTTTTCAATATTTCAAAATTAATACAAATTTAAGTAGCAGTTCTGTTTGAAATTTTCATTTTAAGAACATGATTGGCTCTTCCATGTCTGGCACTCAGCAAAGAGGATAACCTTACATCAGTGGAAAATAACTTGTTCTCCTGATATTAAGGAATGGATTCAGGATGTGAGTTTGTTACCTATTTTTGAAAAGTCTTTATATTCTAAAAATGAGAAGATGAAGCCATATAGTTCTATATGATAAACTTAAGGAAGCAACTAATTAACTACTGATACTAAATAGATATATAGATTTTTATACAATTTTCCCATTAGGTTTTATTTCTTTTATAAAATAATTTTAATCATATCATTACTATATTTTATTGGTGATATAGTTCTTTGTATTTCACTTTTTAAATGTTTTAAAATAAATACTGCAAAAGTTTGCAAATAGAATTAGAATTCTTTATTGGCCAAATGTGATTAGATACACAAGACTTCACAAATACTCTTAATTACTGTTAAATCCACACTAAATCAATGAACATGTCCCCATTGCATTGACTTTTTAAAATAGTTTTTTATCATGCCTTTATTATTTTTATAAATAACTCAATGCAGCGATCATACTATACTTGTTCCTTCTCCTATTATCCCAACAACCCTGTGAGATGAGTTGGGCTGAGAGAGAGTGGCTGGCCTAGACAATTTTCATGTCTAAGGCAAGACTGGAATTCAGTCTCCTGGTTTCTATCCTGGTGCCTTAACATTAGATCAAAATGGCTCCTTTAATAAATGGCTTTATTATTTCAACAAATAAATGTAAATTTTAAAAAATTGATGTCTTATTCATTCTCAATACAAATATGTTTTCAAATAGCTAGCAAGCATCCATATATGATGCAATCTAAACTATTAAATCTTAACAAAAAAAACTTAACAAAAAGAGAACGATCCTCAACCATAGCAGCAAGTTATTCCATGGCTAGGGTATGCCATAGGATAGTAGCTGTTGGTATTATGCATATCCGTGGTGCTTAAATAGTTTATCAATGTTCAGTTCATAACTTTTGAAAAAGGGCACCAACTGATTTGAAATTATTTCATACACACTTGGTACAAAATAAATTATTTGAAGGTATGGAAAAGAGCAATTTTGTTCTCACCTCTGATAAGAAAGACTGTTTTAGCAAATGTATTTCTGCAGTGAGCCTTTTAATCTCAGTTTGCATCCTTGCTTCTAACTCAGTTTCTCGCACCTGAGCTGCTCCCAATTGTTCTGCCAAATTATTTACACGGGTTTCCTGAAAGAGAATTATGCCCCCACAACACAAAATCAATATATCTTGCCATATTTTCTTAGAAATATTAAAATATTACATTAGTATTATTAAAAACAAGAATATTTTAAGCGATACCAAAATATCTCGTTTATATAGACGATTGCTACTAATTTTCCAGTACGAATCAAGAAAACCTATTTACAGCTATTTTTGAAACATTTTGTATTAATGTTTAAAGCACTTCTCTGTTATTCATTAAAATAACAAGACCCCTTTCAGGTTTTCTCCACAAGTTTAAGAAAAGTATTCACCTGGGGTCTGAAATATTTGTTTTACATCATTTTCAAACTGACCTAGCAATATTGGTTAGCTTTTAACCTTTTGTCTTTCCCCATTTGAAACTGCTCTGAACCATGCTCTACACATTAAATCAAGGGTCTTCAAACTTGGCAAGTTTAAGACTTGTGGACTTCCCAGAATTCCTGAGCTAACATGACTGGAGGAGAAATTCTGGCAGTTGAAGTCCACAAGTCTTAAAGCTGTCAAGTTTAAAGACCCCTGCATTAAACTGACACTGGAAAGAATCTTGCATTGGGATAGTTGATTTCTCATAAAGTTAATCTGTAAAATTGGTTACTTTTTCATGTGAGATATGGTTCACTTCTTCCAGTTCAAGAGAGATCCTGTCCACATCTCTCTGAGCTTGAGCCTGTTGGCGACGACTCTCTAATAGATCCACATGAACTTGTTTCATTGCTTCACGCTCCAGTCTCAACTGTTGCCCCAAATCAAGTATTTCTTTATACTGTTCTGCAATACGCCTTTCTTGATCTTTCAGCTTCTAAAAAGAGAAAAGTGTTTTTTTTACATACTAAGAATCTTATGTCTTCCTGTTATTTCATTTTTAGTAGCTTTTATTTGTTATCCTAAAATTAGATCTGCTGTCTGAAAAACAGTTCTAGACTGCGTTAAAATAATCAGCCAGATGGAGCAGTATTCTTTGTTGGCAGATATGTATACAAACATCTCTAAAGGGAAAGAAAAAATCAGCAATATCAGAAAATTAAATGCAAAAATACTGGCATGTTCTCATGGAAAAGTAAACAAACTATATTTCAGCAAGCTTCAATGACTTCAGTGGAACATACTTCAAACAATAATCTTTTTTATGATAAGGCAATATTATTCCTTATCATATATTATTGATAAGGTATTATTTAAAGTAACTGGTTAGATTAGAAACCTGGAATATTGAAAAAGGCAGAGAAAACAATAGACAAGAGAAACTTACTTTCTCAGTATCTGTTATTCTTTGCTGCTTTTGTTCATTCTCTTTTCTAAGATGATTTATCTCTTGATCTTGTTGAAGAATATTATACTCTTGTTCTTGAAGCTCCTCTTTTGAACATTGTGCCTTGCTTGTCAAACTCTCAATCTGATAGCAAAATGTAAGCAAGTAAGTTATAAAGAGAATGACCCTTTGAAGAGTTAAAATTCTTCACAGCAGGCATTTGTGGAAAGTAAGCAACTAGAAGCAATTATTTTAAAGAGCATTTTGAACAATAACAGTACCTGTTTATTATAATCTTTTATCTGCAGCTCTGCTTTTTCCAAGCTACCTTGCAATGTAATTATTTTTTGTTCCATTTCTCCCCTGTATTCACGAATTGACATATCCAACTGTGTAACCTTTTAAAAAAGGAAAGACAAAATATTAAAACAGAAACAAATATTATAGGTAAACTTCAACTCATGACCACAATTGAGATTTGAATTTTTATTGCTAAGTTATGCAGCCATTAAGTGAGTCATCATGTGACGAGACCCAATTTTGTGACCATTTTACCACAACTGCTAAGCAAATCACATGGTTGTTAAGTGATTCTGGCTTCCCCAGTTGACTTTTAAAAGCCAGCTGGAAGGTTGCAAATTGCGACCACATGACTGCAAGACACTACAACTGTTGCAAATGGAAGCCAATGGATTATAAATCTCTTTTTGCAAAGCTGTAGTAATTTCAAGCCATCATTAAACAAATGGTTATGTTGAGGATTACCTGTACACACTAAAATTATGGAACATTAATGAAAATATGCACCCCAAATATGTTTACTAATAATGTCCCAATCATTCTTAAAAGCTTATTAAATTTACATATTCTTCTAACCTGAGCTGCTCTTTGTTTCAAATCCCAATTTCTTTCTTTCAGCACTTTTTCCATGTCAAGAAGTTCTTGCTTTTTCTCTTCAAGTTCATCCTTGCATTCTCTGCAATTTTCATTTTAAAATGAGAAATATTTTCTCTTATTAGGGAAGTTAAATTCTAATTATCCTCATCCAATTCTTCTACACCCTAATTCTATGTTTATTTTGAAGTAACTTATTCAATCTGTGTTACTCATAAATACTAAGGAAAAAACACAGCAAAATCTATAAGCAGAAATTGTAGCATAGCTTTGTTAAGTTGACATTGAATTTTGGGTGAATATACCGAATTTTTCATAGTATAAGACACACTCCCCACCCACCCACCCCCAAAAAACTAGCTGGAAATTTCTGTGCATCTTATGGAGCAAATGTTGCTGAAGCCCCACCTACCCACCAACCCCCACCCTTCCGCCTCTGCTTTCCAGCAATTTGCCTCCTTGAAGCAAACAGCCAACAGCCTGGTCAGTTTCAGCATAGCCTGATTTAGCACAAGCTGGTGCTAGCACTGGTGGCTGGATCAGCCTCCCAGAATACCACCAATCAGCTGTTCCAGGCTGTGGGAATCACTGCCACTGCCTATTGCTGCCTCCGTTCACTGCATTTTTGGCCTCCATGCATCCCTTTTTTAGCCCGTTACAGGTGGCGGCAATCCCTGCCGCCTGGAACGGGCTGAAAATGGGGCATGTGGCAGCGGTGATCCCCGCAGCCTGGAACAGCTGATTGGTGGTATTCTGGGAGGCTGATCCAACTGCCAATGAGCTGTTCGTGCTAAATCAGGCTATGCTGAAGCTGACGAGGCTGTTTGCTGCAAGGAGGCAAATTGCTGGGAGGCAGAGGCAGATTTTTTTTCTTGTTTTCCTCCCCAAAGCTTATGGTCTGGAGTGTCTTACAGTACAAAAACCACAGTAGTTAATCATATTAAAACCACATAATATTTAATATGAAAGATTAATAAATACAACTGATTTTTTAATGACTCTGTATTCTCTATTTGGGGTAGAATTGGGGCAACTGGATGGAGCTGAGCATTTACTGGCTGGATGCCCTTCCTGTTGCTTACATGGAGTTAGCCAGATATTTTTTCTTTGCACCCTAGGAAAGAAATAGTTGCCTCTACCTAGGACTGAATTCTCAACCTTCTGAGTGGGAGGTGAGCATCTTCACCACTAGGCCACCATGCCACTCATACATATTTTAATATTTAGTACTTATAAAGCACTAAAGCTACACACAATCTCTTCTATTGGTACTTACAAAATGCTGAGAATTAAATATAAAAGTTTAGTATTCTGATTCTACACATGA
This sequence comes from Notechis scutatus, assembly GCF_049901735.1. Lineage (NCBI taxonomy): Eukaryota > Metazoa > Chordata > Lepidosauria > Squamata > Elapidae > Notechis > Notechis scutatus. Next base: position 88,056,551 of record NC_142011.1, read on the forward strand.
CCTACATTTTGTAAATCATTATATACAGACTCATGTACTGAGTCTATGGATTCTCATATTTAGCATTAACCCATTCTAAATTAAATGATCAAATGATTCATTATTTCTAAATAATGAAGATTAATAGCATATTTTTGCTTTTGTTTTTGTTGAGCACTTGTGTCTCAGATAAATTATACATCTAACAGGCTTTTTTGTTGCTTTCCATGTATCAAAATAAGGCACAATTAGCCAATACATTATATGCTATTTTGTTTCTTTGTTTTATATTATTCCCTTTTATGAGAGGGAGTAGATAATACCTGCATTTTATTATCCTAATTTCATATTTAGCTTTGTACTTTCCTACATTTGGGAAATAGCTTGAAGGACAGTTAAAGCTATTTTGCTTCAAAATTCAGCAATGCAGTGATTTTAAGGCAACTAAATCATTCAAAACACAAGTTATGTTAGCAATTCATTGTTAATAAATAAAAGTAAATTCAAGATGTATTTCAGTAAACAAAATGCTGGCAATAAATTTTGAAATAAGAATTCTAATTTATTAATTTGTAATGGTGAAAAATAAAGACTCTCTTGATTTGAGATAAAAATTTGGTAGCTCTGGTAAATATCCCTGAAGATTTTTGGGGCAGAAGCACAAAAATAATTTCACAGAGTTTTCTTCCTTGCACATGAGCATACATCCCTGGAATTCCCTTAAGTTAAGGTCTTCCATCCAAATGCTAAACAGATCCAACTATGCTAGGTTTTTAAGCTCAGGTAAGCTTGAGTAGGTACACCACCTGCAGAAGCTACTATGGTAGTTTGTTACACTGGTCCACTTTTGGAATGCTTATTAACACACCTTAATTCATCTGTTAAATCATGGATAGTAGTATACTTCTCCTCTAGGGATATCTGTGCATTCTGTAATGTATCCCGAAGGTCTTGCAGTTGTCTCAAAGTAGTTTTTAACTCCCCAGTGGTGTTTTTCAGGTCATTATCTAGAGATTCTATTTTCTGTATGGAATCTTTTTGCTGGGTCTCACTTATAAGCAGCTTATCTTCTAATTCTTTCACTTTTGTGCAAATAGAAAAAAGTAATCAAGAATGTTTAGCCAGACAATGCATCTATGCATTTACACACAATACAGTTTTAAGTTTCTACCCTATCCTTCAGGCTATTCCAAAATGAAGAACACAACTTAAATATCAGCAATTACCATAAAACATTTTTCAAAAGAGCAAAAGTAAAATATATTATTTGGGAGTAACTAAACTGTTTGCCTATCCTTAAATCTAATAGACTAGGTTCCAAGAAAAGGATTCTGGAAAAAATATTATTTGGCCATATTATAATAATTGGAAATACTCTATTTCCATTATCTCTATGAAGTACCGCTTCATGTTTAAAATCAAAAGTTTAATTCTACTTTAAAAAAATTGAAAGCATAATGAAAAGCTTACCTTGATGTGTCTTTTTATTAAATTCTGAGATTCTCTGCTGTAAAGTAATTTCCAGTTGGCTCAGCTGCGTCGCTTTACTATGACCGTCTCTTCTTAAATGCACTAATTCTTTCTCCATGTCTATTAACTCATCTTTACACTGATCCATCTCTTGTTTAATCTGCCTAAAGAAGCAAATATACCATGCCTCAATGAATAATTAAAACAATAGCATGTTTACAGGTCTACAAAGTATCCAGAGTCAATAATAAAAAAATGGGAACTACATCTGAAACTTTAAGTGTAAGCTATTTAGAGTCATGAAAAATGGCACAATATAAATGGAGAAATAAACAAATACACAAATAAGTACATTTGAAATGCCTTCATATATTAATCTGGGAATAAGGTAAAGGTAAAGTTTCCCCTCACACATATGTGCTAGTCTGGCTCTAGGGGGCAGTGATCATCTCCGTTACAAAGCCGAAAAGCCAGCGCTGTCCGAAGACATCTCTGTGGTCATGTGGCTGGCATGACTAAACGCTGAAGGCGCACGGAATGCTGTTACCTTCCCACCAAAGTGGTTCCTATTTTTCTACTTGCATTTTTACATGCTATCGAACTGCTAAATTGGCAGAAGCTGGGACAAGTAATGGGAGCTCACTCTGTTATGCGGTGCTAGGGATTCAATCTGCCAACCTTTCTGATCGACAAATTCAGCGTCTTAGCCACTGAGCCACCGCATCCCTTAAATCTGAGAAAAATTCCACTAAAATCTATAGAACAAATGAATATGCATAGAATTGTACAATAAACTTTTGTTTCTAAAACCTTTTTTTCTCCCAAAACAATACATTTATAAAAATAATTGCATATTTTTAAACTTTAAAAAATGGGACTATGCCTGATTGTAGCAGTAAGTTCTGCTATTTTTTGCCGTTTCACATTGTTTTCTTCAGTGGCTAAATGAAGCCTTTCATTTGTTCTTCTCAATTCTTCTTCCAACATATCCTTCTGCTTTTGAAGTTCTTGCTCTAGTTTTGATACCTGTTTTTGGGGAAATAGAGATTTCACTGTAATTCTAAACAATTTGGTAGCATATCTCAATGCAATCACTTAGTAATATGCTCTTAATATCCCATGCATAACAGTCCCAATGCATTAGAGTTTATGCTTGCAAAAATCAGGAGGACTGCAGGCTGCATTCAAACAATCAGTCTCTCTTCTATGGTTCAGTAGAATACATACCCAAATCAATTGTTTTCATGTTTATTCCTAATAAGCATAAATATATACATTTGGGAGTATCTCCAAAATTTATGTGAACAAGTGTATAGGGATGCTAATTTTTTGGACTGATGGGCAACTTGAAGTTTGGAGGTAGAAATACTCAAAAAAAAAATGTCAAAAAGTCCTAGCTCTAAAATGTTTAATTCTGACCTTGAAACCATCTTTTCCAACCTTGTCAATCAAATGCCTTTTGCAATCAAATGCTTGTTTCAGATTGGAATATTTCTGTAAGATTGGACCAAGTCTTTTCACACTGAATAATTTCCAGTAATGTCTGAGTTGGGATATTTCAATCTCCTAATATTTTGCACAACTCTATTTGGAAAGTGTTTTAATAACACCAGCAACAAAACAATAATTTACCAAAAAGCAAAATGATAAAAAAGATTTTTCCCATGCCCAAATGTATTTTTTCTTCTGTGGTAGGCAGAAGAAAACAAATAAAAACATTAAGTGGTTTACAATTACCAGCCATTTTTATTTCGTATAAAAACAATACTGGAGGCTGAGACTGCTTTGCTTTCAAGAACTATATTGGGACTTCAGCCATAGAGAAAATCTCTTTCAAGTTATATTCTGAAGGTAAAATAGTCAATTCTTTCAGCTAAACTCTGGATTCAACTTAATGCTTCACCATAAGATGAAATTGTTTCATTTCAAATACACTTGGTAACAGAAAACACAGAATATGAACTATGTAAGTGCTTGTCATACATTTTAAAAATATTTACCATGAAGAATGTACCTGCTTTTGGAGGTATACTTGGCTGTCATCTAATTCACTATTCCTAATGGTTTCTTGATGTAACATTTGCTGCTGCTGCTGTAGACTCTGCTGTAGAGCAAGATTTTGTTCACTAGTTGACTGAAGATTGTCATTTTTATGCTTTATTTCTTTTTGCAACCTCTGTATCTGAAAAATAAATAATATGATGAGACTGCAACAAGGCAATTTGTTTTTCAGCTTTCTACTTCACCTTTAGCAGAATGGTCTGCTCTATCAATATATATATCTATGCTACTACTAAGTTGAACTTTTATTAGTCTATTATAAATTGAAATAAAAATCTACAATACAGGCTATATTTGAAGATAAGCTTTAGCTTAAAATTAGGAATGGATCCTGCTTTTCAGAGTCACTTCCACATAACTAAACAACACGTTCTTTGTCTTTAACGACTACTAAGGTCTGGTTGTATTATAAAATCAGTGAAGTTTCTCTCAAATTTCTTTCCAATAGTATAGCTAATAAAATAAAATCCTATTTTTTGTATATCAAATATAACATAGCAAGATTACCTGGGGAGCAAGATGAAAAAGAGCATGTTTACCTCTTCAGACTTTTTCTCCAATTGCTTTTCAAACAACACTTTATTTTCTTCTAAATGTTCTAAATACAAAGCTATATCTTGCTTACAGCTTTCTAACGCTTTTTGTAAATGTTTGACCTAATAAAACAGAAGAAAACATAGCTGTGAAGAAAGACTATCTGCTAGAAACAAGTCTAGTTTATTAGCTACACTAAGAAAAAAACTACATTTGGCTCTTGCTATCCTTGAATGGTTTTCATCTCAGGTGATTATTATAAACACACTAACACATGATGGCTATTTGCTCCCCCTCCCCCCTTTTCTTTTTTCCTTCTGTTTCCTATTTTGTAAGCCCTGATGATAGGGGAGGTTTTTTTTAATTGATTCTGGAATCCTTGGTAGTCCTGAAAAATTGAGTGCTACATTCAGTATTAAGTTATTTGAACAATAATAATAGTTGTAGTAATAAATTCATAAAATGGTAATTTAATAAATATTAAAGATTTGAAGGAAATAATCCATTCATAGATATATTTTTTAAAGACTAAAAGAGTAATTACTCATTAATTTAAGCCAAAATTGAAATTACTGCAAAGGATCCATCTGCCATTCCGCTACTTTTCTTTTCAAAAGAAAATGAAAAATAAGGGGAGACTTTAAAGCTACTTGAAGCTCTAAGAACAAACCTTGACCGTTTCATCAGCAAATTGGTCTTGTAATTTCTTTAAAGCTTCATCTTTTTTTGTTCTTTGTTTTTTCATTTCCTGTTTTTATTCAGAATCAACAGAATATTTGATGTTATTAAAAACTTGGAGTTTTCCATCATATTTTTGATATGATTACAAATTCTCAAGCAAGTTGACTGTCACATGTTTTTCTATAGAAGAAAAATCTGCAGGTATGCTGTTCTAAGACATTTGGATTAGGTTCATTTTCTAAGCTTTCCTTCCATTTTTCACAATTGTATAATTTCCCCTCCCAAGTCTTTTGTTTTCAGGTTTTCATCCTTCAGGCATCTATCTAATTTCTAGCACCAATCAAATAGTTATGCCATTAGGATATGGGGGCTCCAACAGCTTATAAATTCAAGAATGTTTCAAACAATAGAAAAGGGTCTGCCTTATCTATAAAATACTGCTTGCTTGACTGAAGCATCTCAGATTTTTTAATGGGGGCAACGGGAATGAAGATAGTAAGAAATCATAATTCATCTAGTTATATCAAGATACTATTAAAAGTTGCCATCATTTGAGCTCAATTACATGAACACAGTTTTGTCACTATACAGACATGGCTTGCCATGATCTCCTTCAGGATGTATTTTTTTAACTGATGATCCCTTAAGGCACAATCATATTTAACTCTGAGCCCAGGTAAGTTTGGCAAGATTCTGCCATCTGTTGAGATGTTTGCAAGTTCATAAAATAAAACATGAACAATATATTTAGCTAATCCAATGAACAAGTGACTGTTGGGCAGTATTGACTTCAGGATTGTGAGTATGGTCTAGACTCTGAACAGAAGATATATTGACACTTCATGGGCAACTGTGACTGGCATCTTCAGAGGCAAGGTAGTTAGCTATGCAGACCACAGGCAATTGAGTAGGGGCTGACCAGGCTCCTAACTTTATAGCTAGGTTAACTGATCAATTTAGATGAGCTGGATCCAGGTTGGTGCAGGTTCATGAGAACTAGTCTCTGTTTATGCCCAATTCTGATTGGCCATTCTGGTGGCATAGTATCCTGATTGGACCTTTGTTCATTCCAGCTTCTTAATGATCGTTTTTGGAATGCTGATCAGCCATAGTTGCTGGCAAAACATCAAAAAAATCAAATATCAGTTTCCCACCTTGACAACTTTTAAACCAACACCCCCTCCTACTTCGCCCCCCCCCCCCCCCCCCCAAACCCCCCAAAACCACCCCCCCCCCCCCCAGTCCAGTCTTAATCGGTTGTCTAGAGCATTGTCAGTAAACTCTGAAGCTAAACACTTCCCAACAAATACCAATCATGAAAGCTTGAACCAGTATACTGAACAAGTAACTATTTCAAATCTAGAAATATGGTCTTTTCTGATACTGCTATTTTATAATTTTTAATTAGAAATTGCATCTGAAGGTTGTTAGTACAAAGCTTCCTAGTATTAATGGTGACTCTCAAATTGCTTTTCAGATGCTAAAAAGCAAGGAAACAATTTGCAAGTAGTAACTTTCAAGCAGTTATTCAAAAATGCTACCTCTTTGCTTTCTATTAATAGTCGATCCAATGATTCAAGCTGATGTTGTTTATATAAAACATCCTGCTGGAAAATGGACATTGTTTTCTCTTGTTCTAGAAATTGTTGGTTTTTAGTTTCTAGTTGAGACTGTAGCTATATAAGAAATGAAGGTTTTAATTGATCTATCCAATATCCCACATATACCTCCCCTATTCATCAATATTACAAGAATGCCCTCCTCCAATATTTTAAAAGCAAACTAAAAATAGATTATCATATTTAATAAAGACACATAGACAGCAATAGAATATGATTACAACTGTTGAAAGAAATAATCAAAGATACAGAAATTGAGAGCTGAAAAAAAAACCAGAGCATTTGCTATAGCTTCTGGCCTACTGGGGGACTTTTAATGAACTTTGAGAAACCTGCAGAAATATGTTTACAATTTTCTTATTCACTGCTGAGCTCCAATTCTTTCATCACCACCCTTGTTTTGTAGAAGCATTTTTACCCCAGTTGGAAAGAACACTGTAGTCATTTATATACCAGTTTTTGATATTTCAAAGCCTGAAGATGTAGCTTCCAAACAGTGCTGTTTCTAGTATAAGGTATAGTATTGATGGATCTGAACTGGGGGAGGGGGGAGTTGCTGCACCTAGTAACGTTCTAAAATCAAAGAGCAACTGAGGCTTTGGACTGGATCACTCCTGGGGAGCCTCTCTTGACCCTTTGTACGTGCCCCTCCCTATGGAGGAGTTTTGTGCCTGCCTTTCCCTATGGGGGAGCTGCAAGTTTTGAAAAGAATTGAGAAATGCCTAGAGCACTGTTGGAGGAAAACAACTTAAAACTGACATTAAGCCCTATCTTGTGGTGGTAAGAGTGGTGAAACATTATTTCTCTGCCCGTATTGCATCTGCAGTTTTTCCTAGTGACCCTGTTCAGAATCCTTCCTGGGACAGTGGGGCTCAGAAGATCATCTTCAGGGTTGTGCAGAGGAATTTATTCAACACCTGACAAAGTCACTCAGATTTTTTCCCAATTGGAAGCCATGAGTGGTACTGGTCCATATGAGATGCCTGGGGAAAGATCTTATCCAGTTATCTGTGAATAGTTCAATCCTGTTGGACCAATGAAGTGGACAGGTTCCTCGATGCTATCATTACAACCACCTGTCCACTAGATCCTTGCCCCTCCTGACTGATAAAAGCCTCCAGGATGGGGACTGCCAGGGGATTTAGATATTGAGTCATTTCTCACTGTGGGAAAGAATATTCCCAGGGCTTTTTAAGGAGGCTCTGGTTTGCCCCCTCCTAAAAGAACTCTCTTGATCCCACCTATCTGGACAATTTTCATCCAGTTTCCAAACTTCCCTTTTTAGGAAAGGTGGTAGAGAAAGTAATTGCTTGGTAGTTTCAAAGGATTCTGGATAAAAAAAGATTCAGGCCTAGTTATGGAACAGTATTGGCTGCATTTGATGACCTCTGTCAAGAGTACTCTGGGGTGTTGCAAGCATCATTATTCTCCTTGACCCCACAGCAGCCTTTGGTATCATTGACTATGGTATCCTTTTTGGCTGTCTGCAGGGTTTTGGGCTGGTTTGGCTCCTTTCTACAAGGCTGGTACCAATCAGTATTGATAGGTAGTGAGATCCAGCCCACAGCTGCTCCTTTTTGGTGTACTGGTACTCTCTCCATTCCTCTTTTACATCTACATGAAGCTGCTGGGTGAGATCTTCTATCACCATGGGTTGAAATATCATCAACCACTCCTTTCCACCTTTAACAGTGTTTATTTTTATTGATTGTTTTATTATTCTAATGTGTGTAAATTATAGGTTTTAATGTTTGTAAGCCACCCCAAGTTGTCTCTGATGAGATGGGCAGCACATAAATGTAATAAGTAAGTAAATAAATACAGCAACAGCAGCATTAAAAAGCCATAAATAGCAATACCTACAATATGATAGAACTGCATTGTTACCCTGTTCTCTATGTAGGGAACAAATCCTACAATTGTTATTCCAATTATTTTTCCTGACTTTGGAGGCCTAAGATACATGCAGGAATTGAAAAGAAAGAGGAAAGTGGATAACAATAGTTGCTGGGAGGCAATGACAATTCAAGTTACTCTGTATCAGTGGCAAATTGTACATTTATATTACATCCAAACTCTTTCTCATGCGAATTGTGGGAATAATGTAATTCAAAAGAGTGAACATACTCTTTCTTGTCTTTTAATAGATAACATGCATTTCCTGAAGCCAGCTGTTGTTTGCCTGCTGATAACAGAATAGCATAGCAATTGTTCCTTGTAGCAAGAAATTCATGGGGAAAAAAGCATTGGATAGTACAATATTCTATCAATTGGAACATTAGCTATTCTTTGAGATTTGAAGTAGCATGATTTTTAAAAAGCCATGCAGTATGCCTCCACAAAGAACTTATTGCATGAAATAGCTATGTAAATTACTTTTCAGAGAGCCATGCTGTTTGCTGTTTACACACAGGCAAACCCAGATAGAAAAGATATACCTCTGCCATATTCTAAGTGCAAGAGCCCACCAAAATATTTGGGAATTGAAATTTTAATTCCAATAATTCATATTATACAACTTCGAAACTTACTAAATCAATTTGGTTTTTCATCTCCTTCTGTTGCTCATGATTAATTAACTTTGTTTCTTCTAATATTGTAGAGAAGTGATTTTGTTCTTTAGTGATGTTTCTTTCCATGCTTTGAAGCTCAGAGTTCATTGCCTAGGAAAAAACTTTTTTTTTACAGTTTGGCAACAATTTGACATTAAGTTGAAACAAATTATATGGATGTTTTGGCAACCATTATCTCACTGTGGAAGCGTAACTAAAAATATTAGCCAGAAAATTAACAGGTAAAAATCAGATACACAATTTTATATAAAATAAAAAAGAATTTTGCTTTTTATAAATTATATTAGAAACAAGCTCTGAATAAAACAAAGCATATTAGCACAATTTGTTTAACATCATGTAAGATTAATGCATCTCATTCTACTTCAAAATATTGAAAAAAGACTGTGACCATTAATTCCTGTTCCAATTCAGTATTTCTTGCAAGTGCAGTTACATAAGCAAAAGTTTTTTCTTCCAACTGTTTTTCAAGGATGGAAAACTGGGAGGATATTCTTGCTACCTATAAAGAATATGTACATAAATTGAAATGAACAAGGGTTGATATACTTTTATACATTTATTATATAGATAATGCAACTTCTATATAGTGCAGATGGTTGAAACAATGGCAGTATGTTTTTTCACGGTTTAGGGTATTAGTAACGGCAAATAACATGAGCTGTATTTCAGAGTATTTAAGAAAATACATACATACCTAAATTGTAAAGCATAAACTCATTCACATTCACAGTTCATCCCATTTACCTATTATGTCACTTCTCCTTTTATTTTATTTTATTTATCAAATTTACTGGCTGCCCATTTTACCACAAAGTAACTTTTTTGTTATTTTTGTTAAAATCAACAGCAATAGGGGGACCCAGATTGTTGGGGGCAATATGCTGTCTCTGTAAACTGCTTAGAGAGAGCTGTAAAGCACTATAAAGTGGTATATAAGTCTAGGTGCTATTGCTAATATCAGTCATGTCTGGGACAAGAAGTACATAGGCATCTGCTGTTTTATATGATGACAGAATATAACATTAGATTTTGGCGTGTGGGACTATACTACAATAACTACTGCATACTTCGGACACTGACAAATTATCCCAAAAGGCCTTAAGTATTCTTTGGTTCAATAGTGAGAATGATCTTAAGCCAATGTGAGTTATCACTATGAAAGAAACCATAAGGAAAGGAGATCTCAGTATTGATGCAAGAAACAAATTCTAGCCATAGTATATTATTACAGAGGAATTAATGTATGCTCTTGGAACTTCCGAGGCACCATATAAAAATAAAATTAAACTAGATAGCCTTCAAGAACAGACTTCTTAATTTTCACTTACTTCTCTTTCCAAGCGACATGATTTTGCAGCTTTCTCTAATAGCTCTTCCTGTATTGTTTGAAATTGATTAGTTCTCTGGGCAATGTTGTTTTTTAAAATAGCACTTTCTTCTTCTGATTTTTCCAGTTTAATATGCAGTTCTTCTAAATTTCTATTTAATATTTGCTTTTCTTTTTCAAATTGTTTACTAATAAGTTCCAGTTGTTCGCACTTTGTCCCTTTAAAAATGAGACAATGTTTAGCCATTTATAAAAAATTTTTAGAATGTACAATATTGTAAAGCTATACATTTTTACCTAAGTAATGTTAATCTGAGAGTCCATTTTTAGATCTTCACTAATATTTTAGATGCATACATTATTCATATTTTGGTGCAGAATTCTCTCTTAACTGTTAATACAGATAATCCTTGACTTACAACCACAATTGAATCCAAAATTTCTGTTGCCAAGTGAAAAAGTTGCTTTTTGTGTTTAACTGAATTTTGCCCCATTTTGTGACCATTCTCGCTATACTTGTTAAGTGAATCACTGCAGTTGTTAAGTTAGTAACACAACTGTTAAGTGAATCTGGCTTCCCCATTGACTCTGCTTGTAAGAAGGTTGCAAAAAGTGATCACATGACCTGAGGACACTGCAACCATCATATATCTGAGTCAATTGCCAAATGCCTAAATTTTGATTGTGTGATCATGGGGATGGTGTATCAAAGAAAAGAAATTACTTCAGTAAATGCCATATCAAACATAAACATGACCTACCATTTCCACATAGCCTAGAAAGTGACCTGTTTAGCTTTATCATTTCCTGAACCACTGTAGTGCTAATTAGATTTAAGCATAATGGATATTCTTGTCACAAGATCCATTTATTGTACTTTTAAGTGGATTATTTTGGAGAAACAACTATCTAATATTCCAGAAACAAATTACATTTTTTTCCGTTTCAGTTTCAGTTTGTAGAAATATAGTGCTTTATTACTGAGGTCATATAACCATTATACATACCTGCCTGATTTCCACTGAGTTTTACTGGTTCAGTTTCTAGACCATTCAATTCTTGTCCCTCATCATCTTCAGAGCAATCTTGACCTAACTTACAGGTCACATATTCTGTCTGAAGTTTCTGAATTCCTGCTTCTTGAAAGTTAATTTTTTGTCTAAGAAAAATAGTATATAATTGATTCTTTTTAATAACTCATAATGAATTTATTTGATCCTTAATAAGTTACAGTTAAAAGAATACCTTAGCTCTTCTTTCAGAAGACCATCTATTTCAGACCAATTGCTGCACATTTCATTAGAGTGATTATCCTAAAAAATGGGCAAAAACAGAAACAAATATTTTAAAAAACTGGTTATAATTAATTATTAATTGAGAAGTCATTCATGGATACAATTTATTTCTCAACTTTATATGGTCATACATCTCATAGAAAGTGACTCTGGGTGGTGTACAATAATCCAATTAAAATTAGACATAAAGCAAAAATTACTTAAAACCATTATATAATAATTATTAAAAATATAAAAAACTATAAAAGCAGAACTAAACAAGGAAAAAAAATGATAGAGGGATGTTAACAATAATGGAGCCACCTCACAAGTAAACCTGTCTTGAAGGAAGCTCCGCTCTGTTACAGGCTACGGAGGCCTTCAGGAAAGTCTTGCCGGCTGCAGAAGGAATGGGCCGAGGTGTGCGAGGCCTGGCTGCAACTATCTGAAGGTAAGTAGTAAGGCAGCTCCACCCCCCTCATATAGTTAATATTTTATAAATATCTACCATTACAAGTAATCCTCAATTTATAACTGTTTGTTTGGTGACTGTTGAAAGTTACAAAGGCGCCAAAAAAAGTGGCTTATGACCGTTTTTCACACTTACGACCACTGTAGCATCCCCATGGCCACATGATCAAAATTTAAACACTTGACACTCAATAATATGTCCTCTGGTCATGTGATCACCTTTAGCAACCTTCTGACAAGCAGTCAATGGGGAACTTAACTGTGGCAAAAAAAAAGATCATAAAATGGGACAAAACTCTCTCAAAAAATGTCTCTCTTAGCAACAGAAATTTTGGGCTCAATTGTAGTGATAAGTCATGGACTAACTGTATTAGGAGCAACTGTGCTTCCAAGAGCATTTTATCAGGGGAAAGAAGAATGGCACCGCAGTTCCTGTTTGGAATTGCTTTCTTTATCTTCATAGTGTGCTACTGATAGACCATTCTATAGCAGAGATCCTCAACCCCTGGGTTGCAGCCCACTACCAGGCCACAGCATGTTTGGAACCAGGCTGCAGAAGCAGTGGGACGAGCGTGGGTGGGTGAGTGTGCATGTGTGAAGCTCCATTTGTGTGAGCAGCAAATGGAGTTGTATGTATGTGCGCGTGCTGGCCTGCCACTCATGCGGAACCATTCCCTCTCCCTCCCCTGCCAATCCATAAAGCCGGAAAGATTGGTGACCACTCTTCTAGAGTAATTCATTTTGAATATTTTCTTAGTTGGTCAGCAATTAGTCAAGGATGTGTAAATGCAGTTTCTATTCTATTCATTCTATTCTATTTCTTCAGAGGAGCTTTTACAATGTACCTCCTTAAGCAATAGCCCATTTGTCATCTCATAAATCCCATTTAAGACTAGGAGTGTCCCTAACTTGGATCTCAAAGGCTGGATTTACACCATATGATGAACTCTTAGCTCATAAAATGTATTTGCCACTGGCTTAATGTGATAGCTGGTTCATGCAATATGCTAAGACAATGACTGCTTACCATAACATATGGAATCATGTCTACAATCATGTACCTCTGTTACAGTCCAGTGTAATTAATGTGTAAATCCCACCATAAAGTAAAACAATAGCTATTATAAGGGTTTCATATAGAAGGATACTTCTGTACAGGGATAAAGGCATTCTTTCATTTATACAGAGAAAAGTTTGCATTTTATCACTGTTAATGTATATGTCCTGCCTTAGGAACAAAATGAGTGGGGACTTCCGGTGACGTCTTCCTTGCTGACAGACCGGAAACCGCAATCGTCTGCAGCTTTGATCTGTGCTCTCCCATCTGAGGGCCCCGATCATCTGCATTTGAGGCCAGAACCATCCTGTAGGGGTGATGAAGGGAGACCGCCAGCTGGGTTGAGGGGAGCCTCATCTCCCTTCCTTGGCTAGGCAAACACTCCCCTCCGAAGACAGCTGTAGTGGTGGTCAAAGATAGCCACCCTGAAGAGGAAGACCTAACTGGGTTAAGATTGTGCAGGAGCAGTGAAGAAGAGGACAGCTTGAAAAACTGGGCTAATCAGGCGCAACATTTAAATACAAGGTACCCTGGAATTACATTTTAAAGAATCTTTTAAGAGAGTTAATTAAAGAGGCGGACAAAGAAAGTGAATAAAAAGAGGGGGGAAACTTTTGACAGTTGAAAGTGGTTTCGAACTCCGAAAGAGAAGCCTGAAGAAGATATTTGTTTAAATTGGAAAATATATTATTTTGACACTAAATAGGCAAATCTAAAGCTGAACTTGAAAGTGTCAAAGAAAAAAACAAAATTAATATTTGGACTTATTGGAACGTTGAATTTTAAAAGCTCTAAATAGAGAGAAACCGGAGAAAAAAGGGTGGAATTTGGACATAACAGAGAGTGCCATCTAGTGGAAAAATAAATTATTTGTGAATTTCTATAACTTGGATTTTCCAAAGGTTGGATCAGATATAAAGTAAGTGAAATCTTGCTACAATAAAATAGAGCCCCTGGAAAGTGAAAGTGGAATATTGAACTTTGAAATAAAGAAAGAAGTAGGAAGAAACTGCTTTGGGATTGTTTGGTGATCTTGGCATAAACATAAACTTATGGATATTGGATTACTTGATGAAACTGGAAAACCTAAAGAGGAATTAATAGAAGCTAATCGTTGGAAATAAATTCTTTAGACATTGCTGAATTAAATCACTGGATAGAAGCGTTTAAAGATGGCAGAACTATTTTCAGATTTAAAAATGGAACTAAGAAACACAAAAGAAAAGCTACAAGAAAGAGGCAAATCGTTTGGCTTTGCTTTACAATGTTTAGAAATGGCAATTTCATAGTATGAAGAACAACAAGGAGTGCCAGAAGAGGAGGAGCTGATTAAAGAAGAGGCTATTTTTAGTGAACAATTGGAGCAATGAGGGTTAAAGCAAAAAGGGAAAAGAATGGGAATTAAAAATTGGAGATTTGAGGAGGTAATTAAAAAGGAGAATATTTTGAAAATCAAACAAAGTAAAAGGAAACAGCAGAAAAGGGAACTGCAGAAGGAAGCTTTAAAGAGGGACTGGATTAAGAAACTGGAGTAAGAAAAGGAGGGGAAAAAATGAAGGGGAAAAGAAATAATAAAAAACAGAACCCAGGAAATAAAGAAATATGGAAATAGAATAAAAATGAAAAGAAATTGTTTATTCAAAAGACACAGAGATAATGGTTAACTAAGAATTAAGAAAGAGGATTCTGCAAGGTGATAAGGTGTAGTATAAATGTATTAGAAGTAATAAACTATTTAGAAAGTAGGAAAATATAGATTATTCAAATGAATAATTGGAACTGATATCTTTTGTATTGGAATATCAATTTTTATTAAACTAACAGAGATAAATGGAATTAATGTGATAAAAGAGAAATTATGATAAATTTATTAACTAAGTTATAGAATATAGTTGAAATGAACTACGAGGATTGTTGTAATGAGATTATAAATAGAAAAAAATGGAAGAATGTGAAAAAAGAGAAATTATGATAAGTTTATTAAATATGTTTAATGAATTTACAGAATACAGTTGAAATGAATTATGAGAATTATTGTAATGAGATTAATATCAGTTTTTATGATGAATTGAATAGATTAATTTTTCTTTTTGAAACCGTAAATATTTTTGATGTAATTGAAGGGGAAAGTACTATGCAGAATCTGACTTATATATATAACTTATGTAGTTATATATGTATTTATATATATATGTGTATTTATATATACCGTGTTTTTCATATAATAAGGCCGGGTCTTATTTTTTTTGAGCCGAAAAAATGGCTAGGCTGTCTTTTTGGGGGTGACTTAATTCCCCCCCTTGCATCTTCAGGCAGGCAGGCGGCGATGGCTTGGATGTTGACCTCGGCGTTGGTGGAGCACTTCGTATCGGGGTCAACGCAGGCAGCACCATATCCGGGTGTGCAACAAAAGTACTTCCTAATGGCAAGCCCCCACCATTCCCCCCATTTCGCATGTTTTAATATAGGCCTTAATTTGGGGAGGGGCTTAATTTCATTTCATGCCTATAAAACATGCTGGGACTTCCTATTGGGGGAGGCCATATTGTTGGAGAAACAGGGTAGTTTTATATATATATAGATATGTGTTATGTAGTTGTTAGGAGATGATTGTTATAAATGTTTAAGGGGATAATCAAAAGTTAAATGATTACTGGGATTTAAAAGGGAGTTCATTAAATGATATATAAGCTATAGGGGTGGCACATTCTAATGGGTAATTGTAGGGGAAATTTTTGTTTTGAAATGTTTGAACAGAGGTGGAATTTTTGAAATGATGAAATTAGAATATGCGATGAAATTGTAAACATGACTGATAGAAGTATAAGTATAATGAATATGAAGACATGAGAATTATTTAAAGTTAAAAGAAATAGGTTAAGAAATGAATTGAAAATTTATAAAATAAGCCCAAGGAAAATATTTGAGAAAAATAATAGAAAATATGTAAAGTAGAGGTAAGATATGAAACTAAATGTGAAAGATGAATATGTAATCAAAGCCATGTCTGTATGGAGAGTGAAAACCTGGAATCATGCTGTTCACTAAAAAAATATGTTTTTTTTTAAATGTGGAAAACTGAAATAAAACTTATTTTTTTAAAAAGGAACAAAATGAGTGAGTGACCTTGGGCCAGTCTTTCAATCCTAAAAAAGATGGCAATAGCAAAACTTCTGAAAATCTTGCCAAAAAACTCCAGGGATCTAGTCCAGAAAGTTACTACAAATCAGGGCTGACTTGAAAGTATAGACACACAAATGTACACACATGGACAATTAATAGATCCTTCAAAAAATATCAGAGAAATAATTGTACCTCTTTTGATGAGCTTTGGGTCAACTGGAAAATAACATTTTCTAAAGTTTTCAGTTCAATTTTTGAATGTTGAATTTCTTGACGATGCAAGTTAAGCTGATTTTTTTGTCGTGCAATTAGTGCTTTTAAATCTTCATTTTCATTTATTATGGCATTTTTTTCTTGAAGTCCTGCTTTTTGTTCCTGAAGTTTATTTTCAAGGATCTGATTCTTTTGCTGAGAATGTTTGAGCAAAAATTCCACTTCAGACATTTTTGTTTCCATAGTTTTAAGGTTTTGTATTCCAGTACAATTCTCTTCAGTTAACAGTCTAAAATGCAAAACAAAATTAAACAGGTTTTTTCAAGATTATCTTATTGTTAGCATGATTTCTTTGACAATAATTGTTTGATTCAGTTTTATTTGGAAAGTGGATTCTCAAAATCAGGCTGTGCATTTACATACAATTTGGAATATGAAATCTTCATCTTGACTTTTTAAAGTCTGTCATAAAAAACTAATAATTACAATTAAGTATCAATAATCTATATTTGACAACTTGAAATCTACAGATACAAAAATAAACAAGTTAAGTCATTATATAAATTGGCACAAGCCCATCATCATTTTAATATTGATATATGTGTGCATGTGTGATATTTATATATCTATGTCTATATATACACATACCATTATCTGTCTATCCATCTATATGAACAGATAACAAAATTAAATGGTTCATATTTTCTCAGAAGCTAACCAGTTTTAAATATTTTATGTTTTGAGACTTGTAGCATCAAAACAAATTGAGCACTAATGCCCACTGCCAGAAAGAGGTTAAATGGTGACCGGATTTGGATATATTTGTCTTTTATAGTAGTATAGTTCTTCAAGCAATAATATACTTTGGTTTTCTGTAGTGTTTTATGAAAATACACCTAACAGCTAAAACAGAAATTAAGACTCTGTTTTGCACATACCGTAATATCCTTTTATAAACCATAAAGTCTATGGACAATAAATCAAGGGCTTAATTCTCAGCATCTAATTTGTGGCATCCAGCAATTCCAGATAGTTTTGAATTTTAACTGTCAGTTTTTTTCCCCTTTTCAAAATGATTACTAAGAATATTTTATAGGTAGTCCTCCACCTATGACAACAATTGGGATTGGGATTTCCAGTTGTAAGTTGAGGCACCCACATGGCAAGATCCAATTTTACGACATTTTTGTAGTGGTCATTAAGTGAATCTGCAATGGTTAAATGAACCCTTTCTTCTGAAAGTTACAAAGTACAGTCATGTGACCACAGTGTGTATTTATGTGTGGAGGTTAACTATATATCACTTTTTATACCAAAGCATCCAATGTGATTGAGAAAATATAAAATACACTGTAAAAAGTATGAATTAAAACAATATAAAATATACAGTAAGAAAGAGAAAAGAAAAAAAAACCGAAAAGGAAAATTGGAAAAATATTAAGCTAGCTTTCACATAAAAAAAGATATAACAAAAGGGATTAATCTCCAACAGATGCCTGTAAGATATAACAATGGGTACCTCATAAATTTCAGGAGATGACATTCCAAAATATAGGTGTCACTTTACACAAAGCCTGCCATGAACAACTACAAAGTGGTACCCTGTGGTTCTAGATACATACAGAGCCCCTACCAATAAACTCAATAATAAATCAGATTTATAATGATAAAGATAGTCCATCAAGTCTCTCTCATGCCTCTGAAAAAAATTGCTCCATATACCTGTTTAAGAACAACTGTATTATTGTAAGCATTTGTCAGTGTGTAAGAAATAGTTTCAAATTAAAATGGAGGAAGATTTAAACCTCATTCTTGAAATCCAGAAAAAAAATTACAATTCCTTCAAACTTTGCAACAAACCAATTGCATATTATATTATAAATGACTGTTCAGTGATTTTTCCATTTTCAAAAGCTTTTGGCTTAAGATATTTATTGCCACCACACATATATACCTATTTGTGCCTTTAAGTCAATCTTAACTCCTGGTTATTGCCTGGACAAGTCCCTGTAGTTTTCTTGGAAAGATTTCAGAAGTGGCTTGCCAAAGATTTCAGAAGTGGCTGGTCCCAAAGGCTGAGAGAGACTGGCTGATTCAAGATCATCCAGTTGGCTTTGTGCCTAAATCAGGACTAGAACTCACAATTTCTCTATTTCTAGCCTGATGCCTTAACCACTAAATCAAACTGGCTCTCACAACCTATTTGCTAATGATCTAATATTAATATTTCAAAATCTAAAACTTCATCTGTGGAATAGAAAATAATACACAAGAATGTGAAGAATCCAGTCATCATTAATATTAAAACTATATTCTAGAATCTAGACAAATATGCATTAAAAGACTTGAATGGGACATACAACTATTTTCATGATCACAAAAGCAATTCTATGGTTAAATGCCAAAATCTAGCATAGATCCTTACCTCAATTGAGCTTTTATGTTTTCAAGCTCACTTTTATAGGCATTACATTGTGTGAGCAACTTCTCCTTTTCATTTACACAGTTTATTAACTTTTTTTCTAAAATTTGTTCTTCAACTTGGACCTGAATAAAAGAAAAATATTCAGAACCAATCAACCCACTATTTATCAAATAATAAAATAAGGTAGACATTAGTCTACCAAGCACCTAAATCAAGTGATTGCTGAAATGATGCAATGGTTGGAAGTACAAGGATCAGTTGTTAGTCATTTTTTCAGTGCCACTGTAACTTTGAACAGTTTGCTAAATGAATGATTGTAAGTTGAGGACTACGCATAATTTGAGTTATTTTTGTTTCTTTCTTTGCAGATATTATTTTATGACTTAGTTTTCTAGAGTTTGGTGATTGGGTAGTATGCAAATGAAGTAAATCAAAAAATAAAAATAATGCAATCATATGCATGTCTATTGAATTATCCGTTCATTTAGGACAAATAGACTTTTTCCTGGGTAAATCTGTATCCTTCTAAATTTTTACAAACTAGCATTACATTCTGTTCTCCTCCAAACCTTTTAGCAGCAAGGAATTATATTTCTGATGCAGAAGAATGAAATATTTTAGGAAATATTAAAAAGGCAGAATATTATATTTCCCCTAAAAGAGAAATAGAAATTTTAAGGGAGACAGAAACTCAGATCTTCAGCTCCCTCCCCCAGCAGATAGTTGATGCCCATTAAGAAGGACTAGGCCAGCCTATCTACAAAACAAAAGACCTTCAGCTCCAGGGTGATGAGATTAAGACATGATCCTCCAGGACAGGGGGTCCCCAACCACCGGTCCACGGACCGGCCACCGGTCCGTGGAACAAGTCCTACCGGGCGCTGAGTTTGCTGGGCGCTGCCATCTTTTTGAGGAAAAAGTGCTTCCGGTGAGCTTTTCCGGTTGAAGCTCACCGAAGCACTTTTCATCAAAAAGATGGCGGCGCTAGCGCTCGTGAGCTTTTCCGGGTAGAAAGCCATTTCTATCCGGGAAAGCTTCATCAGCACTGGCATGCCGCCATCTTTTTGATGAAAAAGTGCTTCCGGTGAGGTCACTGGAAGCACTTTTTCATCAAAAGAAGGCGCGCGCCCAGCTAATGCCGGTACCGGGCCGCGCCATAAAAAGGTTGGGGATACCGGGCGCGGCATAAGAAAGGTTGGGGATCACTGCTCCAGGATATAATAGGATTATCTAGCAGCAGGGCTCACTGCATTGCAGAATCACCTGGGGACATTGCATCATGGTCCAGGCTTCAACCAAACTTATCTCAGCCAAACTCCTAGCATGGGAGTCTGACTGCAGCCAATAGAATACATTTCTTGCACAAGAATAGGAAGCTCAAGGGCAAGGCCAAAGGCTCGCTCTCTACTCCATGTGGTCAGCTGGTCCAGGACCTCAAACCCATGTGGTCCTGTCCATCAATAAACCATCTTTCTAATCAGCCTTCATGTTTCCAGTGTCTTTCTCCCCACTTGGAACTGAACCAGATGGATATTTCTTCAAATACTGATATACAATAAATCTGATTTTTATTGGCTAAGATGCTATTGTGGTACAGGCAAAAACATATTAAACAACAGTAGTGACTTTAGTTTTAGAACTAATAGTTGAATTCATAGCTTTGTGGTATATAAAATGTTCTAATAAATATCTTGGGAATCTTTTCTTACCTTTTCCAGTTTATTAGTTATTTTCTCTTTGTACTGTTTAAATGTTCTTGTCAACTCCTCAGCATTATACAGTGCTTCATTTCTTTGCTGTTCAGTTCTTTAAATGAAAACAGCAGCTCAGTTTAAAGAGGTAAAAAAATGGTTCATCAACAAAAAGATAAATCTGAACAGAGAATACATATTTGTTGGATATCATTCAAACATACCTCGGTTTAAAAATGTTTACATAAAGATCTTCAAAATGTCAAGGAATCCAAATTACATGTTTTTCATGAGAAATTAAGAATAAATTTAGCTTTGGTCAAAACATTCCTTCATAAGCAGATCTATTGATGCAAGCAAGAACATTTTGTAAACCTCCCAAAGTTGCTTAATAGCAGGATGGGCTGCATATAAATTAAATAAATAAGTAAATTTTGAATGTGGCTCAGAGCACAGCAGCAAACTTCAATCTGAATAGTTATAGAATATGCTCAATCACTAAAATAGAGCAACAGTGTAAACAGACTCATAATTTTCTACATCTATTTTCAAGCCAATAAATTTAACTCTGAAAGTAAAGCCTAAAATGCATGCAAATTGGAAATGTTAGATATTATTTCTTCTCTCCAACTAAAGAATTGTATAAGTGAGATACTAACATTTATTTCCATGCCAATAACAGCTTTGCAGATGCAACAGTTATATGTAGAAAACAAAGAATCCATTATTTAACATTCTGTATGTTTAAGCCAGTGCCTATAATATTTAAAATGTAGACTGAATAAGAATAATCTGTTTCTACATGCTTTACATCATGGCTTTCTTTATATAACAACTTTGGAACTACAGTATAAACAAGAGAGAGAGAAACAGATTTCAATGTCTCTGCAGAAAGATTAGTTTGGCCTTCCCCAATTGTTACTTAGCAGCAGCCATTTCATTAAAATACCCAGTCCCACCAATCATAATCACTGTAAACTTAAGCAGAGTCCAGTCCATTATTCTACCTATGTATCTAATGACTGGAATTGTCCAAATGTTAATTTCCTTGATGGCATTTCCTTCACTGAGTTTGGATTTTAAGATCTTCACTCTCATGATATAATCACTACTAACTTTCTTGACTTCAATGTACTTGATTTTGTCAGCCTCAAGGAATTTTTATTGGTTCAAAAACCATTACAACCTGATTTGTTTATATATATTCAATATGCACTCAAACATATGTATAACATGCAGCAATACTGCTGAATGCTACTTTATTTTAAAAATATTCAACATATTAAAAATTATTTTACAGCAAAAATGTAGTCAAGATTTCAGAATTAAATATAAAAATGCATGTAATTTCTCACCTCTTCCCTTGTTTGGACCATCCAATTAAATCATGCTTCATTTTTCTATAATCCTCCTTTAATTTCTGCAAATCACATTCTTTTTCCATTAGCATTTTCTGGCTTTCTTCTAATTTATCTTCTGTATCTCTAAAACACAGATTTTAAAACAATATGGTAAGTTTACTTCTAGCAAAGATATTGGCTAATGAATATTAACAGCCGGAAAGCATTCTCAACTCGCCCATTCCTATCATATTTTCAGTATAGAAATTTGAAATAAATGGCCAGAGTAATGTACACTAAAGCAATCTCTCCCAACTTTTCTGGCGCGGTGGGGGGATGGGTGGTTCCATGGGAGTGGCGGGCATGTGCAACTGCTGCTCGCGCAAATGGAGCAGTAATTGCCGCTCCATTTGCAGGGATGCATGTGGGGATCCATGTGCACTCACCCGCCACTTCCATGGCCAAGTTCCAAACAGCTCAAAGCCTGGTAGTGGCCTGTGGGGATTGGGGACCCCTGCACTAAAGATCAGAACATTATTCACCAGGACTCCTTGATCTACAACTATTAGGTCAGCGATTGTTCCAAGTTATGATGGCACTGAATGAATAGTGGTTATGAGTGGTCCTCAGAGTTCTGCCAATTCCAACATTTTTTTTTTTGCCATGTATATGTATACATTCAAACTAGACTATGATGTTTTTCTGTGTCATATATGTCTGTATATTGGGTATGTACATAATGGTTATCTTTTGGGAGCTGAATGCAATGAAATTTCATTTTAATGTATACTGATTAGAATCCATTTAAAGTGACAATAAAGTTTTATTCTATTCTATTCCTTTCTGTGATCACATGATCATGATCTGGTGCTTGCAGGTCACTGGGTTAAGTTTCTCCTATCCATGCACACTCTCCCAAGTCCCTCTGCAATTACATTACCCACTCACCCCTGTTCACCTATCCCAACCCATATCCCTGGGCACCCTCCTTGACCTGCATGATGTCTGTCACATACCTTTGTGCACTCTTCTCAACTCAGTGGCACCTATTACATACCTCCTTGTACTCTCATTAATCGTGCCAGTGCCTTGCCTCTTGCACACAACCTTGCATACTCTGCCCAACTCACATAACTCTTGTGTGCATCTCACACACTCTCTAATTCAAATCATGCCTGTCCTGATTTATGTCTTTTGCCTACCTTCCTTGACCCATGGCTTTTACACACCGCTTGTGCACTCACACACTCTCAACCTGCCATGCAGTGGATCTCATGTATATTCCTTACCCATCCCCGCACCTCCATGTACCCCCTCACTCCTTCCCACTTATCTGCCTGTGGGCATGGACTTGCAATTTCTTGCTGGCTTCACCATTGGCTTTGATTATGGGAAGCCAGCAGGAAGTTGCATCGCCTAACAATCAAGGTATTCACTTAATGACAGCAACCAGGACTCAGGGACTGCCATCACTATGCGATGCTACTGCACTTTATGACATCAGTTACCAATGGAAATTCCAATCCCAATTGCTATGGTAAGTCAAGGACTATCAGTATTCAAATTAGTTTTCTAAGAGGATAGGAAGGGATAGAACATTCATTCATTCATTTGTACATTCACTATCATTACCCACCAAACCAAAGACTTGGCAGCTAACAACAATAATAAAAAAACATCAACTCCTCCCCAATAGAAAATAAGTAAACAATTGGTAATTGAAATTAAAACAAACAGACAAACCGATCAATACAGATATAATACAAATATCTCCAGCGGACTACAGAATAGTCTATCCAGAAGATGACCAAGGTGTGAGTGACAGTGAACAAAGACTCCCATCCAAGGAAAGGGTGAAACTGGCACACAACACAAAGCCCTGCAAAGACTGACCTGGTCACAATTGCTACCTCGTCCTCAAACTGGAGCTATAAGTTTAGGAAGATCCCCAGATTTACTCTGGCTCTGTTTGGGGTAGTGCAACCCATTCAGAACAAGAGATAAAGAAGAGATAAAGAATTCCCAAAACTGGATGGCCTAGAGCAGGGCTGTCAAACTTGCAGCATCATGGCACTGCCGCATGACATATTGGGATCTTTCCCCCTCTTTGCTAAACTGGACCTGGCTAGCGTGTGACACATCTGGCCCACGGGCCGCAGGTTTGACAGCCCTGGCCTAGAGCATATCTTATTTTCAGAAAGGAAACCACAACTTGATATAGTGTATAAACTTTCATCTCAATATGAAATGAGTGAACTAAGCTCCAAGTGGAAAATAGTGAATGAACCAACCTTGCAAATTAAAAATAATAATTTAAACAATAATTACTTTAGAAGACTATCCTGAGCTTGAACATCTGCTTCCAAGCTTGCTATCTGTTCTTCTAATATTGGAACATGGACTGAACATGTACTCAAAGTAGATTCCAGGAAAGAAATCTGGAAAAATAAGGTAAAAAGGAAGAATCTATTATTGTTCTTTTTAATAGATCATTTGTACACTTATTTGATTACACACTTCTTTTTTCAATCTATTTTTTTGCTATTTCCAGTAGGCAAATAACTTTAATAATTACCAATATAAATAGAGTATTTCTTTACTAATTTCCAACATTTTAAATCTGCACATAGCATTATACTTTAATTTAGTCAATAACACAATAGAAATAAAACTATTCTATGAAGGCTATTTGTCTTTTTTCACTTAGAAATATACTTAAACATTGACAATTATAGCATGAAACAAAGTTATAAAATATTGCAAGATTAGGGCTGATTTTTGCTGATCTAATATTGCTGTGGGTGCTTAAAATGTAATGTATGAAAGAGAGAAATAAGGTATCTCTCAAGTTTTATAGTCTGTAATACCAAGTAGCTTTTTTCTTTATATAATATGGAACAATGGTTTTAATAAAGTAAAGATACATCATTATGCCACTTTAAAATTCATTCCTCCAAATCTGAGCGAAGGTAATACTAAAAACCGCAGCTAAGTATTCATAAGTGCTAACATAAAAACATTACACATTACAATTCAACATAAAGGATAATATTATAACTAACAATATAGCAGGTAATAAACATGCTTTTTAAGATACCTACTTGTGCTCTTGCCTGGTTTAGTTCAAACTTTAAAGTTTCAATTTCATTCATTAGTTTGTGGTTCTGAGAAATTAATGAAGCATTGTTTTCACGGACTACATTCAGTTTGTCCCTTAGAAGTTCATTTTCCTCTTCCATACTCTTATCAAAAGCCACTGAATATGACTACAAAAAAAGCATTTGTAATAAACACAAATGTTAATTTTTAGGATCAACAATATGAGGATTTGGGATAAATCAAAGGTAATGTAGGCATATTGCTAGAAATGAGCAAATTCTCAAATAATTACTTTGCTCCTGGGTTTCCTTGAAGAATCACTGTTATGCCAAGACATTTTGCTCACAGTACTATTCTGTAATTCAGAAGAATCAACCAGATCTTTCAGTGTTAAAATTTCAAGCTCACGGTCATGAACACCAAGTTCAGAATTATGTGAATTATTACTGGAAAAACAAAAATAAAAGAAAGACATTACTTCATTTTTTTACACTAATTATTCTGACAGAAAATCTCAAAGTTCGGATATAAACACAATGTAAATAAGCACATCAGTAACAGCAACTATAGTTCCACACAGCTATACCTGTAAAGCTGTTCTCCCAAGTCTTGTAAAGTTTTTTCTGTTTTCTTTAGATGACCTCTTAATGCTACAATGTTAGCAAGCAAATCTTCCACATCTTCCCGTTGGTCACTGGAAGCCCATGAGTTAGGTTCCATTTATATTCATTTGTCTGAAATAAATAACTAAGAAGAGAATTGTAATATAACTACCATTCACTGTTTGAAATATTGCTTTTTAATTCTCATCATTGCAGAAATATGTTAACTCTAGCTCAGGGGCGGGCAAACTACGGCCCGCGGGCCACATCCGGCCCGTTGGTCTTTTTAATCCGGCCCCCGAAGATTGGTACAGAATTAAGGTTTGATTTGAATGATTGCATTCATTTGATTTTGACTTGTAATGACAGGCATTTCGACACCAGGTGGCGCATTAGGCGCAGTGACTTGATTTTGCGGAGATTTTGCAGTTTTTATATGTATCGTATCTTGTGCTGACCCGGCCCGTCTGTCAAATTTTAAAAGTCAATGAGGCCCCGAGCCAAAAAGTTTGCCCACCCCTGCTCTAGCTGCACAAATACATTCAGCCACTTTCACACTACTATTTCTTAACATTAATAACCATCAAACAATTAGTTGTTTGGAAACAAACTTCTATTTATGGACATTTTTTAATTTTAGAAAAACTTTAAGTTGAATGATAATAACCAATGATAAATAGAAGGAAATAACTAGGAGAAAGTGCCCTGCATAAATACAAAGAGTGCATAATTCACATATTTTAGTTGACAGAAATCCAACCAACACATGGCCTATACTGTACTGATTTGAATGCCATGGAGGTGGTTATCAAGATAATACTGTTTATGCTATATTCCTTCATGTTAGCATATTAATATCCATAGATACAGATGTAAGAATTCCATAGATACATCTGTATCTTCAGGGTTCGTTCTAAATCTTCATTAGGAGAATCATCAAGGTACTTGATACTGATGTACTGAATCTGGGACTTGTGGTAGTGATGAACTGGATAACAACTAAATTGAGCTTTAATCCAGACAAGATGTTCCTGATTAGACCACTGAAGGAAATACAAGACAATTTCAGCCTAGATGAGGTAGCTCTCTAGAAAAATTGAGTTTGATACTTACAGTACATATTCAGCTTTACTAAGATCTCTTTATTAGGAAGGCAACAAATGTTATTTAAATACATTGTTTGTTATCTGGTATTACTGAACAACTTTTTTAAATAATTGAATCCACTTTTTCCTTTGAAAGTTCTTTAAAGTTACAGTAGTTTTAACTGGGTTAGGTTTTCTGAATGGTAGGCATCACTCATTTTAATATGTATTTATACTATTAATATCACACTCTTATACATGTGAATGTTAACATTATTTAACTCTATATTGAATTAACCTGTTTTCAGAACTATGTACAAATTGATGAACATGTATAACCTTTTGTTAAAATGTGAAACAAGAAAAAACTGAATTTATGACAAAATGGGAGAAACTTTTGGTTATAATATAATAACAATAATAATACTTTATTTGCGGTCACAGACCAAAACACAAGTACAAAAAAGAAGAACATGGGAAAATTAGGCATGAACAACTGGTCACCAAAACTTGACTAAGGGGAATTACAGCGTTCTCCTCTGATGGTTACAAGCTCTTAAAAAAAAAATTGGAAATCTGAGAAGTGATGTATGAGGAGCCATCCCTAGACAATATAAGAACAAATTACTAACATTGGGTCTAGAAGGGTCTATTTCAAGGAGACAGTAACTTAGATCTGCCTGCGTTATACATAAAAGGACATGCTCCACAGTTTCAACCTCAGCTCTGTCACAAGGGCAGAGGGAGCCTCTTAAATGGGGGGCCTCTTAAATCGCCCATCCAGCAGTACTGAGGGCAAGACATTAAAGTGAGCTAGGGAGAAAGCTCTTCTATACTTGGGAATGGTTAGAGTGTAAAAATAGGAAGCCATCTTCAGTCCGTAATTATTAAATTGGCTGAAGATCAGAGGGGAGCAAGTTTTGTTAGCTCTGGCTCGTAGATATTGCAAGTCAATGTCCACAAGCCATTGGACTACCCTTAATTGGGCGTCCTTAAGGCCTTAATCTCCCAGGGCATCCCCCGTAAAACCTAGCAGGTGTAATTTCTTCATCAGCTCCCTCTCCCAATGAGAAATATGAGAGTCAGCAAACGCCAGGGAGAGGTAGCTACCGGGAACTGCCAGAAAGAGCACCCGAAACCACAATTTAAAGGTGTTAATCCACACCATACATTCGACTGATAGAGTGCCAGTTCCAGGTACATCGGAGCGAAACCAACACAAGGAGGAAGACCCAGAAGTTTTTAAAGAAAGACAGCCGGGGTTCTTTCAATACAATTCTTGAAGTCCTGTATCCATATGGAAATTCCGTAAAGAGTTTGAGGCAAAGTTTTGGCTTTGTAAATATGCAGAGCAGAAGGAATAAACTGGCCTACTTGGGTATAAAAAAATCTTAAAATCTGCTGGTAACTACAGGAGGCTAAAAAAAATCTTAAAATCTGCTGGTGACTACAGGAGGCCAAATTCAGCACCTGGGTTCGATGTCTAGTCCAAGCACCAGTGTTCTGAAATTGAATACCTAAATACTTAAAATGGAAAACCTGCATAACAGCACTACCATTGATAGCCCAGTTATACAATTTCCGGGCTCTAGAGAACACGAATACTTTGGATTTGTTATAATTAATGGACAAGTGGTTCTCAGCCCAGTAAGACCCAAATGCAGAAAGCAATCTTTTCAGACCTGGCCTTGACAATGAAAGGAGGGCCATATTGTCAGCATAAAGGAGAAGCGGGATCTTCATAGTTGACAGCTTTGGGGCGTGGGACTCAATACGTCCAATGTGAAGGGCCAAGTCAGATAAGAATAAATTAAACAAAAGAGGAGCCAGAACACAACCCTGCCTTACTCCGTTCTTAATCGGGATAGGATTTGAAAATTCTCCCTGCAAACCACACCTGACCTGACTAGAGTTCTGGTTGTACAAGGATCTAATTAGGAACAGAAGACGTCTACCAATAGAACTTTTGAGCAGTTTTGACCACAACAGTCCTCTAGGGACTGAGTCAAATGCTGACTTTAGGTTGATAAAAGCAGTAAAAAGTTTGCCACCTGGTATGGTAGTATATTTATTGACCAAGTGCGCTAAGACAAAGGAGTGGTCCAGTGTTGTACAGCCCGCTTTAAACCCAATCTGTTCAGCACCAATAATATTAGACTCCTCAACCCAAGTGAGGAGTCTGCATTGGAGATATTTAGCATACAATTTTCCAGTGATGGAGAGCAGGCTTATGGGGCGATAGTCGGCTGGGTTGTTCCTATTTCCTCGTTTAAAAACTGGAACAATAATTGCTAAGCTCCAGGAGGTAGGGATCCTGCCAGAGGTATTGATATGCGTGAAGAGTCTTGCTAAGAGAGGAATCCACCACTCGGGATTGGATTTTAGCAAATCAGGGGGTATAGCATCAGGGCCAGGGGCTTTGCCTGACTTGAGTTCGGAGATAAGCTCGGTAATCTCAGCATGAGTCACGGGTTGCCAGTCAGGAACTGCAGGAGGCAGCTGTGGCCCAAGCACAGTCGAACTTGTTGATGCCTTGAAAATTGCCAAGAAATGGTTTTCCCAATCTCTGTTGGAAATACAGCAGAGGGGGAGTTCTTGATGATTCGGCAAGAAGCTGGCAACAATTTGCCAAAATAATCGAGTGTTCTGCTGAATGGAGAGGAGAAGTAGATCCCACTTCTGTCTTTCTTTAGCTTTCCTTTTCTTAGCAATTAGTCCTTTATACTCCCACTTCAAGCGATAGTAGTCCTCTGGTGGGCATTTATCACCTCAATTACAATAGAGCAGGTAAACCTGATTAATCTGGTTCCTGAGCATCAGACACTCTTTGTCAAACCAAGAATTACTTCTTGAATATGGACCTCTCGGCCTACAGACAGCTCCTAGCTCCCTTTGAACACTATTAATTTGTGATTCAAAGGCTGAAATTGTCCCTGGGCCACTACTTGTTAGGGCCTGATTGTATAGGCTGAGACACTCCAGAGATGAATAAAAGGAGTGGAACTTTCTTTCAGTATTAGAAGACCATTTGATCCTCCTTGTATACGAGGCCACATAGGGATCTAATATCTGGGGACCCCTAGGGAGATGTATATTTGAGGAAAGCCCAATAATTGTAACCAGGGGGTAGTGGTCGCTCTCCGTAAGGCAGTCCACATAGAAAGCACGGACTGCCTTTCTAAGAAGCTGGGATACCAGCACAAAATCAATAACATTACTCCCACGTGAGGAACTAAAAGTAAACTCACCAGCTAGATCACCTAGGGTACTCCCATTAAGAATTATCTTGTTGTGTTGGGCTGCTAAAAGGGCTAACTGAATGCCAGAAAAATTAATTCATTCATCCTTAGAATGTCTGGCTGAAATCAGGTGTCCTATGGCCTGGAGAGTTTCTTGGGAGTAGAGTGCCTCAATCGATGGGGGAATTAGGACTCCAAATCGGGCATTAAAGTCGCCCACTATAAGGATGTACAGCGCTGGGAATTTAGTTTCCATACAAGTAATGTAATTCTCCAGCACGCCCCATTGAGCCTTAGTATTAGCTTGCCTCATCGTCGGGGGAAGATAAACGTTGAACACTAACAGTTTGCTGCATCCTCTCTTAATTAGAAGTGCCATAGCTAAAGAGCCACAGGGGGGCAACTCCACTGTCTCCACTTTCAAAGAAGTAGAGACCAAGCAAGCTAGACCACCCTTAGGCCTTCCTGTCATAGATTGTCTAGTGGCGGCCAAGGAAATGACCGTAAACCCTGTAAGGGATATTTTATTGCATGCCCAGGTCTCCTGAAGCAAGACCACATCAAATGAGTGAATATAGTTGGCGAATTCTGTGGTATCACACCTTCTCCCCCAGCCTGCTATGTTCCATGAAAGGCACTTAAGTGTGCAGTTTTTTTGTTTTTTTTTGCCAGATTTAATAGTCATTCTGTGTGATTAATTTTTCCCAGAGCGCCCTTCGGATCCAAAAAGATACACCTGTTGTTAAGTGGCAGGGTCATCCTCTTAGGAGGCAAAGGCAGAGAAGGAGGGAGGGGAGGCGAGCCTTGTTCATGAGGCTGTAGCGCTCTAAGCGTACTCCAATTCATACTTGTGGCATTAATTGGTTGCTTAGCTGACAAGTATTCAGCAGCAGCAACAGACGGAGATTGAAGTAGCCCTCGATCTTCAAATTTACGAATTAGACATTCTGGAGAGAGCGCCAAGGGAACTTCCATTGGTAAATCAGTATAGATTCCCTGGAGTCCAAGGGAATCCTTATCAGGTGGTGAAAGACTCCAGAGCTTGGATTTGACTGCATCCAGACGCTTTATGATTTGGGCCCTTTCTGATTGTGGAAGCGCACAAAAGGAGTCGAAGAGCTGTGTCTCCTCCTGATTCCAGAAATTGTCTTGACATAAGTCAGTCTCATAAAAACATGGAATCCCAGATGCACTGACCTGGGGCTCATTTACTAAGGAACCTTGGGTGCCCTGGGCTGGTGTCGCTTCCTTTGGGGCCATTTCTTCCCAGCTGATCAAATCAAGGGAAGCTTCCTGGTAAGATGTTACTTGCTGTGGGGGGTTAATTTGACCGGTTGTAGGAGGAACAGTCAGGCTACCATCTGAGAGGACGCCAACTGGAGGTTTTGCGGGAATAGGTGTATAATTCGTACATGATGTAGTATTCGAGATGGCATTCAAGGTTGGCACATTAATATGTGCTGCTGAGGATCTTTGGGGGGCAATAAATCTCCTGTCACTCACAAATTGTCGATTACTCAAGAGTGGCTTAATTAACATATCTTTGAAGACTCTTCTTGGCAGAATGCCGAAGGATCTTAACAGGGATCCTCTTCTGAAAAATAGTTTTTGGGTGTTGGAATTGTCAAAACTGAGTAGCACTCTAGTGCAGTATTCAGGAGAGGTTAAAAGTTAAACCTTCTTCAAATCATCAGCTTTTAGCCCCAATAGCTGTAATATATGGCTCCTCGCCAGCTATGTTGAACCCATGAGGTAAGTTGCCATTAATGGGATTAATGAGGGCCACCTGTTTTGACTGTAAGACCAGGTGACTGTTTGCATCAAAAGATGTAAAGTTTAAACTATTGGTAGGATTACATTGGCCAGTGCTTTTGCTGACGTTTGGCAGGGAGAACCCTGCCGCCGCATCAGGCTTACACTGGTCAACCCAGGGCTCCCACTGGTAGTCCAGGAAACTAAGTAGTTTAAAGTACTTATTATTTTATCAAGCTGGAGCTGAATGCTCTCTGTAGTTTCTGCAACCAAGAAACATTGCTGAGCCAAAAGTTCTGTAAGGGTGGGCTCATTTAAGGATTGGTTGGGGGGCCGTAGTTTTAGATAAGCCTTTGTTCTCAACTCGGGGGGCGACACCCTCAACCGTCAGAAGATTGTGACAACCGGCAGCAGCCAGACAAAAGGGAGCAGGAGCTTCCAAACCGAGAAGCCGAGCTAAAACAAAGTCCTCAATCTTGGATTGCTTCAGAGAAGGTTGAGGAACCAGGTCAGTGAAAGATTACTCCTTTTCCTTGTCTTCCTTGTCTTTCCTTGTCATATATTAAGTAGCACAATAGAGGGGGAGCTGTGTAATATAGCATAGAGTCTAGTCACTGAAACAAGTCCAAAATCCAGAGGAAAAGGAATCGGGAGTTGAGAAGAAATGAGTCCTAATGCAAACAATGGCAGAGCCCCCCGCAAGTATACCAAGGATCCTGCCCTCCCGACAGAGCAGGGAACATGAGTAAATAAAAATGATAAAATAATAAAAATAGTGGATAAAAATAGAATAAATCAGATAAGAGAAATCACATCAAAGCTAGGCATTGCTAGATTTCCAACGAAAGAAGCAAGATCTTTAGAATAACAACAAAGAAGCAGCAACAAGGCCCTCCTATAGCTGAGGCCCAGCTCCGGCTTTTTAAAAAATACAGCTAAACCATAGCTGAAATATAACTAAAAGTGGATTAGTGATCACACTGCAAAAATTTAAAAAATGTAAAGGGTTTAAATAAAAATAAAAATGTGAAGACTAAGATATGATAGAAAAATAGCCTTAAAAGCAGGTAATAACAGGTTAATTTAATCTTAGTTAAGCAGAGAGCCTACTTGCCTGCTGCTCCCATCTTCCTGGTTCCATTAAGACCTCATATCTGGTTATAATATACAAATGAAACAATTCAAGAATATGGTGGTTACAACTCATCTTACAACCTTTCTTGCCACACTTAAGTGAATCACTGCAGTTATTAAGTAAGTTGTTAAGTGAATCTAGCTTCCCCATTGACTTTGGTTGGCAAAAGTTAGCAAAAGGTGGTCACATTACTCTGGGACACTGTGACTGTCATAAATATGAGTCAGTTGCCAAACATCTAAATTTTGATCACATGACCATGCTACAACAATTGTAACTGTAAAAAATGATCATAAGTCACTTTTTCAGAAATCATTTCTTTGCATTCTTTTTCTCTTTCTGCACTCTTGGCTTTATTCTCTCTTTACTCTTTTGTATTTTCATTCATATTAGTTTTTGTATTTCTATTTTAAAAATCTAGTACAATTATCATAAAAATAACATTCAAAGATAAGGGATCCTGAAGCTGTTACTAATTCCTCTAGCTCAGTATTCCTACAGTATATACTCCTAGGACTCCTAGGAATCTCCAAGACCCTTTCAGGGGTCCTTGAATCAAAATTATTTGACAGACACTGAGGATATTTGCAAAAATTAAAACCATGATATTCTTCCTATTATTATTTTTAATAGGGTTTTTTCCAATTTAATTTTTTAAAAGCTAACGGGCTTTAATATTTTTAGACGATTCAATAAATATTCTATGAATGAATCCATTTTAATTGTTAATATGGGAAATACTTATACATATAAACCATAAAAAGAAAAGCTATTTTGGGCTCCTTATTATATATATATATATATATAATAAACCGAGAAAGGGTCGTGAGAAGAAAAAAAACACCTTAAACTCTGCTCGACAATGGCGGTTTTTTTTTTCCTCAGGAGGCCTTCTCCACTGCCTCAATTTTTATACCCGAAATTCAGTTCCTTCTCCGCCACCAGCAACCGGCCGAGACCCTCAATATTCCTCCTCCCTCACCTCTATCTAATTTCATGGTTTCTCTCAGCGCTCCGGGTCCCGCAAAGAATAACCCTCGGGGAAATGGGCGGTTCAAAAAAATGTGAAAATAAATAAAACGAATAAATAAATCGCTCCCCGCGCCCGTCAGAACCACCACCTTCTTTCCCTCAGTTCCTGAACCGCCTCGACCACGCGGGTTCCAGGCCACAAGCTTTCCGTTGCTTAGCAACTCTTTCTCCGCTCCCCCTATAGGGAGCACTCCTCGTGCCCCCATTGAACTCTAGTAAAAGCCGCATTACAGTGGCCCAAATATATATAAAAGAAGAGCTCCAAAGGCCCCCCCTCGGATTGACAGTTGGTAACAACGTCACCAAAACAACCCGCTACGAAATCCCTTATTTTTACCCCCTCCCTCCGCGTTTTTTTTTTTTTTAATATATAAGGAGTCAGCGCTTTACTTTTTTGCTTTTCAATTCGCGGCCCCGGGAACAACTCGTTCTAACTGCGCAGGATCGAAGGTTTATTTAAAAAAAAAAAAGTCCGCGAATAGAAGACGCTTAAAAAGGAAGCGGTCGCCGTCTATTGGTTCGTTGTCTCGGCTCCTGGCGCCCCTCGGGAGTGGTAGTCCTGCGGCTGGCCTTCTTTCCGCTCCCGGCTCTCATTTTTAACGCAGGGCGGACTACATTCCCCACCGTGCCTTGCAAATCCGGCCTTTTAAAAGCGCCTCCTTTTTCAGGAGATCGACCGACGTTTTAAGAAAGGGGTGTATCTTTCCTTAACGCAACCCGCCCTCCCTCGGGCTGTGTATTGTGGGTATTCTTTCTTCTTATTAACACTTCCCGCTCCCCCCCCCACCCCGCGCCTCCTAACCCTGACGTCCCGACGCGTGGACCAGCCCTCGTTAGAGGTGGCGCGAGTTGCGATCTGCGGCTTGTGGTTTCCGGACTCCCCTCACTTGCGGAGGTTTTTTGAGGATGAGGACGGCGACCGGGCAGCGCGTGCTGGTCTCCGTCCCGTTGCTGCTGCTGCTGCTGCTGCTTCCCCCACCGCCTAGAGTTTTGGGGTTCGTTGCTTCTCTAGACAGCGACTTCACGTTCACCTTACCCGCCGGCCGGAAGGAGTGCTTCTTCCAGACCATGAAGAAGGAGGCCACGATGGAGATCGAGTTCCAGGTAAGGAGGGGAAAGGTGGTGGTGGTGGAAGATCGGGGATCGCCTGGATATGAAATCGTGGTAGCAAAAGAAGGGAGGGGCAACTGGTGTGTGTCTTATATAGGCGCCTCGGTGCCCAGTTTGAAGTTCAGTGCCCGAGTTTTTCCCAAGAATCGCTGGATCTATCCAAGAGCGGACTTTTGATTCAAGCCACAAAAGGAAAAAAAATATATCCCCCTGTTAAAGAGGAAGTATGCTCTTCAAAGTCCAAGTTCAAATCTGCGGTTTCCTCTTACACTGCACGCTTATTTTCGGCTCTAGAAAGAAGTGACGTAAAGTGTGGGTCACGATGCCCAGATTCACATGGCGAATAGGCAGGGCACAAACCCTGTTAATACTGCAGGAACGTAATGCGATTAGGTGGAGAGAATCGTTTTTTGCCAGTTTCTCTGTTTTTGTCTTGGATTTAATATAAAAAGTTGCAAGTCAAATGTTTGGGACCTATTCGTCTTTATTATATAACAGAATAGAACAAAGGTCCTCAAACTTGGCAAATTTAAGACTTGTGGACTTCAACTCCCAGAATTCCTGAGTTAACCTGACTGGAGGAGGAATTCTGGGAGTTGAAGTCCACAAGTCTTAAAGCTGTCAAAATTTGAAGACCCCTGGGATAGAATAAGAGTTGAAAGGGACCTTATAGGTCATTTAGTCCAACCACCCCTCCTGCCCAAGCAGGAGATCATTTCTGACAGATGGCAGTCCAGTCGCTTCTTCAAAGCTTCCAATGATGGAAAGCTCGCACAACTTCTGAGGGCAAGCTGTTCCACCGGTTGATTGTTCTCACTATCAGAATATTTCTTCTTATTTCTAGGTTGAATCTCTCCTTGATCAGTTTACATCCATTATTTCTTGTCTGGCTTTCAGATGCTTTGGAAAAATTATTTGCAGTATCAAAACTTTAAAGAATGAAACATTCACATCTCTGGCCATCATCTAGCCTTCCCCAACTTGGTACATTCCAGATGGATAGATTGCATGTGCCATCGGTAGTTTGACTATTGGCCATGTTTGCTAGGAACCTGAGAGCCCTGCATGTCCATGCGATGGCTAGTCTAGGTTGAGGGAATGTGGTAGTTCGTGTTTGTTTTACAGAGCAAACAGACTAGCTAAATATCAGTGACACAGCTTGATCAGACTGGTTTTTAGATGTTCGGACTGACAAGTCTGCATAACAAAATTCTGCAGTGTACTTGGATTGTGAAATAACCCTAAAATGAACTAAGATGAATAGTTTAAATGACAATTTGACTACATTGGATATGAACAGTTTCTTCTCCAGTGTCATGGAACTACCTGTTACTTATTACTTAGTGTGCTGTTGTTGTATTCTGTATTTTAAGGAGTATGATTTATTAATGACAAAACAAATGAATTTGTAGATCAATTCTACTCAAGGTTACTAGAAAGTTAATTTCAAATTACCTCTGCCATATTAGTATTCTTTGAAATTTCCTTTTCATTATTGGGAAGGTTTAGTTTTACATGTGTGTATAAAATTTATATGCCATCCATGTCAAGGTGACTAGGGTAATACAAACAGAAGGTGCGAAGTAACATGCTTGACATAGTTGCCAACCATGGGATAAGTATCTTTGCTTAATGACAGGTTTTTTTTTTTTAAAAAAAGAATGCTGCTATTGTTCTTTGTAACATGAAGAACAAGTGCTAGACTAAAAATGCTGTTGCTTTCACAAAATCTTGGGCCATGTTTATATAATCTATTAAATATTTTGATATACTATTAACTATATCTGCAGTTCTCCCTTACTATATAAATTAGATGTCCCCAATAGCTTTCACATCTGGTTCACAGAGTTATATCACTTTGTTCACTTTGAGACTGGTTTATAAAAACCTCGTTTGCCAATTTTAAGTTGATGAGTACTTGTTTAATTTCTACCTTTGTTGCATTCTTAGGTACTAGACGGAGCAGGTTTAGATGTGGATTTTCACCTCGTTTCACCAAAACATGAAACCCTAGTTTTTGAACAGAGAAAATCAGATGGTGTCCACACGTAAGTTTAAAAATGATAAAAGATTCACTTGGCAGATCCTGAGTTTTGAAAAAGAAAATTCACAAGATTGAGCGATCTTTGCTATACATTCCCCCCACCCCCCAAAGATGGCAAAATCTTTTTGAAGGATATGAAACAAGGTATAGGGAATTGCTATGGAAAGGGAATTTACTTAAAATCTTGTCCTTTCTGCAGCTGAAATATGCTAGGTTGGAAGTTCCCGAAGTTTTTTTTTGCTTCAGTATCTTTAATGTCTCTATAATTCTTTCATGGCATGCTGTGTTATGACACAGTTTGGGAACCATGTGTTTAAGAGAAAAGCACAAAGGTGCTATGGAATATTTTACATTTTTGAGGGAAACTGCGATATTAAGCCAATGTCCAACAGATGTTAAAGATTGCTCTTTTCCTCAACAATTTAAAGTATTGCACAGCATCCCTGCAAAGTTCTAGTGACCCAGGGTGCTGCAGCAATTTAGATGTAACATTCGCTGTATCCTTTTAAAGTTTCAGAGTACTGTCATTAAGGGGCTTGAAAGTAATATAACTGCCTGCATAGTGTATTAAAGTGCAAATGTCTTATGTTAACAGAGTGGAGACAGAGGAAGGTGATTACATGTTCTGCTTTGACAACACATTTAGCACCCTATCAGAGAAAGTGATTTTCTTTGAACTGATCTTAGATAACATGGGAGAAGAAGAAGATGATTGGGAAAAATATGCAACTGGAACAGAGCTTCTGGATACGAAGTTAGAAGATATTCTGGTATGTAACACAGAAGCTCTTGTAGAATATATGACTGCTGGTACATAAAACATGTTTGTTCTCTTTTTCACTGAATCAAAATTGGATTGCAAATAGGGCAATGTAGCAGCTATTGCACATCTATCCCTACTGATTACTTTCACATTTACTTCATGCAATACACGTAGTACTGGCATTTTTAGTAGGATTCAAAATGGTTCAAATTCAGAATGTTTTGAAAACTTCTCTTTTTCTCTGTGATGGAAGAATGAGATAAAGAGGGTATACGTGCTTGGAATAGTAACACTGGAATAGTGTACAGGTAGTCCTCAACTTACAACAGTTCATTTAGTGACCAAAGTTACAACAGCACTAAAAAAAGTTGCTTATGACCATTTTTAACATTTATGACTGTTGCAGCATCCCTGTAGTCATGCGATTTACATTCAAATGTTTGACAACTGGTTCTTATTTATGATGGTTGCAGTGTCCTGAGTTCATGTGATCATCTTTTGCAACCTTCTGACAAGCAGTCAATGGGGAAGCCAGATTCTCTTTAGCCACCATGTTACTAACAACTGCAGTGACATTTCTTAAGCAAAAAAGTCATAAATTGAGGCAAAACTCACTTAACAAATTTCTCACTTAACATAAATTTTGGGCTCAATTGTTATAAGTAGAGGACTACCAATACTTACAAACATAATAACTGGCGTATCAGGAATATTTTGAGTGCTAAAATTAAAAACAAAACATTTCAGAGAACATTGAGATCAAAGGAATTTTTAGCTGAACAAGTCTAGCTGAAAGAGAATGATTTGTAATCTTCCAATATTTTAGTAGTATATAGTATATGAAAAGCAGAAGAGTCCTTTCAGCTGCCTATGTGAATAACAAACTTCTTGACTAGAACATTAGGAACAAGTAGCTAGGAACAATGGCCTGTGGAAAGGAGGGTTGGAGCATGATCTCACAATGTCAACACTAGGAGTAAATTTCAGATTTGTCTTTGTTCTTTTTTTTTTCTTTAAAAATATTTGGTTTTAAAACTAGTTTTGTTTTGTTTTTACTAGGAATCTGTTAACAGTGTGAAGGCTCGGCTTGGCAAAAGCATTCAGATTCAAAACCTGCTCAAAGCATTTGAAGCTCGTGATAGAAATATACAAGAAAGCAATTATGACAGGGTAAACTTCTGGTCCATAGTCAACCTGGCAGTAATGATTATAGTGTCAGCTGTTCAGGTGTACATGTTGAGGAATTTTTTTGAAGATAAAAGGAAAACTAGAACTTAACACAAGAGGGTTTCATTTAAAGCAATAAATAAGGGAATTTGCAATACAATGATTAAGAAAAAGAGATGGCTATTATTTCTCAGTTGTTTGAAATGGATAACCTTCATAGGATTTTTTAAAATTATGAACAGAGTGGCTTTTCTCTAACTTGGTGCATAATTTGTCTCCGATGCCATTTGTCTTGCACAATACTGGAGCAATGCCAGATTTTTAACATTTGTAATTATATGTCTATACTTTTTGCCTAGCTTTTTTTAAAAAAGTAAATGATTTGTTTCATAACCTTATAAAGATTTTCAGTATTTAATGACCAGAGTTGAGTAAAAATACTGAAAATAAGCTTACTATTAGATCATCTGTTAAAGTAAAGCTTCTTGTGATTTATTTGTACTAAGACATTTTCAAAATGAATGAATATTTGGAAGGCACTTGTTGCAAACCCCAGCAGTTCACAGACATTAATATTCAATAGGTGGAATAAAATCCAAGTTACTGCCTATAAAGTAAAGTTTTATTGGTTCAGTAGTATCAGCTACTAGACTTCAAATTTGGAAGTCAGTATAGTGAATCAATCTTTGTAATAATTCAAAATGAAAACTATAATCGAAGTCATAAAAGGAACATTTGTTGAAATACCATACTTAGTTATGTATTGAAAACTAACTTTTCTTCTCAAATTTTTATATAGAATTTTAATTTTGGAGACCCAGTAAAGAAGAATATTTGCAATCAGGATTTAATTGAGGGGTCCTTGATGCTGAGTTTGGTTGTTTTCTTGCAGATGTTTCATTACCCAAATTAGGTAAATATCATCAATGCTAGTCATGATTGTGACTAGCCCAGATGATATTACCTAGTTTGGATAATGAAATGTCTGCAAGAAAACAACCAAACTCAGCATCAAAGACCCCTCATAACTCTGGAGTGCCTGGACATAGCAACCTATGCTGAGTTAATATTATTAATCTTAACATAATATTAATGTGCATTAGGACTACTAGCATCCTGGAAGATGCTGCTGGTTTAAGAATCACACAATAAAATAAACACACAAAAGTTTATGGAAACATTTTTCATACTGCCATGAAAGCCTGAAAAAGGTGTGTTGCTTTAAATAACAGAATGGTATTGAAATGTGAAACACTAAAATCATTTTTGAAGTATGTGCACAGGTTTAATATACATATTGGATATCAGGATTCATTATTTAGTTTAATTGGTTGACTTTGGAAGCTTCTCTATGCAAATTTATCATTTTAAGAAATTATAAACATGGATATCTTTATCATTACAGTGTTCTCACTTTATCATGCTGTCAGACATATGTACTACTCTTGAATTCTTTGAGCATTGTAAGGACTGAAATATTGGTCCATTCACAAAGCTACACAATTATTACTATAGATCAGTGGTCCCCAATCTTTCTGGCACCGGTTTTGTGGAAGACAGTTTTTCCACAAACCAGGAGAGGGATGGTTTCACACACAACCTAGATCCTGTGCAAATGAAGCTTCGTTCACCTGCCCACTGCTTGTGTGGCCCTGTTCCTAATAGGCCACCGAGTGGTACCGCTCCACAGCCCTGGGGTTTAGGGACCCTTGCTGTAGATCATGGGTAAATGATTAACAAGTGTTCTGTTTCCATTTCTGGTACAAATTTGTCTCCAAGGAATTGGGTATAGAATACTCCTGTTTTAGCATGAAATATAACTAAGGGATTTACTGCCATTTTAATTAATTTTAAGATTTGAGTAGCAGCAGAATAGAAATGGATATTTATGTATGTATGTTTTATGTGTATGTTTGTTGTATACATACATGTTTTCAAGGGCAGACACCAAGTAACATTATTGGATGGTATGAAATGTTGCCTTTTTAAATAACTCTTCAGTTCAGGTGAATTGGTATTCCTAAAGTTCTTTCCCACATTTGTTGTAGGCCAAAAGTGAGGGTTATTCTTGTAAATACACATCAGAATGATTTTTAACTTTGTGAACTACATTATACCAATTGAAAGAATGATTCTAAAAAACGTAACTCAAAAGCAAGTCAAAGTCCAGGTAGTCCTCAACATTTTTGAGCCCCAAGTTTCTGTTGCTAAGCAAGAGAGTTAAGTGAGTTTTGCCCTATTTTACGGCCTTTCTTGCAACAGTCATAAAGTGATTCACTGCAGTTAAGTTAGGAACACGGTTATTAGAATGAATCTGGCTTCTCCATTAAGAAGGTTGCAAAAGGTGATCACATGACCCTAGGTTGATGCAACCGTCATAAATATGAGTCAGTTGCCAAGCAGCTGAATTTTGATCATGTGATCATGATCAAAACTGGTCATAAGTAACTTTTTTTCAATGCCACTGAAAAGTGGTCACTAAACAAACTCTTGTAAGTCAAGCAATACCTGTATATGCTTACCAAATTGCTTTGTGTATTAGTATTCTGCCCAGTGCTAATTTGAATGCAAGACATAAACTCAGTATCAGTAATTCTACCAATTTGAATACTTAAATTATTCTTGAACTTTATGATATATTGGGTAACAGGCCATACAATTTTTGGAAAAAAAATGTATATAATACTTGAACTCACATGATCAATATATCCCATAGATCATTGTTTAATGATTCCATTAATATATCCGGTAAATTGAAACAGCCGAGGACTAAATCAGAGTTGAGAAACATTCTAGAATCCTGTGAGGTTGTCTCATAATTAAATGGTTTTCTTTTATATAAACAAAAGCATATCCGTTGATGAAAAACAGTACAGCCTTAATGGATGTTTCCACTATTTAATCTTCCATTCATACAACAGGTTTATCTATTAATAATTAGATTTTGGTGAGCATGGGCACCTATACCCAAGTGTCTTGATGCTATAGCAAATTTCATGAAAACTTCATATTTTTATCTACATACTACTACTATGGGCAAATAAATGTTAGAAATGATTATTTAAGGAACAAAATGCAAGCATTATATATACCTATTAAACATATATGCAAGTGAGGAAAACTGAATTTTATTTCCATATTAATCTTGCAGTTGAAACAAACATGGTACTTCCAATGGTCTTTGAATTCAGGAAAAAAAATGGCTGTTAATAGCTATAGCACTGGTAAAGGTATTATATAACATTTTGTACAAAACAAAGCTGTGACTAGCTTTCTACCTCTATATTTAGCTACAACTTGCTCACTGTCCTTTGCAGTGTTAAGGTTGCAACAACCTTAAACCCATAAACATTGCTTAACTGAGTTGTTTTGATAAGTTTACTTTGTCTATGTTTTGTATGATACAATTTAACAGAGCTCAGGAATAAACATTCTGCAAACAAAATATAGATTTTTATTGAGGCGCCAAAGTAATTGTGAGAAAAAACCAATAAAGGAATATTAAATCTATTGTGCATTTTATTTCTGTGATTCTCCCATTTACATGCTTGGGGTGCAGGTCCTTCCCGAGGCAGTGTAGGAATGTAGGAAAAGATATCCCCTCGTAGCCCTTTCTCTCGTGTTTCTCCCATCTGTGCTCTTTTGTTCTCTCTTACAAGAACAAGATAAGAGTCTCTTAACATTGAACATGACAGAGGAAAATAGAAGGAAACATTCAAAGATCTTTGCACCTTGGGGGCAACTTTTTTATATTATTTAAAGTACAGCACATTTTAAAAATTTATTAAAATATACAGTACTGTCATAGACTAAAAAAAAAAAAAAGCAGAGTAAAACTTGACCCTAGACACTAATATGCCTGAATGCTTATGTCCCATAAATACTCTGAAGACCCCGAAAATGTAATTTCCAACAGGAATTTGCAAGTCTATGAAATACTGCACTTAACAATCGCAGCCAGAGCTACTATGTTCAGTGGCAATTCACTTTATGACCATGTTGCTTAGCAACAGAGTTGCCAATCCTAATTGCAATCAGTAAGTGAGGAGTGCTTGTACTTAACCATAAGGTTGGGGTACCATAAGGTACCATTCTGAGATGGACCCAACAGTGCTACCAATTCAAGGTGATATCACTGAATTTGACCCAAGTTTCTACTTTTAGATTATCTAACCATGCTGTTTTATTACTAAAAGTGTTGATTAAGCCTATTTAAATAATGAAACTGTCAGCCACTCAAGATATATCAGATGAGCGAATTCTATTTTATTGTATGCTTACATTAACATAAACTTGCAAATCTGAACATACATCTTTCCCAGTCTTCCTTTACAGCCCAAGAAACTAGGAAGGCTCTCTTCTGAGCTTGCCCTGCTCATAGTACTACAGTCTCAATTGTCTTTTTTACCTGACTATTCCCTGACTGCAACCCTTCATTCTCCAAGGGTCATTTCCGTTTACCATTACAGAGACCTGGCAGGATAGATTTCAATAATAAGCTAAAATGTTTCTAAAGTAGACACTCTAACTTTTATCAATCCAAAGTGGATCTAAAATGTTCTATCATTTACTAATTAAGATTGTTTTTTCAAATATTTTTGTCCCCACATAATTTTTTAGACTGTCTTAAAATATCTAGCACTGGACTATCATTTCACTACTATGTAAAAAGAAGTAACACTGATGCAGTCAATTTGGGATGAGTACAGTGGCTCATGAGCATAGGATGCTGGGCTGATAATAGGCAGGCTCGCGTTCAGGACCAGGCTGCTACCATGGGGTGGGATAAGCTCCCTCACATGCTCCAG
This sequence comes from Notechis scutatus, assembly GCF_049901735.1. Taxonomy (NCBI): domain Eukaryota; kingdom Metazoa; phylum Chordata; class Lepidosauria; order Squamata; family Elapidae; genus Notechis; species Notechis scutatus. The sequence goes on from NC_142011.1 coordinate 88,100,228, forward strand.
CTTCTGCTGATCCAGCAATTCAAAAGCAGGCAACTCTAAGTGGATAAATGGGTACCACTTTGGTGGGTAACTTAATGGGAGTGTAAAAGGAACCCCCAACTGGGCATCCTCCAGGCAACAGTGATATCACTGTGTAATCCTTTCAACCTGGAAACACTCCGGCACTTCCGACAGGACTTTAGTAGTAACAGCAGCAACACATTTGGGAATAAGTATATATTGTCGGTACAATCCTAAAAAAATTGCATACAAGCTTAACTTTACCATCATTTACTGAAAATATCTACAGAATTTATTTTAAGAAACTTAAAACGAGAGCTGAGCTTTTGTTTTTGCATGTTTAACAAATGCAAGAAGAAACAGGTTCTTAAAAATACACACATTTAATGTTGAGTTTGAATTCTAGAAAACAGTTCCAGCAATACAAACATGTCAACCACCATGACAAAATGAAAACACACATTCACAATTCAACCGATAGTTTATCACATTCTCTCCCCTACCAGATTCCAATAGTGATCTTGCATGGAAGCCCTACTGCAAATACTGCTGGTGTTTAATGTGAATTACAAAAATTGCAGAAAAAGAAATTTTAAAAACTGGTTGTGAATTACAACAAAACTACATTTTGCATTATTTCAAAAGACCAACATTTTAAAAGTAACCTGTTCTTATGAAAATATTGTAGCTATAGGCAAGGCAACTTAATAGCTGAGATTGAGTAAATGGAAAAAACCCACCACATTTTTAGTGAAGGCAAGCGGAAGTAAATTTTAATTTCCACCTTTGTTCAATTAAATTTTCTGAAAAACCACAAGCACCAGGCAATGCATTTTATCTATTCTTCCTTTGGTTATGTGAAAGGTGATGTTTTCCTTGATAATCCTAACAGTATATTTGTTCTTCAAATCATGTAAGTAAGAGCAGAGCAGTATTTCATTGGACAACTATTTCCCCAATTGTTATTTAATTTTTGTGTGACAATTTTTTTTGTTAGCAACCCATGTCTAATAGACTGTCTCTAAATTAAGGGAAGAAACTTCAAAGTAAAAATATTTACTCTTTGGTTAAAAATAATAATCAAAAACTCAGGTAAAGGAAAGCCACTAAGGTAAAGGAGTCCCTGCGATTTTACTCCACTAGTCGTTGGCGACTTTATCCACCTAAATCCTCCTTGACCCCAGTAAAAAAAAACTTATTTTACAAGTAAAATAAAGTTACCCATTTAAATTTGATTCATTTTTAATAACAGAAGAGGTAATTTTGTCATAAAATCAGTACTGTTACTTCAAATGGCAACATATGTAACCCTAATTAAACCTTTTCTTCCAACTATACTTATCATCACACCCAACAGGATTATTAATGTGAGTCCTGCTGACTTTTGTTTTTTAGCAACTGAAAATGATTTTACAATCAACTTGTCACAAATTATTAGAATTCTTTTTTTTTTTTACACAGAGCTCATGCTCAAATGTTCAAGTCTGTGCCTCAACCAACTAGGGTTCCCCGCGCCAACATAAACTGATGCTGCAAGGTTGTGCACAGCCAGACTGTTTCAAGGAATTGTACAGTGCAATACTATACATGTTTAGACATTTTTCTGATTTGAATGTAAATGAGTTGAGAACTGCAATCTCAAAAACCTGGCCTGGTGTAGCTGCACTGATTCCAGGTATCTTTAACAAGAAAAACTAGAGCATGTACTTTTAATTTCTCCCCCTTTGCTTAGAACTGATTTAATTAGAGGCAACTATAATAAGCCTTGGCTTTAGGTTTGATGTAATTGATATCCATTTTTCAAAAGGAGTGGGTATTTGTGCAGGAGAGGGATAATGTGAACCTGAGAGGCACTCCAAAATCACTGGGCTGCCATGTGTAGAACTGCAGCCTGAATTATTTTCTAAAAGCATTATGACATTAATGACTGCACTTACTGCCAGAATACCCAGCACTCATTTGACACATATTCTATAGTATGTGGCAAACAACAGCACCCAATATAGCCTGAGAAGAAATGCTGCTGTGTAAATACTGCAACTATTCCTGATAAAAGACATTATGGGATATATAGTCAAAAGCTGCCAATCCCATAATTTATATTGCATAGGTCACAATCACACATATATACACATGCACACATATGTGTATATATACACATGCAAAGAATATATTAAAAAGACAACAAAGTCTAGTCACAGAGCAATTTACAAGCTCAATATATATTTTATACACTTTGCTTGAAAGATTTTAATATTTTACAATCCTCAGCAGGAAGTATATACACTGCACCGTATGAAAATCTAGGGTTGACAAAGTAGAAATAGTCTTGCAAACTTCTGGATAAGAAAAGATAAAGTATCTTTTTCAAAATTTGTCCTACTTACAGAAAATAGTCCCTACTCACAAAAACACATCCATGGAATGTACACTAGAGACAAGGCTTTTTTTTTTTTGACTTGTGAATATTTTAAAGCAAATGAAATCCCAGATTTCCAACGCAACACAGTCTAGATCCTCGTTTTAAACACGTTAAGAATCTAGCCTTATTATTTTAATCGATAGGCCTCTTATGTGAAAAAAAATTGTTCTGTTCAAGAAGTGTTAAGGCTAACTTGGTTTTTCAGTTTTACAAATATCCGTTTAGGTTCCCTTCTGCACTCCAATGTATAAACTCTGCCTATAAATAGATAAAAGGGCAGTGCAGGAAATAATATTCAGCATTATAGTCAGGAAGCAGTTGCTCCTTCCCATTCCATAAGATACTGAACTTCTCCCTCAAGTGTAACCCGACGTGCCAAAACACGGTATTTTTCACCACAAGCTATCCTACCTGCAGCACCAAAGTAACTGGTAATAGAGTTCGTGAGATGATTAAACTGCAACTGTGGATCTGGAAAATTATTCAGAATCTCTGTATTCAGTTCCTCATATTGATAGTCATCTTTGCCTTCATCTTCTTTTACAATTTCTGGGTTCTGAATCTGGAGTGCTTTTCGTGGAAGACGTCCTCTTCTCCTTAAGTGGGGTATTGTGGATGGCCAAGTTCTTCCTGTTCGTGTTCTTTTTCTAGAATCGGATAAACTGCAGAGCATATAAAATATTAATTAAAAATTTAGAATATGTAATATCACAACAAAATTTACTGTACTCTTAATGTCTTGTTAGATACAGCAAAGGAAAGTTCAATTAATGCTGAATCAAATGGAGACAAAACTTAAACTAGCAGTATGATTTTAGTGGGATTTGTGGCCACATTTCGTTCATGGATTGTTAGAGACAATTTAGCTCTCAGGATCTAGGGGACTATGTTTCATATGGACGTTTTATGTAAGTTTTATCTTTTACAACACTATATAAACTCTTGAATAATTTTTCCAGAGCTTTTGTTTTATATTTGCACTACACCTGATAGGAACTAACCTAATTCTTGCTTTCTGTTAAGATAATTCTACTGTACAGCGAACTATGTTACTTAAGACATGACACATTCAGCCACGTTACTGGAACCAAGAGTGTATCAATGCATAATTTACTAATTTAGCCGGTCTATTTTAAAACTGATTTTTGCTCCTAAATTTGTCAAGCATTTCTAAAATAAGGAAAAGAAGATTCCTTGTAAGTTTGCCAAGAACATGAATCTTCTTCCAGTGCATCTCATAAATGGAACCAGTTATAAAATCTCTATAACCGGGAAATTATATAATTTGCAGTTACTACACTACTTCTATGGAAGGAAGTAAAAGGTGGGGGGGGAGTCTCAATCTTCTTTGACAAATTGGAAGCTCTAGCTAACTAACCAAATCTGCTCTGGCAGATACAGCGCACACTCTATGGTCTTACTTTTGGAGATGCTACTGAAAAACATTGGCAATTTTATCATAAAGAACCTCATGACTGTAATTTGTTTAAACTTATTTAAACACACACTCCCACTACACAATTTTTGTTATTAGCAAGTCAGCATATTGCAGAAATTTAAAACTATTCAAATATTTAAAAGTCATATGTGAAATGAAATAGTCTTATGTTAACAGCTCAAGATGGTATAGATCAGGGGTATCAAACTCAAGGCCCGGGGGATGGATCCAACCCGTGGGGTACTTAGATCTGGCCTGCGGGGCTGCCCTGGAAACAGTGAAGGACCGGCCCGTGATGCCTCTACCAGTGAAAATGAAGCTGTTTTCCAGGAATATGAGAACATATGCCTGCTAGGTGATTTCAATGCAATAGCAAATTTAGGAAAATACTACAATAACAAAAATCTAGGGGGGAAAAGGAAAACATTACCAAAAGTATTTTATCAAATAGCGGAAGAATTAGGAATAAAAGATATATGGAGAGAAAGAAATCCAGACAAAAAACAGTATACTTACTATTCAGCACCTCACACATCATGGTCAAGATTGGATATGTTATGGACAAATGGGGAAATGGAACGTAATATAAAAGAAATAGAAATTGAATCTAACATATGGGCGGACCATAATCCCATTAAAATAATTTGGAAAGGATCGGAAAAAAAAACCAGAAGATGGATGCTAAACAAGGAGATCCTAAAAGAAAAAGAATGTGTTAAGATGATGGAAAAAGAATTGGAGTTCTTTCTGAAGGAAAACAAAAAACAACAAACATCAATTCCAAACCTATGGGACATGACAAAAGCATATATCAGGGGCCTAGCAATTTCATATAATACACGTAGATATAAGGGAAAAAAAGGAGAACAATCTAAACTATTAGATACTCTTAAGGAGTTAGAAAACACACCACATAATAAGACAGCAAATACGGAAAGGATAATGATTAGACATAAATTGAATATGTTAGCACAAGATGGTTACAGGACATGAAAAAGATAAAACAGAATTATTCTGAACACACGAATAAGCCAGGAAGGTGGCTAGCCTATAGATTTAAGAAAGAAAAAGAAAAAAGAGCAATCCAACAATTGAAGGACACTGATGATACGCTACAACATCAAACGAAAAGAAAAGAAAAAACATATTGTTAAAAGGGTTTTTTTGAGGAATTATATACAGGCATGATATTCCCCTCTGAAAAAAAAATTGGGGCTGGCCAAAAGAGACCCCCCACCGCGCGCCAAGAAATCGCTGCCCAGCTCCCTTTTCCTGCCGCTCAGCAGCCTCCACTCGCCCGGGCTCCGCTCAGGTATCCGGCTGGGGCTGTCAGGAGTTGCTACGCTGGCGGCTCCAGTCCCGCGTTGCCTCGGGAAGGAAAGGCAAACCAGGAGCCGCTGCTGCCGTTGCAAAGCGCCGCGCGGCTCTTCCTTTCTGCCTTTCCCTTCCCGAGGCAACGGGACTGGAGCCACGCAGAGCCGCGCCAGCGGTAGCAACTCCTCTCGGGGCCTCCGAGGGGAGGGAAAGGAGAAGAAGGGAGGGGGAAAGGGGGGCGATTCCCAAAAATCGGAATTCGATTTTAATCGGAAGAATATCATGTCTGTATATAGTAGGGAAGATGTACCAGAGGGAAATATCCAACATTACTTAGAAGGAAAAGGGCTACTTGTAATCCCGGAAGAGGATAAAGAAGAGATAAACAGGGAACTAACATTAAGAGAACTGCAAGAGGCAATCCTGAAACAGAAAAACAATAAGACCGGATGGTCTCCCTGGGGAACTGTATCAAACGCTCCAAGGAAAATTAGAAATGCAATTATTAGAACTCTATACTGACGACAGCAAAATTACCTAAGTCATGGGGGAGACATACATAACATTGATCCCAAAAAAAGATTCAGACTATCAATTAATTCAAAATTACAGGCCCACATCCCTTTTAAATGTTGATTATAAAATATTTATGTCCATAATGGCAGAAAGATTGAAAAAAAAAACCTTAATCAGATCATTTATAGTGACCAAAACGGATTCTTACCAAATAGACAAATTAAAAATAATACTAGAATGGTATTGAATAGAATAAAATATTATGAAGAAAACCCAGGAAAACAATTGGCAATGGTCTTCCTCGATGCGCAAAAGGCATTTGACAATGTTAATTGGCAGTTCATAATACAATTAAAAAGCATGCAATTTGGCAATAAATTTATTAAATTGATTTCAACCATTTATATGACACAGAGGGCCAGTGTAATAATGAATGGTGACAGAACGGAAACATTTAAGATCAACAAGGGAGTAAGGCAGGGATACTCACTGTCACCCCTTCTCTTTATTCTTACCTTAGAAAATTTATTGGAAAACGAAAAAATGTAGAAATCAAAGGGACCTTAATTAAAAAGGAGCATTATAAGGTACAGGCATTTGCTGATGATATAGTATTTTTTCTGGAAGATCCAGAGGATACGGGAGTAAAATTAATAAAGGAAATAGAGGAATTTGGCAAGGTCGCAGGCCTTAAGATTAATAAAAACAAAATTATTGACTAAAAAATTAAAAGATAAGCAAAAAAAAAAAAAGAATTAGAAGGAAAATCGGGAATGCAAAGTGTGAAAAAGGTAAAATATTTAGGCATTTGGTTAACAGCAAGATGCTCTTCAATCAAAAAAGATAACTATGACAAATTAATAATACAAATCAAAAAAGAATTGGAAACGTGGGGGAAATTACAGCTATCACTACTGGGGAAAATTGCGGCAATTAAAATGTCTACCCTACTAAAAATACTATATCTTTTTCAAACTGTACTAATAAGATTGGATAAAACCTTTTTTTAGAGAATTAGATCGAATAATAAGTAAATTTGTTTGGGATGGGAAAAAGGCTAGGATAAAAATGAAATTATTACAGGACAAAAGAAAGGGGTGGCTTTGGACTCCCTGACTGGGAAATGTATTATCAGGCTGCAGCTATGGTATGCATTAAATATTGGATCAACCTGGAAAATAGAAGAGTATTGCCAATAGAGGGTCACGACTTGCAGAGAGGGTGGCATAGTTTCCTATGGAATGGGAAATGTAAACAGCATGCATATTTTCAGAGAGACACGATTAGAGATTCATTAATTCAGACATGGAACAAGATTAAAAAGAACCATTATACTAAAATACCGAACTGGTTGTTAACTATGGAAGCACAAATATACCCAAATGCAATGGATCTGGGGAAAAAGAGGAGTTACAAAGACCTATTAGACACACAAGGAAGATTAAAAACGAGACAAGAATTACAGCAACAAAATATAAAGATAGATTGGTGGCCATACATGCAAATCCAGACGAGATATCAGAAGGACAAAGAACAATTTGGTTTCTGCATGGAAAAGCATCAATTAGATAAAATTCTACAAAAAATGGAAAAGAAAATGATTTCAAGAATATATAACTTTCTACTAGATTTTAAAATGGAAGAGGGCGGTGTTTCCCCCTCTGGGCCGCCAAAAGCCCCCCCTGCGCCAAGAAACCCCCCCCCCCCCCCCCCCCCCCCCGCCCCCCCCCCCCCCCCCCCCGCCGCCCGCCCGGCCCCCCCCCCCCCCCCCCCCCCCCCCCCCCCCCCCCCCCCCCCCCACAGGCCCCCGAATCCGATTTTAATGAAAATGTCTGGAGGTGGTGGTCAAAGAGACGATGGTGGTATGGGCGAAAAATGTTGGCCATAATATAGACCTGGAAAATTGGGAGAGAATGTGGGGATCAAATTACAAAGTAATTACATCCACAGCATACAAGGAAAATCAATACAAAATGTTCTACAGATGGCACTTTCCTCCCACTAGATTGGAAAAAATGCTTAACTCAGACCCAAATTGTTGGAAATGTGGAAAAGAAAAAGGCACTTATTTTCTTATCTGGTGGACATGCCAGGAAGTGAAAAAATATTGGAATATAATTAGACAATGGATAGAAGAAATCACGAATTAGAAAACTGAATTTAATCTGGAAACTTTTTTATTAGGTATAATAACACAAAAATGCAATAAAACAGATAGATATATTATGTTACATATATTAACAGCTGCAAGGATTTCGTACGCACAACTCTGGAAGGAAAAAAGGGTTCCACCGGAAGGCATGGTTATTAAAAAAATAATAGATTGTATAGAGATGGACAGGCTAACGATGAAAATAAAAGACAGAGAAGATTCAATTTATTATAGGACCTAGGATGCCTGGTATGAGTGGTTTAGAAATAAAAAGAAAAGAAAATGGCAATTAGGAAAAGAATGAGGGAATATGTAAATATGTAAATATACCATGGAGAAGATTGAGATGTAGGGATAAAAGATACCGATTTATAGTAAGAGTAAGATGCAATGGTAAAGGAATAAGTAAATACATATACTGAAAAATGTGAGGAAATGCAAAAGATGTCTTGATGTTGATAACAATGTATAAAGTTTTGTTTTATGTTTTTTAAAATTTGGAAACTTAATAAAATTTATTTTAAAAAAAGAAAAGAAAGTGAAGCTGTTTTCGCTGGCAGAGGGTTGCAGGAGGACGTTGCAGCCAAAAACGGGCCTTGGGAGCCCGTTTTCACTGGCAGAGTGCTCTGGTCACCACAGATGCCCCCAACACAAGTGATGTCAAGCTGACCATGCCCACCCTGGCCAGGCTTACCCCCCCCCCCCAGATCAAACACAATCCTGATGCGGCCCTCAATTAAATTGAGTTTGACACCCCTGGTATAGCTGAAACACACTTTCTTCAATGTATAAATTATCTTTAAATAAAAACAGCACAACCAATCTATGTATAGGTGTGTGTTTGTAATACATTAAATACTGCACCTGTAATGCTTGGAAATACTGTTTGAGGTAGTTTCTTTTGTACTGGCAGCACCTGTGGATTCCACATCTGAGGTATTGGATGAGTGTGCAGTTCCATCAGATCTTCTGAATGATGTCATGGTGTCACAGAATAAAAATTGACATATATATTAAAGTAAATTTCATGTAACCTAGCATTAAACAAATTGACAAATATTAAATTCTGGCCAAACCAGATTTAGTTAGTCAGAAGTGGCATTATTGTTTTTCTAGTTTTAAGATAAATACCGATTAAAATCTCATTACCAGAACCTTGAAATGAAAGCAAGTTCTTAAATTGAAATGATCTCCTCCCTTATTAGGCACAGGGAAGAATATCACAATACAATCTTTTTTAAGGCCAGTTTTAGGTAGGTAATCCTCATTTAGCAACTACAACTGGAACCAGCAAAATGGTTGTGAAGCAAAGCGGCCTTCCAAGTGAAACCACAACTGTGCTTACAATCTTATTTCAGCTTTCCTTTGCTTACAAACCTGCAAAGGTCATAAAAGTGAGGACCGGTTGTAAAGTTACTTTTTTCATCACCATCGTAATTGTGAATAGTCATTAAACAAGGCAGCTAATAAAGCACTGGCTGTAGAATGAAAATACAGTACTGTATGAACAGACCATAAGCATCTGTTTCTGTTCCAAAGTACAAAACTCCATGTTTATTTACAGAATGAGAGGTTTTTGGTTTTTTTTTAATCAAAGGGCACTAATTTATTTTCTGGATATTGATTGTCTCCTTTCCCTTTTTTATTTTGTCATCTCTTTCATCACATCGTTATAAGCAAAAACATTATTTACCATAGTGGAATGCAAACACCTTACATTTCATCACATATGTAGAGGATGCATATGTGTGTGTGTATGTGTGTGTATATCTATATATATCTATATTCTTTCTATCTATCTATCTATCTATCTATCTATCTATCTATCTATATCACACATACACGGGGGGGGGGTGGGGGAGTATTTGCTTTGATTGTTTGAATAGAAAGCTGAATGAATATTTTCCCATACATACCCAGTAGTGCTAGGAGAATCCAAAACAGGGGATTCTGGCACTATAACAGGTTCTTTTTCCTAAAAGAATAAGGTAGATTTTTTTTTTTCAGATTCTGTAAATATACAACTCTCTAACTGTAAACATGAAGACAGTTTACCGTGTTCATTTTTATTAACTAAGGAAATAATAAAGTAGTACTTATTTATTTATTTATTTATTTATTTGATTTGCCAATTGTTTACAAGATAATAAATATAAATGTATACATAGTTGTGAATACATGAAATGGTTACATATAAGAAAAAATAAAAGAATAAAGAAACAATAGGACAGGGACGGTAGGCACGTTGGTGCGCTTATGCTGCGCCCCTACAGACCTCCCAGGAAAGGGGTGAGGTCAATAGTAGACAGTCTAAGGTTAAGTTTTTTAACAAAATACTTTATTTTATTAAGAAAGTAAACCTGGAAAGCCACTTACCAAAATGGATGGCTCAGACATTCTTTGAATCATTTTTCTAGTATATGGGCCAGGGGGACGACCTACAGACTTTTTCTTCCCCTTTCTTTCTACACCATTAGTGACTTCCCTGGAAAAAAGTTTTAATCTTAAACAGTAATATTGGTCTGTATTTACAATTTCACTTCTGAAATTCCCTTTATCAATTGTCTTAGTTATACTTTATCTTTTGACTATTCATAAAAAATAGATCTCCAAGAAGTGAAATATAAAAACATATCAATTAAACTACACCCCACTAGAACCAGCAGAGAAAACCACTTTCAATTTATATTTCTGCACTACAACCACAAAACTTTTCCAATCTGTCACTACAGAGAGGAAAAATATCAGGTTGTACCAACAGCCAACTGCAAAGAGATGATCTACCACACCACAAACCCCCAAAGATTGTACTAAACAGTCAGGTCTTAAAACACTTTCCTAAAATGCCAACAGTATTGATCAGACTGACTGTAGTGCTATTCCAAAGGAAATGGAACAAAGCAGTGTATTCCCTGAATATGGCAATTCTTCAAAGACAAAAAAGGCTCCCCTCACCCTGTTTTGGCTGGCAAAGTGCTGCAGGAAGCGCCCGTCCCATCTCCCCACGCCCCTGGCCGGCCGGCAGAGAACTACAATGCTGATCCAGCCCTCAAAGAAACCCAGCTTGACACTCCTATTACAGAAGATACCCAGCTATGCAGTATACTCCTTCCGTTTGGTGATAGTCAAAACTTTAATCTGAGCTTAGCAAGCCATTTTGCTCAAACATAAAGACAGGTTTTGAGTTTACTGCACAAAAGTACTCAATTTAACTCTTGGCCAATTCTGTATTAAGATCACACATAGCTTGTATTTGCCAACTACCAACTTGATCTGGATAGATATATTATATATTTTGTACCATTACTTGGATATAGTACCTATTTGGATCGAGCACTTTTATGGTACTGTATGTAAGGACAAAAGTAGCAATAGCTGTTAGAATTACATGTTCTAATTATTTCTTGTTTTCTTATTTTTTTTAATAAGGTTGCAGACATAAATAATACTCCTTTCTGCTATTTTCCTCATAACAACAGCCATATGAGGTGAATTGGGCTAAGAGAGTAACTGGCCCAAAGTCACCCGGCTAGCTTTCATGGCTAAAGCAGGACTAGAACTAAGTCTCCTGGTTTCTACCCTGGTGCCTTAACTACTAGACCAAATTGGTTCTTTATGCTACTCTAACTGCACAGGCTCAACCTGGCCTAACATGATCAACCTTTGACTCCCTAGCCTTTAGGACTCTGCTTATTTCTAGTTAGCCTTTGTTTGGAATCTACATACAATTCTTTCCGCTTCTGTCTGTCACTTTATTCTAGTCTGTTTACCTCTGATCAGGCACAGGCTTAGATGATTTTCTGCCTTTAATTTTGAACTCATGGGAAGTTCCCTCAGGTTCTTTCTCAGCCTTAAAAGCAGTATTTGGTGGGCAAGGAGGAACACGAATTCTTAAGCCAAACAAATGTTTTTTCTTCTTTATTTCCTTCCCAGACATAAACCTGCATTTCAAGATATTAAATGCAGAACGTGAAGACAAAACTCATTTCTTTAGATATGCAGTTCCATTTATTAATAAACGTATGGCACTACTCAGTCTGTTCAAATGCCAACATTGGGAAAAACGTAAGTAAACCTTCATATAACTTCTACTCAGAAATAAAATCTGACCTAAACATTTAGACAAACAATAATACATTCTGTTGCAGCCACACGGTTTTAGATAATACTTCAAAAAACTTTAGACTATTAGCTGATTAAACTAAAGGAAATAAAAGAGAAAATTGTATAAAACCCTTATCAACTTACATGGTCTTGTAATCATTTAATGCCTCTAGAACATGTTCATATCTTTCAGATTTTGGTGTGTCTGCCAGCTGTAAAGTATCAAGAAGTGATTTAATCTACTGAAATGTGCAGCAACATCCATAAGCACTAATAACTTAACAGTTCAAAGAGATATAAAACACAGCAGCATTCTAGAATTTCTTATGTAACAGGGCAAAATTCTAAAATATCTACTGTAGCATATTAATAAACAAGAGGGATAAGAGAAGTTAAGTTATCTTCATTATTCTATGAACAAGGCATTGAATAAAGTGTTCGGTATCTATTTGAACTGCTAAGCATCACTTGTGTTTATGGGTATATTATATTTATATGAAATACAAATACTTATTTTTTTGGTAAAATGTGAGAAATCTACATTCTGTGTATGATAAAATAAATATTTTAATAGAAGAATTTGTTGAGGAAATGACCACTGGATGCTGCAAATGGCTGCAAATGCAGGATGGCTTCCAAGCGCCCAAAATGTCATCGCATGATTGGGGGTGTAGCCACTGGAATTTCAAAATGGCATCATAAAATTTTTCTGGGGAGATCCATTGTAACTTTGAAGTAACATATTGTAAAGACTACATGTATAAACATTTTTATTGAAAAAAATATATTTAACAAAAATAAAGTTGCTTTCAAATTCAAACTTCTATCAGCCACAAGACCATATAAGGTAGCCAAAGTATGTGGATTATGTGTAACTGTAGGAGGAGTGGCAAAATCTGGGGCACAATCAAAAGAGGGATCAGTCTAGAATCCCTATGTGGCCCAAGCAAATGCTAACCATTAGTTGAGAAGATTCCTGTGCATAGCATAAGTAGCAATAAATGTTTAATTGGACCTTCATGTGCAGACCTGATCTTTTGCATCTGACATTAACTTTCAAATCTTAAGATTTTTTTTAATACAAATGAAACACTCAAAAGAAATAATCTCAAAAAGAGTTTACAAGCAACTAAACATTAACTAGGAAAACAAATTTTACACCTAGTAGTTTTACTATAGATTGAACAATTGTTAAAATATCTATACACAGTTTAGCTGTTTGATCTTTTGAACTATAGAAACACACAAACAACGTCAATATTTCAAAAACTTACTTCACCAGGATGGAGTCGATCCCAATTTTCATTAATGTATGTCATGAGTTCAAGTTCTGAATCAAAGTATTTCTTTTTATGAATAACACTTAGGTTGTAAAGGCATAGATGTGCTATATCTACCCTAGAATTCAGAAGTTTAAATAACAAGTAGTAAGTTTTAACATTTTAGATATGAGAACATTAACTCTCTAGATCAGGGGTCACCAACTTTTTGGACCTCAGGGACCACCAAGCTCATAATTTTAAATCCCAGGAACCACTAACTGGTCCGGTGGGCGTGGCCTAATTTGTGGGTGTGGCTTGGTGGTCATGTGACTGGCTGGGCATGGCTTGTATGTAAATATTATAAATATTTATATAAATATTGATTTTTTTATAAAAAAAGAGCAACTTTTACCCAAAATCAGGCAAAGCAGGCAGGCAGATTGAGTTGCTCACAGAATCACAGATTCATTCAGAGATCTATCTATCTGCCATCAGCTAGCTCAGTCACATAAAATTCGCTTGCAAGCAAACTCATAAAATTAACTCACAACACATTATGTATTTAAATAGATTTTTTTAAAATAAAAAATAGCAACTTTTACCCAAATCAGGCAAAGCAGGCAGGCAGATTGAGTTGCTCACAGAATCATTCAGTGATCTATCTACCTGCCATTGGCTGCCTGAGTCTGTCACATAAAATTTGCTTGCCATGAGTCTGCACTGAATAATAGAGCCTTCAGTCCTAAGGGAGGTTTGGCTGTGCTTAAAAGCAGAGCCGAAGATCTAAAAATTAGCTAGAAAGCAAGAAATCCAACCATTTCCTGCTTCCTAGCTAATCTAAATCTCCTGGCACAGCAGAACAGCTGATGGCCAGGAAAAAAAAAAGGAAAAATAGCAATTTAGCAGGCAAGTTTGCCAGGTAGAGTGAGTGGGCAGGGAGGGTTCCTGCCTTGTGTTTCTGCACAGCCTGGATTGCTCTGGGGGTGCTCTGGGGGTAACATTTCTCTGCGGCCCACCGTTTGGTGACCGCTGGTCTAGATTTATTTTATTTATTTATTTATTTGATTTGCCAATTGTTTACAAGATAATAAGTATAAGTGTATACATAGTTGTGAATACATGAAATGGGTACATATAAGAAAAATAAAAGAATAAGAGAAACAATAGGACAGGGACGGTAGGCACGTTGGTGCGCTTATGCACGCCCCCTATAGACCTCTTAGGAAAGGGGTGAGGTCAATAGTAGACAGTCTAAGGTTAAAGTTTTTGGGGTTTGGGGAAGAAACTACAGAGTCGGGTAGAGTATTCCAGACATTGACCACTCTATTGCTGAAGTCGTATTTCCTGCAATCAAGTTTGGTGCGGTTAACTTTGAGTTTGTATCTATTGTTTGCTCTTGTGTTGTTATGGTTGAAGCTGAAGTATTCATTGACAGGTAGGACATTGCAATGTATGATTTTATATACCATGCTTAAGTCAGACCGAAGACGGCGTAATTCAAGGTTTTCTAGTTCTAGAATTTCAAGTCTGGTGGCATAAGGTATTCTACAACGAGTAGAGGAGTGGAGAACTCTTCTTGTGAAATATTTCTGGACTTTCTCAATTGTGCTAATATCACAATTCCAGACTGATGAACTGTATTCAAGTATTGGTCTAGCAAATGTTTTGTATGCTCTAGTTAGTAGTGTGATATTACCAGAGAAAAAGCTACGTAGGATTAGGTTAACAACTCTTAATGCCTTTTTGGCTATGTAGTTGCAGTGGGCTCTAGCACTTAGATCATTAGAGGTGAGTATTCCAAGGTCCTTTACAGAGCTTGGGTCATCAACAAGATCTTGACTATTCAGCTTGTATTTTATTTTCTGGTTTTTTTTGCCAATATGTAAGACAGAGCATTTATTTGTTGAGATTTGAAGTTGCCATTTGTTGGACCATTCTGATACATAGTCAAGATCTTTTTGTAGGGTAGCAGTATTGTCTGTGGTATTGAACAGCTTTACATCATCAGCAAAAAGAACGCAATTGCTCTTAATATGATCACAGAGGTCATTTATGTAGAGTATGAAGAGAGTTGGTCCTAGAACACTGCCTTGGGGGACACCACTATTGACAGGTATAGAATTTGATAGGACGCTCCCAATTTTGACCATTTGTTGTTTTTTAGGAGTAGTTTGTCGTGTACCACTGAATCAAAGGCTTTACAGAAGTCTATGTAGATTGCGTCTATTGCTTTGCCCTGGTCGAGTTGTGTCGTCCATATGTTTTTGCAGTGTAAGAGTTGCAGATTACAGGATAGTTTTTTTCTGAAACCAAATTGTTTATTAGAGAGTAGGTTGTTTGTCCCTAAGTGGAGGATGATGGATTGGTTAATAATTGATTCCATGACTTTACAGGTGACGCAGCATAAGGAGATTGGTCTGTAATTTTCAACTAGGCTTGGGTCTCCCTTTTTGAAGATGGGGATGACTGTGGCTTGTGACCATAGGTTAGGCAAGGAGCTGGATGACAGAGTCTAGGACAGAGATGGCAAACCTTTTCGGCACAGAGTGCCCAAACCGGAACACATGTGCATGCGTGTGCACGCACACGTGCTGGAGCACTGGAAACCTGAAGACAGCTTGCATGTCTGTTTTTGGCTGATTTTTTTGGCCATTTTCAGGCTGTTTTTTGGTCCTTTTTCAGGCCAAAAACAGCCTGAAAATGGCCCTGAAAACAGCCCCCCAAAGGCCCGAAAAATGGCTTGGTTTTTTTTGGATTTTTGGAGGCCTTTTTCTGGTGCTCTGGCACCCGTGGAGACCAGCTGGCTGGCACACATGTGCACACCAGAAACCAGAAGAGCAGCTGGTGACGGCACGTGTGCTCACAAAGAGGGCTCTACGTGTCACTTCTGGCACGCCTGCCATAGGTTCACCATCACGGGTCTAGGACAACTCACTGCCGCTGACCCGCCCTAGCCAACTCGCCCTGACCAACTCGCTGCAGGACAATTCAATGTGGAATAACTCAAGAGAGGGATAAGTGAATTGCAGTGTGCCTTGCCTTGCTTTACTTTGAAGCTTCTCAGGTTAGAAGTCCTCGAGGCTGGGGTAAGTTCTCTCTTGAGTTATCTTGTGTTGAATTGTCCTGCAGCGAGTTGTCCCACGGTGAGACAACTGTGGCGCGATGGCCAGGGCAAGTCAGCCACAGCAAGTTGTCCCATACTGTGACAGGCACAACTATAACCTGCTGACAATCAGCAGGTCTATTTCACTAAAAATCCTGCTTTCTAAATATTTTGTTTTTCATTTTCTCAATTGAAACCAGAGGGGAAGAGGATAACAAAAGTAATATATCCATATTCTAATTACTTGTGCAAAGTCAATTCAAAAAATGGAGCCACAAAACTATCTTTACAGAGATGTGCAATGAGATGCTGAATATTTGTTTTGCCCAAGATTAATTTAAGTTGTACTTACCACTGCAAGGGTAAACGTTTGAGGTATTCTGGTCCAGAACTACAAACTGAACAAATGAATGTATAAAACCTTAAAAAAAAAGTTTAAAAGGCATATTCAGTATATGAACATATTTGCTTTTAAATTGTACTGACAGTAATTCAATACAAGGTATTTAAGACTACAAAAAACAAATCTGTGTTCACAGTTAAAGTACATCAACAAGTGGTGAATAAAAGATTGTTTTCAAATAGTGAAAAATCCTATCATTTTTCTATCATTTTTGTTCCTATCATTTTTTTTAATGTTTTACTCCTATGATAAAACTTGACTCAGGGAAGACCATAAATAGAATAATTCCCACAATGCACTAAAATAGTAGCATACTTATTTATTAATGCAGCAATGTAAATATCAGGGTTTGTGTCAGAAGCATCACAATTAAAATAAAGGTATACCATAGGACAGTGGTGGCAAACTTTTTGGCTCCCGTGCCGATAATTGTGCGCGCACTCATGCGCTTGCACGCCAGCACCCAGAAGGCAATCCGTGCTGGGCCTGCCCACCCACCCCTGCACATGCATGTGCAATCCCCCGGCAGCGTGCCGCATATCTGCACCTGTGATCCTCTTACCAGATGTCGCGCGTCTGCGCCTATGTGCGCGATCATCCCGTGCCATCCACATGCGGATGCGCGCATGACCCCCCAGCGCGTGCTCTGCATCTCTGCGCATCCCCGCCCCCCGCACCAGATACCCGACAATCAACTGTTGGGTGGCGGCGTGTGAATGCGCAGTGGAGCTCTTCTGGGCAAGCTCTTGCATGCCGGGGGAAATGGCTCTGCGTGCCACTTCCGGCATTCACCATCACGGCCATAGGACATAAAGTTTAAAATATAAAAGATGAAAATATGTGCAAATTAAAAAGATCTTGTCCAGAGTATCACAGTTACAGACATAGAGAATGTATGAGTACAGGACTAAATACAGCCCTTCCCAAATGGGATATATAACACACAACAGAAGATCAAAAGAAAAACATCTTACCTGTCACCATACAGCATGGGCTTTTGCAGGCATTGCACACAAGCCTCATGGAACCACTGCTTACATTTGCAGCACTGTAGCATCTTCAAATACCAGCTTCATTAACAGTAAGAAAAAATTGAAGATTGTTATGCAGAAAATACCCTGGTAGTAAATCTAGCAGAAAAGCATTAAATGTGGTTACATGATTATGAATTTTAGAATAAAATCACTAATAAAATTACATCATTCATATGTGTGTGTGTGTGTGTGTGTGTGTGTTTGTGTGTGTGTATATACACTGCTCAAAAAAATAAAGGGAACACAAAAATAAGACATCCTAGATCTGAATGAATGAAATATTCTTATTACTGTGTTCATTACATAGTTGAATGTGCTGACAACAAAATCACACAAAAATGATCAATGGAAATCAAATTTAGCAACCCATGGAGGTCTGGATTTGGAGTTACACTCAAAATTAAAGTGGAAAAAAAACACTACAGGCTGATCCAACTTTGATGTAATGTCCTTAAAACAAGTCAAAATGAGGCTCAGTAGTGTGTGTGTGGCCTCCACGTGCCTGTATGACCTTCCTACAATGCCTGGGCATGCTCCTGATGAGGTGGCGGGTGGTCTCCTGAGGGATCTCCTCCCACACCTGGACTAAAGCATCCCCCAATTCCTAGACAGTCTGTGGTGCAACATGGCATTGGTGGATGGAGCGAGACATGATGTCCCAGATGTGCTCAATTGGATTCAGGTCTGGGAAACGGGAGGGCCAGTCCATAGCATCAATGCCTTTGTCTTGCAGGAACTGCTGACACACTCCAGCCACATGAGGTCTAGCACTGTCTTGCATTAGGAGGAACCCAGGGCCAACTGCACCAGCATATGATCTCACAAGGGGTATGAGGATCTCATCTCAGTACCTAATGGCACTCAAGCTACCTCTGGCGAGCACATAGAGGGCTGTGCAGCCCCCTAAAGAAATGCCACCCCACACCATTACTGACCCACTGCCAAACTGGTCATGCTGGAGGGTGTTACAGGCAGCAGAACATTCTCCTCGGCGTCTCCAGACCTTGTCACGTCTGACAAACCAGTGTGAACCTGCTTTCATCTGCGAAGAGCACAGGGCACCAGTGGCGAATTTGCCAATCTTGGTGTTCTCTGGCAAATGCCAAACGTCCTGCAGTGTTGGCTGTAAGCACAACCCCCACCTGTAGACATCGGGCCCTCATACCGCCCTCATGGAGTCTGTTTCTGACCGTTTGAGCAGCCACATGCACATTTGTGGCCCGCTGGAGGTCATTTTGCAGGACTCTGGCAGTGCTCCTCCTGTCCCTCCTTGCACAAAAGCGGGGGTAGCGGTCCTGATGCTGGGTTGTTGCCCTTCTACGGCCTCCTCCATGTCTCCTGATGTACTGGCCTGTCTCCTGGTAGCACTTCCATGCTCTGGACACTACGCTGACAGACACAGCAAACCTTCTTGCCACAGCTCGCATTGATATGCCATCCTGGATGAGCTGCACTACCTGAGCCACTTGTGTGGGTTGTAGACTCCGTCACATGCTACCACTAGTGTAAAAGCACCGCCAGCATTCAAAAGTGACCAAACCATCAGCCAGAAAGCATAGGAACTGAGAAGTGGTCTGTGGTCACCACCTGCAGAACCACTCCTTTATTGGGGATGTCTTGCTAACTGCCTATGCTTTCCACCTGTTGTCTATTCCATTTGCACAACAGCATGTGAAATTGATTGTCAATCAGTGTTGCTACTTAAATGGACAGTTTGATTTCACAGAAGTGTGATTGACTTGGAGTTACATTGTGTTGTTTAAGTGTTCCTTTTTTTTGAGAAGTGTATATAGATAGATAGATAGATAGATAGATAGATAGATAGATAGATAGATAGATAGATAGATAGACAGACAGACATATTACTATATCATATAAAAATAAAAATTCCCAGACTAGACTCCTTACTCTCCAGGACCTCCACAGTAGCAATAACATTGTTGGGCATTTGTTTTATGGCCTGCATCCCATTCAAGGTCAGCTACATTGTAAGGCAATGTTTGCTTCATGACCTGCAGTGCTTTAGCATTTGGTCCTTTCTTAAGCGCGCCACCTCTCTACAATAAAATGCATTAAACCAGAAAATGTTAATATCCAACACTGTACAAAAATCAATTTTCAACTGCAATTACTTCTTTAAGTAATCAACTTACTTTTGTTGTTGTTGCAAAGACACACTGCCGGCAAAGCCATTTATCATCTGAATCTATCACATTAGAACTGATATTTGGTGTATGACACAGTTGATGATAACCTGAAATTAAAAAAACAACAACCCTGAATTAAGAAGGAAAAAAAAAAAACCTCTTTTAAGTCAGGGGTGTCACTCACTCGTCACAGCAGCATCATGTGACATACCAGGACTTTCCCCCCCTTCAGTAAACCGGGCGTGAGTGTGGCCAGCATGCGCGCATCCGGCCCACAGGCCAGGAATTTGACAGCCCTGCTTTTATTATTTATTTATTTATTTATTTTATTTATTTGATTTGCCAATTGTTTACAAGATAATAAGTATAAGTGTATACATAGTTGTGAATACATGAAATGGGTACATATAAGAAAAATAAAAGAATAAGAGAAACAATAGGACAGGGACGGTAGGCACGTTGGTGCAAGTGGATATAGAGCAATGTCCTGTTACATTAAAACCCATAACCAAACATTTTAAATTAAATGTCCTGTGATGCTAGAAAACACAATATGAGACGTTGAGAATGGCATAAATGCAATAAGCATCAACAGAAATGCCTATGCACTTACATTTACAGGTAGTCTGTGACTTATAGCCATTCGCTTAGCAGCCATGTGAAGTTATGCAGACCTTCCCAGAGCTACCTACAATCCAGCTTCGAAGTTCCAATGGCCACCCCCCCGCATGGTCATGCGATTGTATTTTGGACACTTGGCAACTGATCCATATTTATGGACGATTTATGGCATTTTGTGAGAAAACATGTGTTTACTTCCGGATTATGGCAAAAAGCACCCATTGGGTATGGTGGGTTTGCTTAACAACTGCTCTATTTGCTTAACTGCTGTGAAGATTGCAAAATTGGGCCAAGTCAAGTATTGATGACCTGCTTAATGACTTCCACAACTTATGATTGTAATTACGGGCTCAATTACAGTTGTAAGTTGAGGACTATCTCTGCACACAATATACTAATACGTTTTTAAAATGTCTACATACTTATTTTTTTAAATTACCTTGACCACACTTATCACATATAACCATTTCATTGGGTGCTTCTGAATATTCCTCCTGACATATTGTACAGACCATTTCCCCCGTTTCAGTAGCTCCTAAAACAACAAAAAGGCATGGCTTCATATTAAATGAATTATATTTTACATTTTGAACACTGATTGCTAACTCCTGACATAATGTGATTTGGGTTTTACTTTGCATAATATGTGAACTCCGCCACTCTGGTCTGTGAACCATGACTTAGGACAGTTTGAATTCAGCTGGAGTTCGAGAAGTATATTTGCGATCAAGAGTTATACAAGAGACCTATGTAGTCTATAAATTCAGCAACTCATCTGTCTTTGGGCTACATATGGGCTACACATATTTTGCTTTCAGCCTGTTCCTTCCCTTATAATTTTCATCTCTACTACATTTCTAGCTCCCCGTCCTCTTTAGCAAATCACCACCATAAGTGACAGCTGAAGAATGGTTAACCCTTTCATCATGCCCTGCTGCACTCTGAATCACAACTGGAAGGAATCTGAAAATAGTATAGTAAATTCATGTTTTACATCAATTACTAAAGGATCAAATCATCATCATCATGATATGATGTACTTGCCTGTTTGTATGTCCTTCCAGAGAACCCAGGACTTGGAACTGTCTTCAAATATAACGAAGCAGCTCTGCTTAAGTTTGTTTATCTGAAATAAAAATAAATTTGCAGCCATAATACCAATTTGTAATTTTGCTGTAAGACATTGTAAGCTAGGCTAATTAAAAATGGATTACCTTTTTGATGGTTCCAAGATAAAACAAGCCATCTGACCATCTGGCTAGGACATCTTGACCTTCTTCAAATTTGCACACTGGCTTTTTGGATTTTTGTCCATCCCGTGAGGAGAGTTTGGTCAAGGATATTGGCGGTTTTTGGTTTCGGTGCAAAGGAGTCCGCTTGTGGACCACTGAATTACCCACCCCCGTAGAGTCTCTAAAATACAGACATATATAATGAACATGAGCAACTTCTAAAACATTAAAAGCTAATGTTCAAACCACAACAAATTTAAGTGAGAGTGAGACTTATATTTAACCTCCAGACATATCTGAGACAAGAAGATGAAGCCGGTATGTAATTTTTTAAACTGGAAATTTATTGCAATTCAATATCCATTGCAGAAATATGCCATAATCCTAAAAACTATTAAATCTATGACTTGTGTGCTTATTATTTCTACATTGTTCATCTGATCGGCTAAAGATGTGCTTTCATCTTGGTTTTCTCAGACTGTCTCAGTATACTTCCAATTGTATTAAACCTGCACATCTTATTGCATTAAAAGAAAAAACACTTCTGGCTATTATCAAAAACCTGTCTATGTAACATACATTATGTAAAATTATTTAGCAGCAACTGGTTACTAGTAAGTGGTTTTCATATTTTTATATACAACACAGCATTCAACCTATAATCATTTCTATCACTATGCAAACTCAGGGTTCTCTTGGTTCATTGAACCCTTGTACAAACAATGAAACAATACATCATAACTAAGGCATTTGCAAACATATGAAGAGAAATAAACATGGCCCTGAATCTTTTTAATTTTGCTGAGGATGAGGGGTCAGAAAGCAAGAATTCAAACAAAAGTGTTATTGCGAAGTTCAGTGTTCTATTCTTTTTGCAACACAGGAAATATACTCCATAAGCTTACTTTAAAATTCCACAGAATTCATATAAAATTAGACAAAAATAGAAACAGGCTATTAAACTGAGAGAAACAATACCTTGCCTTTAGAGATATTATCAGGGGTAGATCATGTTGGCATAAAATGCTAAATCTCAATTAACTGAGTTAATCTAATTGCCTGGATTTGTACAGAACACTGAACTATAAGTTATAACTATAATTTGGGGTGGGTGGGTGTTGCACAACACATCAAGTTAGTTTTTTAACTTGTTTCCTGCAAGAACATATTCAATATAACAGAAGTCTGAAGCTGCATACTCATCTTAATAACCAAGCAAACACACACACACACACAGAGGGAGAGAGAGAGGGAGAGGGAGAAAGAAGGACAAATAGGTGAAACACTCAGGTGACAGGCAAGGCTACACAGCAGCAAAAGCAATGTCTTTATTAAGTGTGGTAGTTAGCAATGACAGAATTATACCTGGCTGCCATACATTATTTCATTCACTTTTAATATATCACCAATATGTCTCAATTATTTAGTCAGATTTCTTTTTCCCTCTTCTTCCATTCCCCCTATAAGCTCAGTCCCAATTAAACAATTGATTAAAATTCTGGTCAAGCTTATTGTAATTTATTTACTTACATTTGTGGAATTCCAGTTCTTTCTATCCACATTTCTTGACTGGAATTTCAAGACCTATTTTGACTGCCTAGGAATAGTTGTGAATGGTGAGAACTCCAATTTCCTAATATGAAAAATGATGTCACTTGGCTAACACTCCACAAATACTGAAAGGAGCAAGAGCAAAGGTAACAAGCTCTTTTAACAGCAACAACAATGCTGTTAAAAGGTATAAACAGCTTTGCCAGGAAACAAGAAAAAATAGGAAATAGAATAATAAACACAACACACACATCCTGCAAATAAATAATGTGCTCCCTCAACATTTTTAAGCTAAGAATCATCAAATATTATACTCTTTTATCACAGAGTAATTGCTCTGGGGAGAGTTATGTCTTTTTGCACCTTTTATCAGCTTTATAATATATATTTTTTAGTAGACTATCACAGATTTAGGGTTCCTAATATATCATTGTAATTGTTAATGTTGACATTAACAGTACACTACTATTCAAATGCAATTTGAAAGTATAGTGTATAAGCAAATTGAAAATATACAACTCATTACATTAGAGAAATGCAGCTTTTGGGGGAGGGGGAGATCAAAAGCCACATTTGATTTTGTGTGTGTGTGAAGTGCTGAGGACTATAGTACAAAGCACAAGTGGCCAGGATGAAAACAAAATAATATTCAATTTAACATTTTAAAAATATAGTTAACATGGTTATTCCCTGTGTAATTAAAAATTCTAAATTTTTTCAGAAACAGTTGAAGAGAGTGCTAGGGACTATACTGAAAGCCTCAGGGGCTGCAGGTGGCCTCAGGTTGTTCCCCTCCCCCAACTGTACAAGATCAAAGCTGCCTTTTCATTTATCAGTACTACCAAACCATTTTTCTTCTGACTCATAGACCCTTCCCCCATTACACATTTAACCAGACCAGTTACAAAGGCAGCAACTGTCTTTGTACAATGTGCTAAAGCTTGATTCTTTTAATTTTGGTCAATTTTTTAAATATGGTTTAAAATGATGTGTCATCCCACTTTATGGATCATAGTTCAATATACTTTGTAAACTTAAAAAGGTAAATTCATTAATTATGTTAAACAAACTGTGCAAACACACACAAAGGGTTACATATAGCAGTTGTACAACATAAAGCAGGAGAGGGGAGGGAATAGCAGCTGTCTGAACTAAAAATATAAAATGCTGTCTCGGGGAACAGTGCTGTAAAATCTTTAGCCCTAGGTCCCCTTTATTATTAGGTAAATAATTAATAAGATAATAATCAGTTAATAAATCATAAAAATAACAAGAACTAGTAAACTGGCATTAATATAGCAGCAAATTTACCAACCCCTTCTTTTGGAACGACCTCTTTTTATCGACCCTGGAAACAAAAACGAAAAAGATGATTTCGAGTCCCATTTGCAGACCGAAATTATGGCAATGCAGAACTTCCTCAATTTCCCGAATATACATTACATCTGTCTATAAAATCACGAGCGAAGATTCTCGCCTTTGTTCGGCTTGCCTAGGACACCCAGACGCCCCCCTATATATGTATATGTATATGTGTGTGTGTGTGTGTCTATACACACACTTATACAGCAAACCCCAGCTACTGTTCATGTTGCAGCGCAAGAGATGCCCACCCCCACCCCACATCTCCCTCCCTAAAACACGGCCAGCGGGGCCGAAACGTCTCAGGAAGGTTGCATTCTCTCGGTCCCCTTTCCCGTTAACATCAACCGATCGGGAGAGCGGAAATGTTGCAACGCTGTTTTCTTTCCCCTTTCAAAATCAATAGATGGCGGGATCCAAAAAAAAAAAAAAAACCGGGAAACGGGAGAGAGCCTGTTTCCCTTCCCTTCCTCTTGCCCCCACCCCCACCCTGCGATCGATAATAGATCGCTGATCTCCTCCTCCCTTGACCCTTCCTCTCGCTCACCTCATTCGGTCTCTCCAGTTGGGCCACTCGCTTCATGCAGGGAAATCAATGGCGCTCGATGCGCTCTAGCCCGAGAAGCCGCCTTTCGGCCGGGCTTTCTCGCCGCCCTCCGAAAGGGCAAACCCGCGCGGGGGGGGGAGGGAAGCCAACAAGGGGGCTCAAGCCCGAGGCAGCCTCACGGGCAGCCCGGCTCCACAACAACCCTTCGCCATTTTGCTTTCCCGCGGAGGAGAAGCTGGTGCATTGTGGGAAAGACAAAGGAGCTGCCTCGGCGACGTCGGCGGCGGCAGCATCCCCTCCTCCTCCCCGCCCTCCAAACGGTACAATCTCCTCAGGCCGGGTTGGCCTCCTCGAATCAGCGCTCCGTTCGTCTTCTCCCTCCGCGGCAGTGAAGAGGCAAGCCCGCCCGCGGAAGGATATCGTCTCCTCCGCCATCTCGACAGTCGGCGAAACAAAGAGGGCCTATTTTTCGAAGAGGAGTTCATCTCTCCTCTTTTGCCTCGGGGCGGAGACGGGAGTAACATTGAGAGGAAAAGGGGAAGGAACTCTTTGAAATTTTAAAAAAACAAAAACAGGTCGGCTTAAGCGTCTCTCTCAATTTTAAGAGCGCAAAAGTCATTTGAACAACCAACGTTCCCTTTTGCACGCCCGCCTGACTCTTGAATGTGTGGTAGCGATTTTTCTTTGTTGGGTGTATTTTGCTTGCTTGGGCACCGAGCTCTTCAAACTAGTCACACTTCTAGAGTTCCTGTAACTCCTGTGAGACCCAAAACAACAAAGGAGAAAACCATTGGAGGGGCGAAGGGGGGGAGAAAACGACAGGAAAAATCTTTTACAGAAGGCCCCACTTAGAAACATAATAAAGTAACAAAGGGGGTTATGTTGGTTCTTGAAGAGAAAATTCATGATTTGGGTAACACTGATTAGGGCCAACCACAAGAACATAAAAGCCCAGAAACTTTTGAGATGACTAGCAATAGAGACCATGCAAAAAAAAAAAAAAAAACACCACAAAAAACAAAACAAAACAGGCATTTGCTAAATTCTGGAGAACTACAGTTTGCAACCTTGACTCAGCTGCTGGTGTTTATATTTAGAGGATTTCCAGGCATGTGTGCATACATTGCAGTGTTAATGTGTGGTAAGCCAGACGCTGGTAAACAAGGAACTTTACAATTGTGTTCATCACCCACATTGATTCATGCATTTTTTATGGATACTGTGTTTATCTCAAATAAAAAAAAAATGGGATATAAGTCGTTCTTCCCAAAAGAAGATGAAGCGGAAGATAGGTAAAAATATACACTATCTTGCTTTTTCAATCCTTGTCAACCTAACCTGAAATTAATTCTAAGGGCTTGACTTCTCAGCAAAAATGGGAGTGCTTCTTTGTTCTTGTATGTGCGTGTGTGTATACATGCAAGAAACCACACTTCACAAAAGGATAAGTCAGGATAAAACTGCATATATGATGAATTAATAATTACTAATTAAAATACCAGTTACTCAAGAATCACTGAATTGCCTCGGGATAGAAATGGAATAAATAAGGTATGCTATGTATGTGTAAAAACCACTTGTACAAATGCATATTTTTCACTAGAAAAAGAAAACGGTGGAGGTAGAACAAGGAAAACAGGTAGCTCTTGTGAAAGAGGAAGGGAAAGAGGTAGGAGAAAAGAAAAGAATAGAGCATATATAAAGCATAACAAAGGGGGTTAAAATTCAACAGGCCATTCTTATGCTAATCTTCAAAGACATTCATGCTTTTCAGAGGGCAGTATCTGCTTTTTTTTACCTTGGGCCCTTGTTTTATTTGTTTTCAATAGATTCTTGTTAATGGAAGGCAACCCTTCCCCACCTTTCACAGGCATCTATCTGGTGATAAATATGGAGCACTATTACCATAGCCCTGATTGATTGGAAAAAGGAACAGGAAAAGTCAAATTCATAAAGTAAGGTTATGATCAAAAAAATTCCAGAAACAGCATCAAATTTACAATGGAAAAGCAATGCCAGTTCAATACCATTTTTTGTCTGATCTGACTATTCCTGGGCTACTTCTCTGGCAAAGAAATGGAAGAATGTTTTTCAGGCTTCAAGACAATCTGTTAGCATCTATGTTTCTGGTTTTCAAATATTGTAATAGTGCTGAATAAAAATGGTTTCAAAGTTGTAGGGCAGGGTATAATGCAGTGCAGAAAGCTGCTAAAATGTTTTCTGGTTTGATGTGTGTTGTACCTTTTGAATATGAAATGGCTCCATTTTTGGTTTGTACAAACCAGACTTTGTAGCCACTGTACGACATACATACACTCAAAATGGTGTCTAACATACAATTAGCCTCAAACATTTGTTGAAATACAGCCTACAAAAGGAGATATGAAAGTTGAGAGATGCCTGTGAACCAATTTTTGGGATTTATTTGTTATATGAACGCATACTATAAGGAGAGATATGATACTTTACAAACAAAACACAAGGATCACAACTGGCATCTGAAAATAAATTGGCAGCGTAAGGGAGATGCAAATAAGATCAATATAATTTAATGATACAATAATACAATCATAGTTTCCAAATTGTGAACAATATTAATTTCACTTTGTTTTGCAGAACTACATATAGTAGTCAGATCTCATTTAAGATCCCTCATCTAGTTCCTGATCCTGCCTGTTTGGGAAGATGTAGAGAAATTAGAAGCCCATAGGAGAATTAAAAACTATTAACAATATCAAGGAGTCTTATAGGAATTGTCAGCAATACATTTTCAATCCTTTCCAAGCTTAGGAAAATTCTGAAGCTCTGGCTATGTTTGCATTATACACTGAACCACAAACTAAATATCTGGATTTGGAGTTGCGTGTGTTGAATGAGCCCAAGTTATGTGGTTTTAATATGTGATTCATGGCTCATCCACATGTCTCCTCCCCTCCCCAAATGCAATTCAAAATTGCCTCACTAGCCATTTTTCAAAGACATGTTTTAATGTTACTGTTTTCAACTCATCTCTGTAGCAGAGCCCCCCAAATTTCAGCTTAGCTGATCTAATATAGAAATGAAGTTTTTTATCTTCTCCCACTAGAAACCTTGTTGTATACTGTATAATAATAGTTCTAGCATTTTGGCAGCAATAGTAGTGATGACAGAATCAGCAACTGGGGCCCTATTAACTTCTGACTGCATGCCTTGACTTCCCTCCAGTCATGGTCTCTGTTTTCCATGGCCATTCTTAATTGTGCTGCTGAACTGACATGACCTCTGAACCTTCTCACAGCAGCTTTTATGACACCACCATTTGTGTTGAGAAATCTTAATTCTCTTACTCTGCCAGCACTCAACATTCTGGCATCCCTATTTAAGAATGGGAATATCATCCTTTCTTGTAGTAGTAAGATTACTATAGAGATTAACATCAAGAAACCTGCCCCCCCCCCCAACACTGTGTTAAGTTTAGCCCAAACATTTATAGACATTTCGTTTTTGTAGTGATCAGTGATATAGTATGACTTTACTAGATTTTGAAATGTTAATCTTTGTTCTTAAAGATAGTCAAATATTTTAAATCATAATGTCCTGGCATAAACCCGGATTTTGAAGAGAGTTAATTCTGAAAAGAAATTGCTTATAGAATTGGGTTCACATAGAGAAGCTTGATGTCCACAGTGGAGTGCATAAGCGCACCAACATGCCTACCATCCCTGTCCTATTTTTTCTTTTATTTTTCTTATATGTACCCATTTCATGTATTCATAACTATGTATATACTTATACCTATTATCTTGTAAGCGATTGACAAATCAAATAAATAAATAAATAAAAATTGTCAGTATCTCGGCATAGTTTGCAGAACCCAAAAGAGTCATCTGGATATATTTTGCCTGCAGATCATTATCATTTCACAGCACCAGAAGTACATGCTGCAATTGTTCTGTTACTTCATCAGCATGAAAGATCAGGCACCCCCCCCCAAAAAAAATCTATTAAACTGCTTTCATAGAAATAATAAAGCAGAGTTGTAATGTCCAGATTCAAGGTCCATTGCTTTCATATGTGCATGGGATATCATGACACATGTACAGAGTGATGGAGCTTATGACTTGACATTGCTTTCTTCAACCTCCATTGCCTCACTGGATAGCCTTACCCCCACCTACCTCAGTGGATAGCTTTATAAGATTATGCTATCCCTTATATACTCCAAAGTTACTTCAAGGCACCTATGCTGTGATATTTTTGCTGTTCCCCAATCAGATCTTCATAGAATCCCATGCTTTCATCTCTCTTGGGCAGTTGAGCCAATTTGTTTAATTATTTCTGGTTTAATTGCAATATAACAGGAGTTTCTCCGGATCCAATTGTCAAATAGACGCACTAGAGCTCTGTAATGTTTGAGGACAAGCTACTTTTCCATTGGAAGTAACTCTTACTTCATTCCACTTCTCAGTTTATATGCTGTTCCCACTCCCAACAGTGGTATTGTCAAGCCACTATGAGTGCCTCAAAACTGATTTTCAATTGAAGAGATGAATCGCATCTTGGATGTTTGGCATCTCTCCCTCATTGAAAAAGTTCATTCTTGTTTTCCAAGTTATAAATACTTCACATGAAAATGTGTTTAAAGAAGTGGGACATTGCTTGGGTACAAATATTGGCACTGTCCCTTTGATGAAGTGTAAACTGCAATGAATGGTTGAGGAATAAAATTGGCAGCAGAAAGTATGCCTGGTGTGAAACAGTTTTAGAAGGTTTGGAGAGTATGAAAGGAATAAATTATATTCCTAAAGAGCTGAAGAGAAATCTCTGCTTAGCAGTTGAAGCAAATTTATAGCTTTTGGCAAAAGCAAGTAGAAAAAGTAGGCATATTTTCAATGTACCTGCTCATATCAATACATTGGCTTATTGCTTTAGTTATACATTTTCAATGGGTTCTTTTTTCAGAATTGGAAGCACAAATTCATCGATTTCTTTGGGGGAGGTATAATCTTCAATAGCTAGTGACAACCTAAACGGCAAAATTGGTGTTTCCTGTCATTTTATGGTACCTGGGTCCCAGGCAAAAAAAAAAAGATTTCACGCCCTCTTCATAACCAGATATAATTCCTACCTCCAAACTACCAATTGCCAAGAAAGGTGAGATCTCAAGTAAGCAATCATAATAAAAGATATATTGTTTGGACATAAATAAAAAAATATTGTATGTTATATGGATGCAATATGGTAAGCCAAAATCAAAATCAATCATTTGTGTGACATATGACCTCAAGCTTTGTCTGTAATTAATGACCTTTCTTTCATTTGTTTCTGACTTTAAACTTGAGGTAAATTAATATTCCAAGAACCAAAATGCTTTCAGTATATAGTCACTTCTTCCCCTTCCAGCTGCAGTCCCCTCTCCTCATAATACATCAAATACTTTTCTCTGGAAAATTCTTTGACTATCAAGATGGGCTTTGTTGAATGCAGGACTTGAATCAGCCCTGTGGGTAAAGTGAAATGCATCACTTGGTCCTTTGAACCTTAGCCAAGAACTGCAGTGAATGTGTTAGCTCTTGTAATAAGATCACACATATGCGTGAGTATAAAGAAAAAAGGATTCTTTGTCCACAAGAGAGGTTTCCGATTTCATCTTCCTTGCAGTTTTCTATAAAGAGAGTAGAAATGTGTGTAGCGTATGATACTTCCCTTGAAGGCAACAATTTAGCAAACTAATTGGTGAAATCCAACCCAAAGGTGCCTATAATTAACATGTATGAAAATTAACATGTATGAATAATCATCCCAAGTATTTTAAAAACTCCACTGTGTTTAAGGGAAAAAATTAATAATGTGACTGCATAGCTATTTTAATTAAGTTGTGCAGTTTTACACTTCTCTAAGTACTAGTCATAATAACCACACTATTCATTTTAGACTTTTTGCTGTTTTCCCTACAATCAAGGCTAGCCTTTGCACATCATTTGCATTTGGGTATTTTAAAATATTTTTTCCCAACTTTTTTTAAAAAAAATTCAGAGATTCCAGATTTTAGGGCAGGACAGGACAATTGGAAAATTGTCAAGCGCTGTTGAAATCTTCATAATTTAAATCCTTACAACAAAGCCTCAAATGAAGCAACATTTGGGTATAACTAATATAGCCTGTGCAATAAGATGTGTTATTTTACAATATATTATACAAAATGTAGTTTAAATTTTTGTATTAAGAAAAACAAGTACCTCTTTCAATGCAGAATTTTGGATTCAAAAGTCAAAAGATCTAATCCAGGTATTCCTCAAGGCTTGATAAAAAAAAAGAGATACATATTTTGTGTAGAGAGAAAACTTGTCTTTTCATGCAGAGAGTCATTTATAATGCATCTTGGGAGCAGAAAATTGCTTTTTAAATTATTTGTGGTCTTAGCAGATCACATCACAGGGAATGGTTCTCAGTTTGAAGAAATGCTTGGTCAAGATTTTGCCTACTTGCCTACAGCCCTCAGCTTACAAAGAACTGTGCACTGTTCATAAAAGCTGTCTGTCTATCTGGCTATCACATATCTGTCTAAAAAATACAAAGATGCCAAACACACACATACACACACACACATATACAAGACAAACAAATGGATTTTTAGAAGTTTATGATAGAAGAAAATTCTTGTTTTGATTTTATATCATGGATGGTGCAGTATCGTCCAAAGTCACATTTTCACTGCTGTTCTAATTCTTATTCAAAGGAGTTTGCAGTATGTTGGTTATGAACTCACTTTTCAGTTTATTCAGCTAACAAAGGAAGCAATCTGAGGAAGGGGTGGGGCTTTCAATTGGATCTAAGGTTCTATGGAATATTCAAAGGAAATATTGCAATACACTTCCTATTTTAAGATATCGTTGAAGGCTATGCATTTGTAAAGGCGAAAACAACTTTTGGGATCTTCCCCACCAAGCAACTGGTCACAATGATTTTATGTGATCAACAAGAAAATCCAACTACCGTGTTTCTCCAACAATACGGCCTCCACCAATAGGAAGACCCAGCATGTTTTCTAGGCATAAAATCAAATTAAGCCCCTCCCCCCAAATTTAGGCCTAGTTTAAAACATGCAAAATGGGGGGGAGGGTGGGGGGACTTGCCGTTAGGAGCGCCCCGCGGGCAGCAATTCCTCGCCACCAGCTGCTCCTAACGGGTGATCATGGTGAAGCGCAGAGAGCTCCCTACTCCCACCAAACACCTTTGCTGCAGACCCAAGACCTTTGGCACCTGCCGCTGTTGCTTTCCCTTCTGCCCATTCCGCCGCCACGTTTGGAGCTGCCGCTTCCATGTTTGGAGCTGCCACCGCCATTTGGAGCACCGCTGCCACGTTTGGAGCTGCCGCTTCCGTGTTTGGAGCTTCCACCCTGTTTGGAGTGGTGGCGGCGCTCCAAATGGCAGTGGTGCTCCAAACAGCGGCAGTGCTCCAAACGCGGAAGTGGCAGCTCCAAACGGCGTCGGCAGCTCCAAACACAGAAGTGGCAGCTCCAAACGTGGCGGTGCTCCAAATGGCGGCACTCCAAACGGCGGCAGCAGCTCCAAACACGGAAGTGGCAGCTCCAAACATGGCGGCTGAATGGGCAGAAGGGAAAGCAACAGCGGCAGGTGCCAAAGGTCTTGGGTCTGCAGCAAAGGTGTTTGGTGGGAGTAGGGAGCTCTCTGCACTTTGCCATGATCACCCATTAGGAGCAGCTGGTGGCGAGGCTGACTGCGGGGCACTCTAGATGAGGATGAAAGGGGGGGAATTAAGTCACCCCCGAAAAGACGGCCTAGCCGTTTTTTCGGGGCTCAAAAAAAAATAAGGCCCGGCCTTATTTTATGAGAAACACGGTATAATTGGATTACTGCCTTTCTCTAGTCTTTGCCCTGAGGATTCAATTGATGGCAATAAGCAAAAGTGGAAATCTGAAATGGCAAAGCTTTATTTAGAGAATAGTGTGATAATGCAGAAAAAGAAACAGGATTCCTATACTTGTAATAGTTTGTTGAAGTTGGGCTTTCTTTCATATACAGGTAATCCTCAACTTATAGTCATAATGGAGCCTGTGTCCATTTATGCTGCAAAAGGTTGTAAATGGAGGCCACTTCCAAGGTCCCCAAAAGTGGCAATGTGATGGGGGAGGGACCATCAGAACTTTGAAACTGGGTCACAAGTTCCTTTTGGTGGGTCCATCATAACTTTAAACAGTCATTAAGCAACAAGTTACAAATCAAGGACTACCTGTATGTATTTCTCCACGATGTTATTTAATTATATAGCAGAGAAAAACATGTATTACTCTTTATGTAAGCTGCTGGTTTATCTACAAAATTGAAGGAAAGCATCTTCCTAAGCATCTCAGGAGACTTTTTATCATTAATCAGAAGATGAATGTTCAAGCTTTGAGACACAAGATGGCACCACTACTACACCTTTGATTATTAGATTTCATGGTAAATTGTGAAAATCAGTTCACACAAGTATATTCTGTGTTTACTATATTCTTGGTTTTAGTTGCTGACATATAAGCCAGTAAATATCTAGTAGGCAATTAAGATCATTTCATCATCAAAGAAATGAAATTTAAATATAACATATCTTCTTCACTATCTCAATCTTTGCTGATTTTACTTTTTACTATTTGTGAGACAAATAAACTGTATCATATATTATACAGTATATATGTTATACATTTGCACTGTGTTACATGAAAGTACTGGATTGCATCATTCATTTATTTTAAATAACTTCTTTTGAACTTCGTTTGAAAAACTTCTAACTGGCTTAAATTAAATTAGCAAAAGTCAATTTAAATACATTTCTTTGTTCTCCAGGATAAAGAATCTCCATTTTGGTATGTATTGTCATGGGCTTCTTTGATTCAACCCATGATAGGTTTCCCCCCACTTTCCACTCAAAGTAATTGAGTTACAAGCATACCTATAGATAGTGGTGTCAATTTAAAAAAATAATTTAAAAATGTAAATAAAAATTAGAAAATCTTGAATGATAGGTAAATTGTGAAAAATTCCCATTTTTTAAAAAAAAAAAGCTTTGTGAAAGCTTTCATTAGCTATCAAGTAAATTGCTTGGTTTACATATTCTTTAAATCCAGTCAATCTGATGTGCAAACCTTGGTTTGCAAATGTAGCCACTTATGACTTATTCAAACAACAATGGTTAAATAAACCATAGCCTGGTACAGTGTGCAAGCCAATTCTTACTATAACCCAGGTTCAACAATGGGCCTTTTTATATTTCACTGTTTTTATCCTTCCAAGTACAAGTGCCAATACAGTGCTGGGAATTCTTAAGTATGCAATTAGAGATTTTCAATAGCTAAGCCTTGAAACTTCTGGATCCTGTACAGCAGTCAAATCCTGAGTCTACATAGCAGTATTTAGTCTTCTGTTTTCAGAAAAATTGCCTTGGACCCTTGAAGATTTTTTTATGGAGACCTATGTGAAATATGACTAAATGATTAAGGCTTAACTCTTAACATCTCTATGGATGTAGATTAAGCAAGATAACATCAAGCATCTTGCATATTCTTTTCCCTTAAAACTGTTCCTGACGCTCTATTTAGAAGACACTGGAAAGCCAGGCAAAACCAGGGCCACACCCTGTAGTGAAAGTTGTCACTGCTTCTCAGTCTATTTAACGGAGGCTGCTATATAAGTGGCCTTCCCCAACATACCAGTACTGTGATTTACTGTAATTATGCATAAAAAGAGGATTTTCAGACCACCAGCAACAGTGACAAATATTACCAAACACTGTCCTGTTTTATTTAGGAAATCATACTTTTTTTTCCAGAGATTAAGGGTACTTCCACATTAAGGTTCTGTGACAACTTGAAAACAGCTCCAACTCTCTTATGTTGGTACTACTGAAGATGCTATTCAACTTATTTCTGGTTCAGAAAAGTTGATTCTGCTCCTAGGATAGATTTTGTTTGCTTCGAAAGGCTGTGACTCTGTTTCCTCAATGGAAGGGATGCTACCTCATCTCTCTTCCTAATTCCTGAGCTTGAGGTTGGAAAAGGAAAATGCTAGTTTGATGGACTTGCAGATCTTCCTTAAAGGCTAAAAAAATGAAATTAATAAGAATATTATCCAGGCCCTTTCATCAATGAGTTTCTTATTCAGTAATCCCTTCAAAACATCTGGAAGTCAGCTTGGCAATTGTATTACCACCCAGGTAATCTGACAAGGTTGGAAACAGGCAGGAAATCCCATGAGCTAAAGAGATTTTCTCCAATCCAACAAAAGTGTGCAAAAAAATCTCATCACTATTCTGTTCTCCCAAGTCCAGACTATGGGAGGCAGGATGAAACCAAAAAAAAAAAAAAATTGAAAGGGAGAAAAAAAGAAAAGGCCCATTTGGCTTAGTGGAATTCCAGCATGACAAGATCAAGGTTTTGCCCCTTCATCTATGGCAGTGATCCCCAACCTTTTTATGCCGCGCGACCGCATCAGCTGGCGCCGCGGCCCGGTACCGGCATCAGCTGGGCGCCGCCATCTTTTGATGAAAAGTGCTTCCGTGACCTCACAGCTTTCATCAAAAAGCGGCGCCGTGAGCTTTCGGTAAAATGGCTTTCTTTGATCTTTTGATGAAAAGTGCTTCCGGTGAGCTTTTTACCGGAAAAGCTCACCGGAAGCATTTTTCATCAAAAAGATGGCGGCGCCACACAGCGCCCGGTAGGACTTGTTCCGCGGACCGGGACCGGTCCGTGGACCGGTGATTGGGGACCCCTGATCTATGGCACTAACTAAACTGGAAGAAAATTAGCTTAACTGCCTATGAAAGATAATACTGTATAGGAATACAGTGGATCAGCAGTCATGGATGCAAACGTCATGCATAATAGAGCCATCAGTTTCTCCCATCTCCTCAGTAAGGGAAAGCTTGCATGTGAAGCTCCAAACAACAATGGGCTAGCTATCCTTGTTTTCTTTATGTTCCTTGTGGGGAAAGAGGAGAGAGTTTGATTGCTGTTCCTCTTACATGCTAATTCCATCAGCTAAAATATTTGTTGTTCATGTGCTAAGCCATGTCTGACTCCTTGTGAACCTATGGATCGCAGTAACCAGTCTCCCATGTTCTCCACTCTCTTTAGAGTTTGCCCAACAGCTAAAATGTGCTTTTTTGCATTATTACCGATCCTTGAGGTGGCAGAAAACTACACTAGTGTGAAATTTTCTGAACCCAGTCCTGTTCTAATACCTTTGTCCCAATTCTTTACAATTGCCTTCCCTGAGGCAATAGGTGACAAAGCCTAGCAAGATTTTAGATAAGTAGAGGGTGCGCTTAAATGCCTGAATTAATTGGGGGAAATACTGCTTTAACAATATAGCTATATTTAACAATATATAACCAGGGGTGGTATCTGACCGGTGTAACTACCGGTTCGGTGCTATGCATCACTGTGCGAGCGTCCACATTACAGCATGCTGAGCAGCCCAGGCAGCTGGGCAGCACTACGCGCATGTGCACAGCGGTTGAAAAAGCCCTTTTTTCTGCTTTTTCAACTGCAGCTATGCCGTGCAAAGCAGCTGAGGTTGAAGAAGCAGGAAATAAAGGATAGGTAAGAGCCCGGGCAGGCGGGTGGGCCAAAACAGCAGCAGACACAGAACCGGTTCTGTGTCTGCTGCTCTTCTGAGCTACTGGTTCTGTAGAGCCGGACAGAACTGGTAGAATCCCACCCCCTGTATATAAGTAAGGATGACTTAAATCCCTGCTCACAGGATGAAGGCAACATCATGGGGATAGAAAAAAGATGTCAGTGGGCCGTATTTAAGCCACGCCTAGAGACAAGTAAAAATATATATACTCAAAATGATTTATTCAGAATGCAGGCTAAAGGGTACTCACTAAATAGGAATTCTCAATCAGCTTCTTTCGTGAAAAAAAAATTGTCTTACCACCTACTTAAACTCTGACAGAAGGGGTATGCTCTAAATCCCCTTCCTCTCTTAGGGAGTGTCATCTGTTTGAACTCTGGAAGAGCAACTTTTCTGTTGTGGTGCCCATCCTCTGGTATATCATTCCCCTGACTCTCCTGGCCAGATCTTGAAGCTAGTTTTGTTACTGAACCTGGGGCCCCGGGTGTGTGGTTGAGTCTGTATTACAGTTGTGTCAATTGTGTCAGATAGCTTACAGCTGCAGTCTATAGTATGTACTGCTTTATGTTTTTATCTTGTTTTCAAGTGTTGTTAGTCACCCGGAGTTGTGTTATTTGAGACAGGCAGCTGCATAAATTGAATGAATAAATACATACTCCAGACAGGGTTAGCATGGTTTAAAAAGGTGTCCTACCCAGGAAATTAGATAATCTGAACCCCAAAGATTTCTAACAGTGTTTTGAACTGGACCAACAACAGACTTATTTTTAATTGGTTTCGCATGCTCAGTGCATTAGTCATCAGAGTTTAGATAAAGAAGTGGATAGATGCTTCTGTTCTAATTTAAAAGCACAATGCTCTGTTTCCATTGAGCAAGGCAATTTATAAATTTGCATGAGTGTGATGATGGGGCTGAGACTAGGATGTCATCCATACAAATAACAAAACCAAGCAGCTCTTTTGGAATGATAGAAACTCCTGTGGCTAGAAACTGGGAACATTATAGCAATTAAGGTACGTGAGTTACTTTCCATGCATATGATCAAAATCAGGTTCAGATCCAAGTTTTAAGTTTGAAACTTGAGGATTCTAATTCTTCGTTGCCTAGAGAACCCAAAATATAATTTATTCTTTCTGTAAAACATAAACTGAAAAAGTTCCAGACGAGTTTTATCAAAAGGACATCCCAAAAATATATACATATTATAAATATAAATATATAATATAGCTTGCCAAACAGCATTAATATTGATAACATGAGAAACAACAGTAAGGATGGAATATGAAGCCTACACCATGGGTGAAAGGAAATTCCACAGTTTTAATACTGCCACCGAAAAGATCCTTACCATACATGTTTCCAGCTGATACTCCTTTCTTAGGAGTACTCATAATAAATCCAAATCAAGCAAACAAATGAAGCTCTCAGTTGATAACGGGGAAGTTGTTTCTCCAGATAGGCAAGAACCAAGCTGTAAAGAGATGTAGCTATTGCAACTGAGATAGGACAAGTTTCATATGTCTCTGACAGGGAATACCCAACAAAAGTCTAATACATTCTGAATTTGTTGCAATTTCTATATATTTCTTTCAAATGTATCCCCAAATAAAGTCCATTGTGGTAATCTAGTCTTGAAGGAAGCCAGGTTAGTTGGGGATGAAGTTGGTAAATCAAAACCTGATGAAAATCTGATCCATAAATACCCCAGACTGGGAACCTTTCAGAGAATGCAACCCCATCTGGAACTAGAAAGTTCTCTCCAATTGGACAGAACCATGCTAATCAATAAACCTTCAGACTTCCTTGGATTCAGCTTTAGCGTGCTATATCTCATCTCGACTATAAGTCAGTCCTGATTTTATGCAATTTTTATTTATGAAACTGTTACATTGCTTCAATCCCAGTAAACTCTAGCCATTGCACAAATGTAGCCAATTATTCTTATTTCCAAACAAAGATTTTTGACACTTGTCCTTTCTGTGATTTTAGTCATGATACATTGAGTGATGGCATAGAGAGCATGGTGGTGATAGCTTAGTGGTTAAGGATGCTGAGCTTGTCTGTTGGGAAGCTGATGGCCTGTGTTCGAGATCCCACTGCATGGCAGTGGAGCTCCCATTACTTGTCCAAGCTCCTGTCCACCTAGCAGTTCAAGAGCATGGAAATGTGAGTAGATTAATAGGTACCATTTCAGTGGAAAGGTAACAGCATTCCATGAGCCTTTGACATATAGCCATGCTGGCCACAAAACCACAAAAATGTCTTTGAACAATGCTGGCTCCCTCGACCAAAAAACTGTGCCTTAGAGTTGGACACAACTGGATAGGGAAAACTTTACATAGATGCAGATGTTGCAAAGTGATCATTCATACCATTTAGGGATGTCATGGTGCTGCATGGCCAACACTTGCTTTAATGGAAACATAATCCAGTTACTCTTTCAGTGCCATCAAATTCTGGTGCTGGTAAGATTTATTTGTAATAAATCCCAATGACATTGGCTTTTAAGAGAATAATATTTAATTAACTTAAATATTCTATTTAATTAATTAAATTCTTTAATTTCTTCTATGCTAAGAAACCACTGAATTATACATATTTAATTATAACTCAAATTAATCACTTCATAATACATTTTTCCATAATTTTGCATTTGCTGCATTAATGTCATGCTCTCCCAAAACTTAAAGTTATTGTCAAGATACTGATAGTCTCAAATTGAAATATTGTTGATTTAGCTTGATTAGTTCCAGAGACAGGTGTTAAAAGAGGAGGAGAATTGTTATCTTTAAGCTATGCTAGAGATCCTTCTAGGCATCAGTTGATGATCACCAAGATAATTCTGTTAATTTGATGACAGAGGACTTTTGGTCATCACATATTCTAGGGATATATTAGAAACTACACTTTTGCAAACTATAAATACACAAAATGAAAGAGCAGGGAACAAGCTGCATTTTGAGATCTATGAACTGTTTTTCTCAAGAAGGTTGCAAACACCAAACCTGTTCTCCAATACTTCAAAAGTGCTCATTCAAACTCGGTGTCAGTTGCTGAACAACATTGCTTGTGCCAAGTCTTGAAAGAAAGTTCTGCATCCCAGTTCAACAAAGACTTGTTTATTGTTTTTATGATAAACTTCTAAAATCATAGGCTGAAAGATTTTGGTTTGCCTTTTTTGAAAGCACAAGGGCTAATAAAAGTTATTTCTGTTCTTCCCTTAGGCAGAGAAATCAGTTTGATGACTTTGAACCAGTCAGTATGTCTCAGCCCAACCCTCTTCTCAGAGTTGTAGGGAAAATAGGAGGAGAGAACATTATGTTTTCCATCTATTTCTTAAAAAAAAAAAATACAGGATATAAATGCAATTAGTTAAATATTAAATATCAAAATATTGTAAATTTCAGTTACTTCCCCATCCTTCCATATTGTGGCTTTTTGCCCTGCCTATATTTATTCTCTTCATTAACAAATTTTATCTCCTTAATATAAATGTTTTAAACACATTTTCTTTTCACCCTTCCCATATGTTCCTTCAGCCTCCAAAATCCATGCCTTTCATCTAACAATACTCCTTTATTCTTCTCTTCCTCTCTTCTCCTCCTTTGTCCCTCTAAGAGCTTTCCATATTTCTACAATCTGACTACCAGTTTCCTTCCTCTTTTTGGCACAGCTTTCATCTGCTCTTCTGCTTTCCACTACTGTTTATGAGCTGCCATGATGGGAAGGGGGAGGGGGAGACTTTTTAGAACAAACTTTTTTTAAACAAGGGTGACAGTTATTAGAATCAAATTTACCAGCTACTGAATTTAAAGTCCAACCCCTCAAATAGAAACTGATGTGTCAAGGGAGAAAGCCCAAGAAAATGATTGCTGTTTGACTTGTAAGTTTAACACTACACACTTACAAACCAACTGCCACTGGAGTGTACAATTCACACACAATATTGGTCATTCACAATACAAAAGAGGCTGCAACTGCTAGCACTGAAAACAGAACAGTCACCGTTTAGCTCATGTTAAGAAAATGAATTAAATCACAGATTAAAAAAAGATGGGCAGAAGAATTAATGCTTAATTAAGCAGTAATACTTTTTATCATGTATTTAGATTAAAATGTACTGAAGTTGGCTTTGATCTGAAGCAGAATTTACTGGTTTTCTGTTTTGGGCTGGGCAATAAGACAGAATTGGAAGCCATTGCTCTGTATTCCAACTCTATTGACATCCACACTATCCAAAGTAATAAATCTGTTTCCTCTCCTCTTCCTCCTCCTCCTTCCCTCCTCGCCAGTCAAGCAGACAATGCAACATAAAACATTGATATTACTCTTTGTCTTCCTTAGCCAGTTAGCCTATTAGAGTAGGAAAAAAAACCCATATGTACAAAATATCTGTACATATGTGCTTATATTTTGGAAAACATATTTGTTTCTATTGAGATTATTATTTTTTAAATCCACTATAGAAAAATCTTTTAAATTTATATACTGTATCCATGGTGATTAAAGAGCCCAAACAATAATTATTACAGATATTGGTCTATGTTTCATACCTTTTCTCTTTGCTCCAGGTGCCTTTGCACAGCTTTATTCCTTCATCATATCCTGTAAGAAGAGGAAATACTAGCCATTTCTAGCATTCATATGCATTACAGTAATCTAATGAAGCAGGAGCTATAGTCCTAAAGCTTAGTAGTCTGACATAGTTCTACACTTCTGATCTTACCTATAATACAGTGAGTACAGAAGAAAGAACAATTGATGTGTTGTGACTATAGGCATAGACTATAAAATACCACAAATTGGGAATTGGGTGGCTTTTTCCCTCCCCAGCCTCATTCTTCTCTGGAACCACTAAAACACGAATACAAGTTCAGTTATCCTTCTGCTTATGTCAAGGAGAAGAAAGCTAAAGGTACCAACAGTTGAGTTTATGATTTCCATATATGTTGGATAGCAGCACTTATTATCCCAGATGTTTGGGTATGCTAATTGAAATCTTAGACCTACAGCGTCTGAAAGCCACACTTTTCTCACTGCTGGTTTAATCATTCCACTATAATAGTCTAGCAATGGTGAACAAAATCCTTGATTAATTAAATGACGAACCAGAAGATCGACGGTTTAATTAATCATGGCCCCATCATGACTGAGAACAATTGCTCAAAATAAATGCATACTAACTTCGAGTACCCTCCTGTTAGCTATTTTGACCCTGTCATTAATGCAGTGAGTATGCAGGTTGATAGGATTAAGAACATTGTATTTTTTTCCCCATCAAATCTTATAAACAGCACTTTAATCAGAGTAAA
Organism: Notechis scutatus; assembly: GCF_049901735.1. Classification (NCBI taxonomy): domain Eukaryota; kingdom Metazoa; phylum Chordata; class Lepidosauria; order Squamata; family Elapidae; genus Notechis; species Notechis scutatus. The sequence continues at coordinate 88,142,365 of NC_142011.1, forward strand.
GGAGACAAACTGGATGAACTGGTTTCAAGAAAGCGTGAAGCAGCAGTTGTGAAAGGGAAGAGGTTAGTGATGCTACTGAACACAGTACACCTTGTTGCAGGCCACTGGATGGCTGGTAGGGGTGGGGAGGTTGTTTTTTTGTTTTTGGAAGCAGGGATGGGTGATACAGGAACTACAGGTGAAACTCGAAAAATTAGAATATCGTGCAAACGTTTATTTATTTCAGTAATGCAACTTAAAAGGTGAAACTGATATATGAGATAGACTCATTACATGCAAAGCAAGATAGTTCAATCCGTGATTTGGCATAATTGAGATGATTATGTCTTACAGCTCATGAAAACCCCAAATCCACAATCTCAGAAAATTAGAATATTGTGAAAAGGTTCAATATTCTAGGCTCAAAGTGTCCCACTTTAATTAGCTAATTAAGCCATAATACCTGCAAAGGGTTCCTGAGCCTTTAAATGGTCTCTCAGTCTGGTTCAGTAGGAATCACAATCATGGGAAAGACTGCTGACAGTTGTGCAGAAAACCACCATTGACACCCTCCATAAGGAGGGAAAGCCTCAAAAGGTAATTGCAAAAGAAGTTGGATGTTCCCAAAGTGCTGTATCAAAGCACATTAATAGAAAGTTATGTGGAAGGGAAAAGTGTGGAAGAAAAAGGTGCACAGGCAGCAGGGATGACTGCAGCCTGGAGAGGATTGTCAGGAAAAGGCCATTCAAAAGTGTTGGGGATTTTCACAAGGAGTGGACTGAGGCTGGAGTCAGTGCATCAAGAGCCACCACACACAGACGGATCCTGGACATGGGCGTCAAATGTCGTATTCCTCTTGCCAAGCTGCTCCTGAACAACAAACAACGTCAGAAGCGTCTTACCTGGGCTAAAGAAAAACAGAAGTGGTCTGTTGCTCAGTGGTCCAAAGTCTTCTTTTCTGATGAGAGCAACTTTTGCATCTCATGTGGAAACCAAGGACCCAGAATCTGGAGGAAGAATGGAGAGGCCCACACTGCAAGATGCTTGAAGTCCAGTGTGAAGTTTCCACAGTCTGTGTTGATTTGGGGAGCCATGTCATCTGCTGGTGTTGGTCCACTGTGCTTCATTGAGTCCAGGGTCAATGCAGCCGTCTACCAGGAGATTTTTGAGCACTTCATGCTTCCTTCCGCAGACGAGCTTTATGGGGATGCTGACTTGATTTTCCAGCAGGACTTGGCACCTGCCCACACTGCCAAAAGCACCAAAACCTGGTTCAATGACCATGGAATTACTGTGCTTGATTGGCCAGCAAACTTGCCTGACCTGAACCCCATAGAGAATCTAGGGGGCATTGCCAAGAGAAAGATGAGAGACATGAGACCGAACAATGCAGAAGAGCTGAAGGCCGCTGTTGAAGCATCCTGGTCTTCCATAACACCTCAGCAGTGCCACAGGCTGATAGCTTCCATGCCACGCTGCATTGAGGGAGTAATTGCTACAAAAGGGACCCAAACCAAGTACTGAGTATGCATGCTTATACTTTTCGGAGATCCAATATTGTTCTATGTACAATCCTTGTTTTATTGATTGCATGTAATATTCTAATTTTCTGAGATTGTGGATTTGGGGTTTTCATGAGCTGTAAGCCATCATCATCACAATTATGACAAATCATGGCTTGAACTATCTTGCTTTGCATGTAATGAGTCTATCTCATATATTAATTTCACCTTTTAAGTTGCATTACTGAAATAAATGAACTTTTGCACGATATTCTAATTTTTCAAGTTTCACCTGTATTTCACCAATGCAACTTCTCTGAACTTAGCTTCTACAGTTTAAACAATAATGGAGTTGATCCTAGTATTTGCTTTGTTCTTATTGCGTTAAACCTTGGATATAAACTATCCCCACTGTGGATATTTTCCCGCTAATTTGCCTATGCTGTATATATACTTCAACTACTTTTGCTTTGCTTGCAGCAGATTTTTTTTTTAAAAGAATATTTTATCTTTGGTATTTTTATTTATTGTGAACATATTTCAAGGATAATTTCTAGGGATTTATATTTGTAAGCTGCTTTGTGAGACTGTTTTGCTTGGAAGCTAAAAGCAAGTTTTAAGTATCTTAAACCCATAAATAATTGAACAGATGCAGGAATGTTTGGGACATTTATAATTGCCTTATGCTTGATCAATAACTCAATACAGGTTCTTTCAATTATTGATATAAAATTAAATATGTTACATTTAAAAATCTCTACTTTATTATCCACACACAAGTAGTCCTTGTTTAATGGACCACAATTGGGACGAGCAACTTGGTCATTTAGCAAAGCAGTCACTAAGTCAAGCCAAAACTGTGCTTATGATCTTACTTCAAATTTTCTTGGCTTTATCGATTTGCAAAAGTCATATATGTGAGCGTTTTTTTAGAAAATTATTATTTTTATCATCAGTCGCTAAATGAGGACTGCCAGTATTCATATAATTTAAAATAAAGAATGGGATGAATGTAACTTAAATTTGAAGCCTTTCTTAGGTTACTTAATTATACCTCAGAGATGTTCCTTTTGTGCCTTGTCCCATCCATCAAGTTGCTTTGATTTTAAGCACATGAACAGGTCTGGCTTAAGTTCTTTTTAAAATACCAGTTTCAGAGTAATGGTTACTATTCAAGGACTTTCTTGACTTCTAAGAAATTTATTAAACTTTATCATCCATTGCTAAAGGAAGATCAAGTGACTGCAAGGACCGGGCCCAAAACTAACAGAGGCAAGATCAATAATTGGGTTAACATCCCCCCCAATGCAGTTTTCTGCCTACTTGGGATTGTATGTGTAAGTGTTGGACTGTGACTGAGTTTCAACCTCACCCAAACCGTGAATAATTTAGGGCTAGTCACTCATTTTTATCTAAACTACCTTAGAGGATTGTTGTGAGAATCAAACAGTAATCCTCATATAATTTCTCAGATCTCCTGGAGTTAAGGCAAGATAGAAATTTAACAAATTCAGCAGTGAAAGGTCCTTTTTTCATTACAGTAAAAATAAATGCACCTGAATAGCAACTTACAGACTTTCTGCTTTATGTACTTCTGTATAATGTAAAATGATTCATTTTGATTTTTTTCAAAAACACACACCTCTCTACACTCATGTCTTAACGTGCAAGCAAATTAAGGGTGATGCCACTTGTTGGTCATGACTCAGATATGTAGTGAGCTGAGATGCTTGGATGTAGATTGCCTTGCTCATAATAACTTAGGAAATCTATCTCCTCCCACAATTCTCCATTTCTTTAAACAGCTGTGGAATAACCTTAGGTAGTCAAATAGTCATTCTTTCCTTCTCCCAATTATTAGGCATGCTGGAAGAACTCTGTCCCGGCATGTACCTCTGTTATTGCTGGAACAGATGGAAAAGAATGTTTCTGTCAGGAAAGTTGAACACAAGCCTTTGATCCTGCTTTCTAGGGATATCCAATCATATATCATTTTCTTTTATTTCTTTTATTTCTTTTCTTTTATTTTAATTTCTTTTCTTTTTCTTTTATTTTTCTTATATGTACCCATTTCATGTATTCATAACTATGTATACACTTATACTTATTATCTTGTAAACAATTGACAAATCAAATAAATAAATAAATAAATAAACAATGCAGAAAAATTATGTTTTATCCTTTTTTCCATAAGAGTTTGTCCAATGAAGTCAAATGAGATGCATTCACAGAAGCTTCCTCTAAAGCACATAGCAGCTTTTTTTTTAACCATATGATGTAGAGATGGTCCCTTGAAGGTTATTAAAGACATTTATTAAAGACATTTTGGGGAAGTAATGGCTATCAATAACTGTCAGTTATGGTAGTTCTCGACTGCCATCAGTAGGTTTAGCTCCTGATGACAACGAAAAAGAAATTACTGTTGTGCTCCTGTCCTAACTTATCAAACTATCCTGGACAAGTCTAGCCTTTGGTCTTCCCTAGTATGGTTCTTCTTAGGTTCCTGTTTATAAAATAAATGCCCTTTTTCTTCCCCCCCCCCAAAAAAGAAAAGTCATGAAAAGCATATTTCAAAATAACAATTAAAATCATAATCTGACAGAACTGTGTTTAAATCTATCACCCAGGAGACTGCTGGTTTCAGGAGTCGTTAGATATGAAGTGATTACTGAACAACTTTTCTAATGGCAGCAGCAGCTGCAGTATTTTTATTTGAGTGAGAAAAAGTGAGAGTGTGAGAGAAAACACACACGCATCCTCTCTCTCTCTCTCTTCCTCCCTCCCCTCCTTCCCTCCCTTTTCCTCCCTGTCTCTCTCTCCCCCAAAGGTGCTTTTTCCAAAATAACAACAGGACTTTCTTGGTTTTTTTTTCTTCCTTTGAAAACATTTCACTTCTTATCCAAGAAGCTTTTTCAGCTCCTTTGTTGAGAACTGCATCACATTTATGCACATAGCTGCCTTTTTAAAATGTTGGGTGACTTGGTATTACAGCACCAATTAATGCCATAGAGTAGGGTAATCTTTAATCAGCCTTTAATGAGTCCTGGCTGGTGCCTTTGAAGTGCCCCCAGGATTGACCTATTTCTGTTGGTGTGCCCAACCTCCATCTTCCACACCCTTTCTCAGGTACGCAATCCCTATCTTCTTTTGTTTGTTGCATTTTTACAATGAAACAATGTGGAAACAGCAGAGCATGTAGAAAGAGAGAGAAGGAGGAGAAGAAGAAGAAGAAGAAAAGGAGGGCCCCAATACCTTTGCCCTATGCCATTCCCTTGGAAACTGAGTTGGTATCCTTTCAATGATTGCAACAGAGGATGACAGCTGATGGAGAGATAATAGGTTTTGTATACAGCAGCTACACACACACCCAGCTCTTCTCATTTGGCAGGTTTAGTATATAAGTCATCTCACCTCTGAGAGATTTCTCCTTGGGAAAAACCCAAGCAACTTGCTTCTCACCAGGGTGGCCACCTACTGTACTTAAACTATGAGACATGCAGTTTCCAAAATGGAAGGTCATTATGGCCAATTAAGGCAATGTCACATGTAAGTTCACACTCCTGATTCCCAAATTGCATTCTTTTTCTAATAACATGAAAATGTGAACTTCTTATATTTCAACACAAATCATTTTTGGGATCAATTTATTCATGGAAGATTACATGCCTTTGACCAGCAGTTTTAATATCTCCCCCAAATGCAGAAAAGAATCAGAATATTAGATTTATTTATTTAATACATTTCATTTCTGGTCATGAATGCTTTTCCTTTTTACTAGAGTTGAGTTAGATGGGAAAGTTGGTCAAATTATTTGCAAGATGTGATGTTATCATGTCAGAGATCAGACAACCTGGCTTTGTTATTTTCCATTTGTAATTTTTCTATATTTGTAGTGGCTTCTAGTAATATTTTACTTTAATAAATCCTTCAGTTTGGCAAAGATGGAATGGTGTTTTTGACTGGTATAGTATTGGAAATTCTTTCTCCAGAGTTCTTAAAAGTTTGTGTCAGTGTTCACTCCTAGCAATTGCCAGGGCAAATTTCTGCAGTTGTCTTGCAAGGTTTCGGAAGTCGTTTGCCCTTGCCTTCTTCCTTGGACTGAGACAAGGTGCCTAAGGCAATACTAAAATTCAAGGTCTCCTGGTTTCTAGCCTGGTGTTTAACACTGCCCAAACTGGCTCTCTTAGCAGGCTATTTCCCTACCCATCAATATATAATTATTTTTATGCGAAGTAGTAAGGATTAAATTTTGTGTATCACTAAAAATATGTTTACTAATCCGGACCCTCAGATGAGTTGGTTTAACTCCAAACATTCCCTTCTGGCATAAATACTTAATTGGAGAAGACTGGTTTATTTTACTGCCACCTGTCCAATCCAGCATCTTCCAAATGTGAGGTTTCAATTCCTAGAATTAGCAACCATGTCCAGGCTGGTAAGGGGATCCAAGAGGGAAAGCCCATCCATCCAAAGGTCACCCAGCTTAAGAGTGGTTAGTCCTTGAGTTGATTTGTTTTTTTATAAGTCAATCTTACGTAATTTTATACAGAGGTTTCATGGAGTTCAGTGATACTGAAGATAAATAGTTATACAGTATGTAGGATTGTAAATATAATGTTTAAAGAAGTTACGATAGTCTACGAAGATATTATTGCAAAATGAGATTTAGATATTTCCACCACCACCCCATCCACTACAATACTGCTGATAAGGGGTGAAGAAACTGCATTTGAGCATATATAAAATAGAACCTATGTTGACAATACTCAGCATCTAGAGAGCTTTGGAAAGAGATCTTAACATTGCCAATGATTCTTCATTTGATATTATATTCAAGTATTACTTATATTTTTCCATTGGCAGGATACATGCCAATTAAGAGGCAGCAGCAAAGTGGATCATCCGGTCATCATCATAAAGTATTCATCACTGGAATAATGAAGTTTTAATTTTTCCCATTGAAGAGGTTAGAGAGAGATCTGTTTATGACGGGGATGTTGTAATACTCTGTCTGGAACTATTTGCAATTTATCATTTTCATCTACATATTATAGGGATGGAGCGGTGATCTTGTGCATCCAGAATGGGTATCCTCTTCTAGAAAAACCAGTTTCACATTTTCAGATGCACCAGTGTGTTTCTCAAAATGGTCTTGTTGTTTTTACAACTATCTGCTTTCTTGCTGAGTTCACATGCCAAACACACAAGAAGAAGTGCATCTCAAGGGAAAAAAGAATGCATTTCAAACCATTTCCTCAGATGTTTGGCCAGAAAAAAAATGCCTCTTGGCAGTTATGCAGCTGACTTGGGAATTGGAGGTGGAATGAAGAAGAGAAGAGCTAGTTCAATGTAGACTTTCTGTTACACAAAGGAAGCACTGAGTTGATTTGAGTTCCTGAATTAATTCTTGACCTTTGGCCCAAAATGGCTGTTGTTAACACTCTGCTACAGATTTATGTCTTGGCATGTGCTAGTGTTCTCCATTACTTTGCTTTGTCCATCTAGTATTTTTCACTGGCTTCTAGTTGCCTTCGTATGGCTTATGATTCACATTGATGTAGATTATAAAGGCTTCCTGAAAAGCAATGAGGAACTTTTGCTTGATATCTTCCAAAGTGTCCAAAATAGGTCACATGTCTGTCATTTCAGAGTCATCCAGGAGGACCAGAGGATAAATTTAATGGAAAGAACAAATGGATTTGATTGAAAATCTACTTTAAAAATATGTGAGTGGGGATAATGCCTAACAGGATGTGGTTAAATAAACAGTCATCCTGCTGAAGCATGACCAACAGACCTGGTGCAGCCACAATGATACGACTCGGAGCCCAAAGCCATGGGTCCCAAGATAGATGTGGGACCAGCAAGTGGGTTTTTGCAAGTGACACCTGCAGAGTTTCCAGAATAATATTTACCAGAAAAAATAATATTGCTGAACCAAATTGAAATAACAACTTATAAGACTCCTTGAATATGCACTGTGGCCCTTAAGCATGAGGGTGGCTATTAATGCCAAAGAAAAACTGTGGGTAGATCTGCCATGCTTTTTAGGTCTTGTGTCAAAATATGTCCATTGCATTACTAAGCGTGTGCACATTTTTCACCTTAGAAGGGCAGAGAAGAAGACGACAGATATTGCTAAACAGTCTTCATCAGCTTCAGCAGATTTTCAATGGATAAATAGTTCAGCAACATCTGGAGGGGTACATAATTATGGTTTCAACCATAAGACAAGAGGATTGGTTGATTAGGAAAATAAATGAGCAAATTTTCTCTACCTGCCCTCCACTGTGCTTGCAGTTTTAACTTTATAGGTACTCCTTGCTTAACGATTGCACTGTTTAGCAATGATTCAAAATACAAAAAATACAAAAAAAATATGATTACTCCACACACAACCCTTGCAGTGTCCCTGCGGTCAAATGATCAAGAATGCCCCTAGCTTCATAACCAGGGCATTCACAATTGTCACAGCATCCCACACTCATGTGATTGCCATTTAGGCACTTCACATCTAGTTTTTGACACAGCACAGTCAATGAAAAGCTGGCAATAAAATCACAAATCAGTTACCTGAGGTCTCTCTTAACAACCATGTATTATTCACTTAAAAACCATCGTGGAAGTCAGGTTGTAAGCCCTTTTGTAGTCACGTGATATCTCACTTAACTATAGCATTACTTAGTAAGGGAATTGCCAGTCTCAAGGGCAGAGGTGAGATTCAGCCGGTTTGGACCAGTTCACACGAATCAGTTGTTAAATTTTTGTGCAGTTCAAAGAACTGGCTAATTGCACCAATGGCTGGCCCCGCCCACCCCGAACCAATCCAAACCTTGGAAAAGCCCGCCCTCACAATCGGACTCCCTTTTTTCCAGCACTTGTGCAGGGAGCCCGGGAGTGGCAGTATTGCATGCTTTTCACTCCAAGCAGCCCAGGCTGAAAAACGCATGGCTTCTTTACGAGCTCCAAACCGTTGGTGCTCCTCAGTTTTGGCTGAAGCTGACCATCCAGACCCTTGGCCACCAGCGGGCTTGTTAAGGCATGCAATATGCTGCCACTAAGCTTCTGGGTTCCCTTCATGAGTGCTAGAAGAAAGGGAGTCTGATTGTGAGGGGGAGATTTTCCAAGGCCCGTCCTAGAGGGAGACAGAGATCAGAGTGCTTTGCCTCCCTGCGGCTCTCATTCTTAAAATTTTTTGAGGGGTTGTGCATGTGGGACGCTGGGGGAATTGGTGACTGGAGTCAGAGGGGAGCGTGGGCAGACTGGGTGGGGAAGAAGTACCAGACCTCCAGGGCTTGTGTGGGGAACCCAGGAGCTGAGAGGCAGCATATTGCATGCCTTAACAAGCTTGCTGGAAGCCGAGGCTCTGGGTGGTTGGCTGCAGCCAGAGCCGGGCTTGGAGGAGCAGCAGACGGATTCCAGGGTACACAATCTACCCCTCAAACTCCCAATGTCCGAACCGGTGAGCTGGAAGAAAGATTTGCCATTGTGCTGGTGAGTACGGACTGGGTGGGCTTTTGGCTTTCCCATCCTGATCCAGCGTGGCGCAGACAGCCTAACGGAGGTGGAAAACAGGACGTTTTGGTCGGGCCTTCTCTTTTTTTCTCTCCCTAGCCTCCTTTTGCCAGCATGTGCCAGGCAGGCTCAGCAGGCAGTTGTGATCTTTAGACGGGCTTTTATTTTGTCAGCTCAAGTGGGGGGGAGGGGCTTGGAATGGTACATAGGAAATCGCCCTGTCTCTGCAGCATAGGCCCACCTGCACCGTCCCACCTTGTCAGGAGTGACATCGAGTTGACCATGCCCACTCAGACACATGATCCACCCAGCCGTGCCCACCCAGCCAGTCACTAAGAAGAACCAGTTGCTAAATTACTTGAATCCCACCACTGCTCAACGGCTACCTATAATGACCTCAGCTAAGCACCATTTTTAAAAAAAAATCTATCACCATCCCATCTGCCCAGAATAATCCTGTCAGAGTTCCAGCAAACCTCCATTCCAACCAATAACTCCGAGACAAACACCTCGCAAAGGTTCCTTTTAATTGGATATTAACTGGCACATCTGTGGAATCCCGAATCTGAAGTTTTGGGCTTCCTTGCAATAAATTAAAAAGTACAAATCCATCCCCTCTACCCATCACCACATCCCGTGGCCCAATCACCATCCATCCCAAAGTAAGACTTCCTTTTCACAACGCGCAACACTACCTGACCTTGAATCAGCAAAATAATTTTATTATGTCTAACTAGATATACTCCAATGAATTTCCCCCCCCCTCCCACTTTCCCAGGCTCAATTGTCGCAGTGTGGGAGCATCGGATTTTCAAAATGGCTTCCAAAGTTGACAAATCCAGTGGTTCACATCAGTCATGTATTTGGGGGAGATTCCTCTGGGTATCAAGTGCTATAATGTATGAGCACAAGGTAGCAACACTTCTCACTTATGGATATTAATGTCATTTTTGCTCTAATGGGATGCATCTTCAGAAGGCACATGAATATTCTGAAGCAGAAATACTGGCCTCTGGTCTTTAGTTGGATCAAGCTACAGTAAACCGAACAATTAAAAAATCTTCCTTGAGGAAGGAATCCAGGCACTCTCTCATTAGAACACGTTTATTATTCCATTTCCTATATGTTCTAAAAAGAACCAAATTCAAAATATACTGTAGTTCTAGAAACAAAGCCAGGTTAAAAATGGAAGTTGTAACAGCTACATATTTAGGAGAAGAAAAGCATGTAGGATTAAAACTACTTTAACCCTGGGCATTAAAAAGAAAAGAGAAATCTGAAACAGAGATCTGTATCCCCTTAAAAATTCTCCAGGTTTTTACATTACAATCAAAGCGAACAATCTCCATGAATCACATATGTAGCACAGGATCTCCAATAGTCTATTATTGTTTCTTTGAAATTTAGGAATCTTCCCTATGATAAGGTAAAGCTATTTGTTTCCTCTGCAGAAAGTCACTGGAAATGAAGTTTAAAAAATTGCTGTCCAGATTGTAATTCATTGTTCAGCTTTGCAAACGATTGTGTTCTGTCTAGCCTGATATTATCATGATCTCTGATTAGTGAACTTCTTATCATAGCTTCTTTGCCCATCTCACCTCTACTGGGGAAACAAGCACCAATTGCTTTCATTTCTATGAGTGGGTCTTTGAAGTTATGTGGTTTCCACTGAAAGACCGTTCATATGGACTCCGCTTTGTATTTGACACCTTATTTGTCAACTGGTGGCAGACAGATAGAAGTAAATAAAAGTGTTGGCTTTCTTCCCGTCTCTTGGGTAGAAAACTGGCAGAGCTCTTTAAAAAATTCACCTGTTAAAAGAAAAAAAAAGTCCATTCTTCTGCCAGTCCATCAGTGAATGTGTAAAAGAAAAAAAAATCCAGATCTTCACGGGACCACCAATAACATAAAAAAGATATCAGAGATTCACCATTTTACAGACCTGCCATTGAAAAAAAGAAAAGAAAAACAGGGCTTCACCAGATATTCATCCTAGGATGAAATTGCCATGGGGGCTCAAAGTCCAGTGTTACAAAGTGAGAAGACATTCTAGCCACAGTGCACCGTAATTAATGGGAAGATGTGTATTTGTCTACAGGACTTAAAATGCAACAAGTGAGCTACCCAGAGCCACTTCAGCTTGCGGATGTCAGATAACCTTACTCTGGAGATAGAACCAGGGGTGGGATTCAAAATTTTTAACAACCGGTTCTGTGGGCGTGGCTTAGGTGGTGGGCGTGGCTTGGTGGTCATGTTATTGGCTGGGCGTGGCCAACTCAATATCACTCACATCGAGGCCCGCATCGCCTCACTTGGCCTCTCATGACTGTGGGGATGCTGCAACAGTCATAAGTGTGAAAAATGGTCATAAGTCACTTTTTTCAGTGCCATTGTAACTTTAAATGGTCACTCCACACAAGCAAAGTACCAGCAAAGGAGGGGGAAAAAACTCCAGAGATGTTCCTGAGACAGGAAGTCTAGTCCTGCCAAGAATGTATTAAGGGTTAATGGAGAGGCAGTTTCTGTAAGCAACACCAGAATGTTTCCTTCCTGCCTTCCTTATAGGATTAGGCCAGTAATTTCTTCTAACAACCGGTTCTCCGAACTGCTTAGAGTGTTAACAACCGGTTCTAGCGAATAGGTGCGAACTGGTAGAATCCCACCCCTGGATAGAACATGAAAGGATCGGTAAAGGCAGGCTGGTGCCAGGTTGAGTCCAACGATGGACATCCTTGTCCTTGAGAAAGAACTAGTGGGCTGTCCTTGCCACACTGCCCAGGGCAAAGCAGAATACCCAACGGAGCCTATTGTAACAAATTGCAAAAATCAATACAGTTTTATGGCATTTTTATTTTACATTTTCTATCCCACTTTTATTATTTTTGTAAATAATTCAAGGTGGCGAATATATCTAATACTTCCACCTATTTGTTCCACAACAAAAACCAGATGAGGTGAGTTGGACTGAGAGTGAGTGACTGGCCAAAACTCACCCAGCTGGCTTTCATGCCTAAGGCAGGATTAGAACTCTCGTGGTTTCTAGCCTGGTACCTTAACCACTAGACAAAGCTGGCTCTTTTTGTTTTTGTTAGTTTGTCTGCAAACCTGCCAAGCAGAATAAATGCCTTAAACCTCTACTTTACTTTTACAAAAAAAGAGACACTCTTGTTGGAATTAATAATGTGTGCCCATCCTATACATTATTCATGACATATCACCCAGATTATAAAACAAGTATTGATAAAACAATGATCCAATGCAATACAAAGGTATGAAACTGTGTGTGTAAGGTTTTTCTTTTTACCACTCCCATGATAGAGTGAAAAGGGAAGCTGCAAAACAACATCCCATGGTGACACCTTTTTAAAAATAAACTTTATTAATTGTTTAACAAAAAAATGTAAAAATAATAATAAAGAATAAAAGGAGAAAGGAAAGGAAAGAGCACAAAAATAGAAGAAACTTCCATTTTATTCTGCAACAAATATAAGCATGATTGACAAAATTAATTCTGACTCTATGATTACAAAGGAAAAAAAGCTCACTTTTCTCTATTATCCAGTTTTTTTTTTTCTAATCATCAAATCATAAATGCACTTTTTCCATTTCATGTAAAAAATGTATAAGGGGATTTCCAGTCCGCAATAAACATATATTTCATCAAGAAAGTGGATTTAGCCATCTCTACAACTTCCATCATCTTTACCAGCCATTCCTCCATTCTGGATAGTGTCTAACCTTTCCAGTTTTGAGCATAGAATAGTCTTGCTGTAGTTATCATATATAAAACAAAGTTCCATGTTTGTTTTCTAGTTGCCTGTCCATTTGTCCCAAGTAAAAACTTCTGGTTTCAATTGTGATTTAACCTTTAGAATCTTCTGAATTAATGTATGTATTTTTATTCAAAATTTGTTTTTATGAATGACACCAGTAAATCTCAAAAATTTGACAAACACAGTTCAAGAACTTTTCTATTTTAAACTGCACATATCACAAAAGGAAGAAAGGTAGCTTAAAGGATAGAAAGAGAATGAGTCTAGCCATACCACAGATAATTTTATCTGGTATTTGCTAATTTCTAAGGCGGAGATTCCAGTCTGTAATTGGCTGCTTTCTATTCAAGCCCATGTGACTGGCTGAACTTTCCAGTTCCTCATAATTATTCATTACATCTTCCTCTGAGTTCTATACAGGCTGCAAAAGTACCACAGTCCACAGCTGGTCAGAATTGGGGATTATGAAGGTAGGTTGCTGGGAAATAATCTATGAGTATTAAATCCTGTGTATTTTGGGTTGGATTTAATGACCTGTGTCTTGACTAGGTTTTAAAACTTGGCAGTGAGCTGTATGGCTATAATTACCGAATCTTAATATTTCGCAAGCCAGATTAACTTATTAGAAGGAAAAGTTTTGACTTCTGACGTGATAAAACTAATTTGTATTTTAAAGAGTGTTTTTAAAAAATAAGCCAAGATGCTGAGCATCACACTGATTTCTCTATGAAACCCTAGCAGTTGCAGAAAATGAACTACATCACAAAAATGACAAATTGTGTCCTGAAATCAGGGTTGTGAAAAAGGTTGTGCAGGGATTGTGTTATGTTAGTAGGAAACAAAGAGTATGGAAGACAGGAAAGGAAGAGAAACATGAATGATTTCTTCATAATGGTCCTTCAAGTTAGGTAGAAATTTCTTTTATCTGCAAAGAACAGGTTCTTAGTTGTTCTTTCCTAATAATTGCACAAGTTCCTACTTGGCAAATATTTATATCTATCTTTATTCATGAAGTTTCTTACATAATATTATAAAACCTGGTTTAACCAAAAGGAAGGAGTGGGTTGCGATTAAGAATGAGGTTTGGGTTCTAATCTGTTTGTCCCCGGATAAAAGGAGATTGTCCCAAAATTACATTTCCATCTAGGTTCTAAAATTCCAACGGCTACTCTTCAAGGCCAAAAAGGCAGATGCATTACTAGATGATTTGACTTAGGAAGAATCATGCTGAGCATTTTCCTTCATTTGTACCCAATTGTAGTTTCTTCCCCAAACCCCAAAAACTTTAACCTTAGACTGTCTACTATTGACCTCACCCCTTTCCTAAGAGGTCTGTAGGGGGCGTGCAACGTGCCTACCGTCCCTGTCCTATTGTTTCTCTTATTCTTCTCTTATTTTTCTTATATGTACCCATTTCATGTATTCACAACTATGTATACACTTATACTTATCTTGTAAACAATTGGCAAATCAAATAAATAAATAAATAAAATAAATAAATAAACATATCCTGGCAGCCCCTTTCTTCTGCTACATCCCCATGCCATTGCTTTTATTTTTTTCCCTAGTCAAAGAACCAGATAGACTTCAATCTTATCTCTCCCATGTTGACAATGTTATTAAACCAACATGCTATGATAACTGCTAGATGTGTGTGATCTCTTTTGCCACTTTGCCACATATATCAAATGAAAAGTAACAATGAATCTTAGTAAATCTTATTCAGAATATGCAATCATCATGTCTCCCTTTGGATCCCTCTTAACCTTAAAAAAAGGTACATGTTTTCCCTGTCCAGCTCTAGTGTCCAACTCTAGGGCAGGGGTCTCCAACCTTGGCAACTTTGCCTTGGCATTCTCTGGCTGAGGAATTCTGGGAGTTCCACAAGTCGTAAAGTTGCCAAGGTTGGAGACCCCTGCTCTAGGGTCCTCATCTCTAGGGTCCTTATCTCTAGGGTCCTCATCTCTAGGGTCCTTATCTCTAGGGTCCTCATCTCTAGCCAACGGGGTCTGTGATATCCAAAGATGCTTCTGTGGTCATGTGGCCAGCAAGACAATATGCCGAGGCACTGAACAACCTTCCCACCAAAATATTTATCTACTCCCATTTGCATGCTTTCGAACAGCTAGGTTGGCAGAAGCTGGGATGAGTAATGGGAGCTCACCCCATCATGTTGATACTTGGGTCTCAAACTGCCAACAACCCAGCGTTTTAACAGCTAGGCTACCCTTTCTCCCCACTTAACATTACCTAACATCATTTTGTTCTCGTCTCTCTAAAGAACTGGACACTGCAACATTATCATGGTTCTTGAGATTTATTCAAGCACAGTAGACCCATGTTTTCAGTATAGGAGTTCTCTTTGCATTTCATTGACAAGTCCAGTCTAGTTGCATGCAAATAATAGCCCACCATGAACCAATGTTTACCACACATGTACAAATTGCCTTTTGTATTTTCCAGTGTAACAAATAATGACTGAAAAAAATATGTGGTAGTCTCTCAGAATTGTGCAATATCGTTAGGCTGCTCACCTAGGAGTTCTAAAAGTGATAAACTGTGATCCGGATTGGATTACTAAGAGGCCGAAGTACGTATTTTAATAGTAGAAGGATGAGACCAACTCTTCCCATTACCTTCTGAACAGATTATGAAGGGATCTTGAGGACAGCAGTTGTAATCTATATAAGGAAAGAAAGGGGGAAGGAATCCTAAATAAAAGTGCAACTTGTGATGCCATCTCCTCAGTGACTGTTTATTATCCAATTTGAGTTACAACTAAGCAGAGGGTAGGAAGAAAGGCTTATGAAGGAACTCAGAGCCATCAGAAAGAGTTCTGCAGTGATATTGCCCCATTTCTGCAGCAGTGCCATGATTGACGGGTGTATTTCTCACTACCAACTATTGATGTGCTGAAGGCAGCAAACCTGGAAAAATCAGCTGATTTTTATTTTGTATTTATATCACAGGCCTATTTAGGGACAGCACCATTCAGAAGCAACTCTTTTTTATATATAGAAGTTTTTTATTTTTTACACATTTCTTCAAGTGAGCAACACGGTTCCAGGCTACAACATTCATACATAGTCATAATTACATTTCCAACTTTCTTATCTAATTTCATATCAAATCATTATCTATTCCATTGACCTTTAAATAAATTCTCACTTCATATTTTCAATTCATTAATCCAATATCAAAAACATTTCATCCTCACATTTATTTTCCACTCTTTATCCCCTATTATTTTCATTTACATCTTACCATCTATTTTATTTTACATTATCTTCTTTAAGTTTCTCAAAGCTGATGTACAGTATAATAAACAAACAAAACAAGAATGAAATAACCCTCATCTCTAAGTCTCTCGGCCTTATAGTTTCTCTGAGCAAACAAAATAGAGTCAGGCAGCAAATTTAATTTCAGTTATAGTTTTTTTGCTGAAAGGAGGATGGATGAAATAAGATAAATTTGTATCTTATTCAGAAACATAATCTATGGAAATATTTGCTTTACCACAGGATGAAGACCAAAGTTCTTGAATAGAGCCTAATTAACTTCTTACATCCGTTCTTCTGGACAGCATCATAGAACTGGTTTAACAGTGCTTGATTTTGGATTTTTTTTCATAACTTCCCATTCTAGTTGACAATTGTGGTCTTCCTACCTAGGCGATCCCTCATTAAAGTACTTACCAGGATTATACTGCCTAGGTTCTGGGGATCAGTCAAGATAGGCTAGGTGCAGCTTTTGCTTTCATAATAGGATAATGGGTCATAGTGTTTGTTATATTCTGGGCATGGGTGCAAGGAACGGAGACGAGTCAGAGAACTAGTGAACTTCAACTCTTTATTAAGGATTAAGAACAGAGCGAAAACCCTTGGGCAGCAGCAGCCCTTTTTATAGAGCTGGCTGCTGACCCGTTAACCAATGACTTGTGTCCAAATGCTTAACTTTTTCCCAATGAGAGATGTTAAACTAATAGCCAATCAGGTTGCTTCGTAAGGACCCATCCCTGTTCGCTATCCAAGGGCCAATCAAAGGTGCAGGATTACAAGCCTGCTTATCATGAGGTTGATAAGTTTTATTAAATAGTTTTTGTTAGTTCATAACAGTGTTAATAAAGATAATTATGTGATACTGAGCATATGCATTGAGTGCAGAAGAACCTTGCTTCAAATAATAGTATTTCGTCAACAGCTGGCAGAAACTCCTCCTGAAACCCTGAAGGGCTGCTGACTGCCAATAATGACATGCTAAGCGAGTCAGGCCAGAGGTCTGACTTGATATAAAGCAGATGTCTCAAGTATAGTAGAGGTTCATGAAGCTATTGCTCATAACCTGAAGGGCTATTGATATTTGATTTATCTCCTGACATGATGTGACCTAAGATACCTGTGCCATATATCTGAGTTGCGATATAACTAAGTATTTGCAGGGCCTTTCTAGTTTAGATCAACATCGTCTCCTTCTCTAGAGGAAATACGATGAAATAGTATAGCTAAAATTAGAATACCATTAGGAAGAGGTGGGCTCTTTATATGATACGTTCTTTCAACATTTGCAGACCCCAAATCCACTGTCTGTAGCAAGAATGAAAAGTATCACAAATGCTTAAGACAATGGCCCCAAAGAAAGTGGGAGTTGGTGTTGCAAACAGAATTTACAGGCTCTAAATATTTATACAACTAAATGTCTAGTTTAAATTGTATCACAAACAAAAAATGTATACCAGAGGACATACTGTAGGTATAGAGCATGGTCAAAAAAGGTAAAAATGGATATTATACTGTAAATTATATTTAAACTTGATGGAAGTGGCTTGAGCTGATGAGAATATATGAAATAGCTTCTTGGAACTGCCGTTCCCTCAAGAGATACATTCTATATTCAGATTAATTGTTGAGTTAATTGCAGGTAGTCCTCCACATATGACCACAATCAAGCCCCAAATTTCCCTTGCTAAGCAAGACAGCTGTTAAGTAAGTTTTGTCCATTTTACAACTATTCTTGCTACAGTTGTTACATGAACCACTGCAGTTGTTAACTTAATAACAACTGGGAAGTTCCCTTCATTGGGAAGTAAATATGGCTTCTCTATTTATTTTGCTTGTCAGGTCGCAAAAAGTGACCACATGACCCTGGGAAACTACAACCGTCATAAATACATGCCAATTGGCAAATATCCCAAATTTTAATCATGTGACCACAAGGACACTGTAATGATCATAAGTGTGAAAAATAGTAATAAATAAGTCACT
The DNA here is from genome assembly GCF_049901735.1 of Notechis scutatus. Taxonomy (NCBI): domain Eukaryota; kingdom Metazoa; phylum Chordata; class Lepidosauria; order Squamata; family Elapidae; genus Notechis; species Notechis scutatus. Next base: position 88,160,395 of record NC_142011.1, read on the forward strand.
TTTTTTCAGTGAACTGTCACTAAATGAATATTGTAAGTCATCCTAAATTCTAACCTCTATTTTGGTTAGAATTTTCAGGAAAAGAAAATGCATTCTCTTGTTGTAAAAACCACCATAAGGGTTATTCATTTCTAGAATGACTGTTCCTTTAAGGTTGTTCTCTGCCTATTTGTTTATTTATTTAGTAAATGTGTATGAAAATGCATTTCAAAGGCATGGCTATGGGCAGCTATCAGTTCAAAACAAAACAAGAAAAGTGCAAACACAAACCACTGTATAACATAAGACAGCAGCCAGGCAGCCAGACACAACAAACATCCACGGACAATACAACCAAGAAATGGAGCAGAGACATGGTGGTTAGTCATCTGCTTCCCTGCCAACTAGCAGCCTTCCAATTCACCAGGGTCTACCTTGACTTTTGTTTTCACTTCATAGTATATGTGCCATGGAAGCCAGATGTTTGTCTTATTCAGAGCTGTGTGAGTTTGAAAAATTCAGGAGATTACTAGATGATTTGCTAACATTTACTACACTAGTTGTCTACCTTTTTACAGCCCACATCAGCCCTATTCTTCTCCCCGGAACAGGTTTAACAAACTCAGAAATGAACAATTGGAGGAAAAGGACTGAAATGTGATATTTCCATTTTATCTCTTTGGAGGTTGATAAATTGAATAAAAAAAAGTTGCAACAGATTTAACAATGTCTCCTACGCCTTCCATAAACCATAGTTTACAGTTTTCAATGAGTAGATTCACATTTTAAGATAAATCAATATGAAGCCAGGTTATTTTTAACTTGTGAGCGCAGCCACCGACATTTTATTTATTATTTATTTATTTATTTGATTTGTCATTCACTTACAAAATAATAGATATAAATATAAACATGAGTAAGAATACAGAAAATAGGTACGATTAAATGGGGACAATAGGACAGGGACAGGAGGCACAATGGTGCACTTATGCACTCCCCTTACAGACCTCTTAGGAATGGGGTGAGGTCAATAGTGGATAGTTTGAGGTTAAAGGAGTGGGGGGTTTGAGGATGTAACTACAGAGTCAGGTAGTGCATTCCAGGCATTGACCACTCTGTTGCTGAAGTCATACTTTCTGCAATCAAGTTTGGAGCGGTTAACATTGAGTTTGTATCTGTTGTGTGCTCTTGTATTGTTGCGGTTGTAGCTGAAATAGTCATTGACTGGTTGGACATTGTAGCAGATAATTTTGTGTACTACGCTTAAGTCCAACCGTAGGCAGCGTAGTTCAAAATTGTCCAAGCCCAAAATTTCAAGTCTGGTGATATAGGGTATTCTGTTGCGAGCAGAGGAGTGTAGTACTCTCGAAAAAGTTATGTATTTTTAGTAATAATTATTTTCTCACCCCTGGCAAAACAAACTGCCCATTTTTCTATAGATATTTCCTACTCATTCATTTTTTTTTCTCTGTCTCTCTTTTTTTCAGATGGAGATTTATTCCTTCTTTGGGATCATTTTTTGTACAGTATTTGTATCCCAGATCCTTGGATATCCATACAATGGTATTTCAATAGCTTGTGATTCCATGTTACCAGATCATGGAAGTGCCCCACAGACCTCAAGCCCACCTTATGTCATCTCTGTCTCTTTCGATAGATATGACCCTGGAAATGAAATACAAGGTAAAAAAAAGTGGGCAAGGGTACAATCTAGCTCAGAAATTAAGTAAATTATGCTAAAATCCATCAGACCTTGAATATTGTTATCTGTCAATAGGTTTTTCAGTGCTGGTTTAAATTTGCCATCCAGTTTGTTCCTTTAAAAAATAAAAAAAATAATGTCTTTAAGGTGTAAGACATTAGCCTATTTAGCTAAAATTAGCTGGATATATGATACAGTTTTATGAGACACTGTCCATTCAGAAGAAATACAGATTGTAACATTGTACTTCAGGAGTGTGCAAACTTAATTTGTTTGCTCTTGTAGAAAGAAAAAAGGAAGGAAGGGAGGAAAGAAGAAGGCGAGAGAGAAAGAAAGAGAGGGGAGAAAAAAAGAAGAAAAGAGACACACACACAGAGAGAAAGAGATAAAGAAAGAAAGAAAAAAAGAAAGAAAAGAAAAGAAAAGAAAAAGAAATTATGTCAGCAATGTATGCCAAAATTATATCTCACTGGTCACCATGCCTTCAGGGCTTTCTTTTTGGACTGCTGTGCTGTCTCAGAAATCAGCATAGAATATTTTGGATTTGAGACTGGATTGCATGTCTCCTTATTTGTCCTCAGCAAATGCAAAATATTAATTAAATGCAATTTAGTGAAAATTATTAAAAGGCATTTTATTTCCATATTGGTGGAAGTTGCAAGTTATATAATTCATTTTCTTGATTAATTTTTTTAAAATATTTACCACACTCTTTTAGAACTAGGTAACTTGATGCTAAGGAGAATTAGATGACACTTAGTTGAGCTGAAGTAGGTAGGAGCTGGTCTCATCTTAGCAATAACTGACTTGAAAGTGTTCAACCAACTCTTACATTTTTATATCTCAATACTTGAATTTAAAACTAATTTTGATGCACTGCTAAATACTAGGGACTATTTATTCCAGCAAAGAATATATTGTGTGACTACCACTGAACCTTCAAAATGAAAGTAAAAAAATAATTAGAAAAAAAAAAAAGCACTGATATATATTTTAAGTCTAATGAACCCCTGTCCCCCAAACACCCACACACCTCTCTAATGCTATGAATTATTTATCCATTGGTTTTCCCTAGTGGTATTAGAAGGAACATCAACATCTGGATTTAAAGCATTTATGGTACAGGCCCGAGAACTTGATGGAAATGTTCCTGTTGGCACATTTCATATTGTAGATCCAAACACACGAGGTCTCCCATGTGCCAATATGACGGTATGTGACTTTGTGTTCAGTTAATGTATTTATGCTATGTTGTTCTTTGAAAATTTGTTTAACAAAGTCCCTTCATGTGATGGAATGCAGACATGGCCCTGGGAATGAGGAAAAGATGAATGAAGTGTTAAGAGTTTTCAGAATATATTGTTCAGTCCCAAAAAAGAAGAAAGCATGAGAATGAAACTCAAAAGAATCATACCTTGATTTTGTTTTATATACAATGTAGCAGAGAAAAACTGATGGATGTTCAAGTTCCTGTGATAATATCCTATAGGAAAGAATATTCCTGAAATCTCTACTCCTCCTACTGCTTGACTTTACCTTTACCGTAAATGCTCATTTATTTTTGGATTGCAACAAATTATTTATTTTTAAAAGTTGGTCATGTATTGTAACACTGCAAGTTAAGAACCCGTTCATTCCCTAGGGAATAATCATCAGTAATGTCCTTTAGGGTTGCTTCCAATTGCTTTTGCTTGTAAGAGTGATTTAACAAATTAGGCCTGGTTTGTTCAATGTGTTAACTAAACTGGGATCCCTAACTTCTGTTCTGACCCAAGTCACTAATGCCAGATGCTAGTATATTATGTTTATTGCACAACCATACATAAATCAAGTAGCTTCCCAAAGCAACCTGAGAGCTTCCAAACTGTTCTGGAGTTATGCTGGTGAAATTCAACCCCAATTTCTCTGTGAGAGCACAATCTCAAGGACAAGATCTGATATCCACAAAAGCAAGATCCACAATTCAACGAGGCAAGTCCAAAATCCACAGAGAAAAATCCAAAATCCACCAGACAATACTAAAGCCCAAAAGGCAAGAGCAACATCTGAAGTCCACAGGGCAGGGTCTGAAATCCACAGATCAAGAGCAAGGTCCGAAGTCCAAAAAACAAGGTCCGAAGTCCAAAAAACAAGGTCCGAAGTCCACAAAGCCAAAGGAAGGCCCAGTGTCTACAAAGCAAGGCCCAAAGTCCATAAAGTCAAAGAGAGTGTGTTGCAGAAGTACATGGTTGTTTCTGACAAACACGCTTTTCCCCATGCCTGGCCAAATCATCTCCAACCCAGTGTTTCTTGTTAGGAGGGGTGAAGCTGCTTCTTCATAAGCAGCTTTGCTGACCTCCTCTGTGCGTCCCTGAGCAACAAAGATGGAAGCTAAAACAGAAAACAGTTGCAGGAATAGGGTATGTCTAATTTAATGAAAAGAAGAACTAGGGGTGACATCATAGCAGTGTTCCAATATCTAAGTGGGTGCCACAAAAAGTGGGGGTCAACCTATTTTTCAAAGTACTTGAGGGCAGGACAAGAAGCAATGGATGGAAACTCATCAAGGAGAGAAGCAACTTAGAACTAAGGAGAAATTTCCTGACAGTTAATCAATGGAATGACTTGCTTCCAGAAGCTGTTTGGGTGCTCCATCGCTGGAGGTTTTCAATAACAGCTTGGACAACCATTTGTCTGAAATGGTATAGGGTCTTGTACCTGAGCAGAGGGTTGGACTAGAAGATCTCCAAAGTCCCTTTCAACTGTATTATTCTGTTATTCTGCTCCACTCTTGGCATCTACATATTGGATGAGGGGTGGCAGCTGTTCTTTATTGGAGGCAGCTGAACCTCCCCAGCTTCCCTCCCCCCATGCCAGACAGACATCGGACTGCATCTTCTTCAGACACCAGGTTCTCTGGATGCTCCTGGGGATGCCATCCATGTCTTATGGCCCTGGATCATCTTCCTGCTCCAAACCGGCTTCCAACGGGGCCATCATAACTTCTTACTTTCATAATAAGCAGAATTTGAACCAATAATTTGTTCTTACCTTTTGATTCCTAGTTTGTTTAGAAATAATAAGTTGGGAATCTTGGTTTGGGCATATTATTACATATGTCTGTATTATTTTGCTAGTTGAAGAATTAAGAAAAATGATTTGGACACATATATTACCAATCACACAGCATCCAGCTTTTATCTATACAGTGTTCCTTTTTATTAATGAGCAATGCATGTATATTTGTTTCCAGAATTCTTAATTTCATCTATTTTCTATTTTCAGAATTCTGCAGTAAGTCACATCAACCCAATTGTAAAGCACAGGATTACAACAATTTGGGTTGCTCCTCAGGGCACTAGAAGAATAAGGATTATGTAAGTGGTGACTTTCCTGTTTATTAAGGGAGTTCTTTTTACAAATAATCAAATAAAATCTGTATTTTTGTTCAGGACAAACACGTATATTTGAGCAATAACACACCTATAAGAAATATTTTTCATGGGGAATTTTGGCAGGGAGGGCAAGGGGAAATCAGCTATGGATTAAATACATTCAGATGGATAAAATTAAAAAACAGAAAGCTTCATGCTTCTAGGCCTAAAAGAAAATTATGACTTGAGTGTAATAGTTGTCTCCCAGCTAAAAATAACTACCTATGTTTTTCTTTGTTAAAGATAAAGTTAATCCAGATCATGAGCTGAAAAGTATTAATGCAAAAGATCATGTGTTTATGACATGATATACCTTATTAGAGAAAATCTACCTGTCTTGAATAATATCTCCATTTTCTTCTCCCTTAGGGGAACCTTTGTTCAGGATTACGATAACTACTGGGTTGGTGTTCATAGCAAAACTCTTTCGCCCAGAGGTGTAGACACTAATGTGTTTATGGCAACCAATCGTTCAATGCTAGCCAATGATTCCATAGCATCAGGGGTTTCTAAGATCCCAGCTGATTCTGACGTGTTCAGTGATGAAGATATTGATCTCAATATTCTTATTCCTGATTCTGAAGAAGAATATGTATCCAATACAACTGTTGGTTCCCCAGATCTTGATAAAAGAAATACAACAAGAAAAAGTAGGAGAAAGGTATCTATTAAACTTAGATGATTTTTTACCTTTATCTAATTTAATAGAGGGGGATTAATTGAATACCACAAATATATTTTTAAAATAATGAAGAATATTCTTATGTGTATATTAAGTAACTCTAGCAATGTGTCCTTCTGTATGATTATTTCTAGCCTCATTCTAGAAACCATAGAAAGATTTGTGAAATAAGTATCTCAGGCTAGACTAAGACAAAACCAAATAATCTCCCTGTGGTGTGACATAATCATTACTGTATAAAATGCTTTCGGTTTTCAGGGTTCATGAGGAAAATATAGGATGTAAAACCCTGTCCTTACAGAATACCTGGGCATCCTTTCCTAGATTGATAACATCGTATTGTAGATAAGATGTTATATACAATAATATGTAATATGATTTTATTATGTAAAATAATAACAACTTTTACTTTTCATTTCAGTCATTTCTGACTCTGAAAATAAACTGTGGTGAGGTATGATACTTTTTTCTAAAAAAATTCTAATATTATACTACCAATAAACTTTTGTTTTTAGTTGTACCAAGAAATGTAACCAACATCATGTTTAGGTAGAGGTTACATGTTGCTCTCTAAATATTTTGAACTTCCATATCCTTTACTATGTTGTTGGAGTTGAAGTCCACAAATGAAAAAGATGTTAAGGTTGAAAAACACCTCTAAATGATTGAAATAAATGTAGTAATCTGAAAAACAAGGACAGGTCTGACTAATTCAATACTAAAAATATATGAAAAAAGGCGATGTCTTATTAATATTGAAGAACCTGTGGCTCTCTAGGATGCTGGGAACTATAGTCTAGAAACATCTGAAAGTCTACAGATGTTTCTCACTCCAAATAAGAATTGAAGACCTAAATCAGAAGTGCAAACAATGTAATGCACAGACATATATGGCCTATCTCAGCACCACTTTGATACCTCCCCAAAAACGTAGGCCAAAAATGTTAGTATTTGTGGTATGTGGGACAAATTATGCGTCTTCAGTCTTGTGGATGCTATTTCTTGTAGCATTCCATTATTACTTATTGCATTAAACTGTGTGATAAAGGGTAGCACACCAGAGGGTACATTTCAATTAAAACAAGGAAGAATAATAAAATTAATACAACTACTAACTGTTTTTTTCCCCAAACAAAAGCCTTCAAATTATTTTCTTTTATAATTTTTATGGAAATATTATTTTTAATAACCGTTTTTCTTCTTTTTTGGAATTAGGGAAAAGTATCCCAATCAAATAGTGGAGCATGTATCAAAGTAAGCATTTTCTCTGAAATATTTCTGTTCTTCGTAAAGTCAGCATGTATTTTAAAATTACTTAGTATAATGAAATGCTTTCAAGTAATAGCAATCTGATTCAAATTTTATCTGCAAAGATTACTTATGATAGATAAAATTACTTACTATAGATACAATTTCCAGACGTTTTTACAACCCAATTGCTTTTTATGCCATTTTCCTACTCAAAAGCCCCCAGAAAAACATTGTATGCATGTTTTCACATATTTTCATTTTCTGTTTTTGCTGACTCCTTTCAATGTATAGCTAACAAATCACTTGCTAGCTTCTAAAATCTGAGACCCCAATCAATCATACCTATGTTACACTGTACATCCTGCCTAAAGTGAATTTCCCACTGTTATCTATTTGTTTATCTATCTCAGAGTTCACAAGAATCATCTCAGAGCAGTGAAAGCAAGAAAAGCCAGTCAAAGGTAAATGTGGCTTTAATTTTTGTTGTGGTACTTAATCTTGTCTCTTTCTTAAGACTCATTCACACATTATATTTTAATCACAACAACTACCAGTATTACATTTCCAGGAATCTTTGGAAAGAACAATTTTACAATGGGGAAACAGCTAGTGTTTTGTCCCTAGGATTTTATGTTTTCCAGAATTTTTTATTCTGGAGAAACAAGGGAAGGGAAGGGAGACTAAGCATTAATCCTCTATTTCCCTTCATTGCAAATGTCACCCTTTCGAATTATCTGTTCACAAAAGAGGTAGCTGCTGAAATATGATTAAATGGTTTTTCATGTAATACCGTATAAAGGAAGTATGGAGTCCTTAGAATTTTAGTAGAGATTATTGTAATGCCTAGGCACGCGAGAGAGAATTATTGCTAAATTGCTTTAAATAATTAAATGGAAGCCAGAAGCCAGATGGAAGCCATGTCCCTACAGAATTGTTCTGCTAATTGAGAATCTGAGAGTAATGTCACACCCTGAATCCCCACAACACCCTGGAGTTGTACTGATCTTTATAAGCTGCACCCATTTTCTGCTTAGGAGACAATGCTGATAGTTTTGGAGATGGTTTTCTAGAACTTCGGTGCTGACAATTTCCTCTTGGAACTCCATTTCATCCCAATTCCCTGCTTCTCATAGAATTCATAGATTTCAGTAGTAGTTTCAATCAAACCATGATTGACTCATAACTTGGGGGAAATGTGATACAAGGTGGGGTACCTCAGGATTTTGTCCTCAGCTCAGTACTGTTCAATAACTTCATAAATGTCTTACATGAGGGAATAAAAGGCACGCTCATAAAATCTGCAGAAGATAGAAATCTGGAGGAAATGCTTATACTTGTGAAGACAAGCTCAGGATTCCAAAGGATCTTGATAAATCTGAACATTGCTGGGGGCCTTTCCAACAAAATGGTGTTCAATGTAAGGATCTGCACTTAAGCAAGAAAAACCAGGTGCACATGTACAAGATGGGTGGTATCTGGTGTAGCAATAATACTTGTGAGAAAGATCTTGGACTCTTTACTTCTGTTGACTAGAATGTTACAAGGATTCCACCATTGGTCATGCAATTGGACTAAAAGACCTCCAAGGACAAGGTTCCTTCCAACTCTATGACTCTAATCCTGAAAAACAAAAGGAATGGGGAAAATTCAAGCAGAAAAAAAGAATAATAAGCCAGGTGATCCTTGCCATGAGGCAATTGCCTTAAATGCCAGGTGATCCTGTGAAGTATCTTTCAAGCTCTAAGGCAGGGGTCTCCAACCTTGGCAACTTTAAGACTTGTGGACTTCAACTCCCAGAATTCCTCAGACAGCAAAGCTGTCTGAGGAATTCTGGGAGTTGAAGTCCACAAGTCTTAAAGTTGCCAAGGTTGGAGACCCCTGCTCTAAGGCATTTCCCCTCTTAGAGTAGAGAAGAATGTACGCTACACGGATTTTCCTAAAGTCATTTTTTCCCTTCCAGGTTTTAGTCGCTAAACAAGGAAGCAGCAAAGGCAGTGGATATATTGGGGTATATTCATCCTGTCATCTTTATTTGGAACTTTATTTCAGAGTAAACATAACATTTAATTACAGCTTGGATGGAGGATATGCTATATCTTTATTAATGCAAAATAAGATTAAAAAAAACTGGACCATTTAATCCCCATCCCCCATTGAAAGAGACTTTTTTTTAAAAAAAATCAACCCATGATAAGAATACTGGAAAAAAATGAAGGAGACTTTCTATCAGACTAGTGCCCTGCTCTGGAATTTTTTTAAAAATAGAAAGTGATACCGATAGTCCTCAACTTACAACAGTTCATTTTGTGACTGTTTGAAGTTACAACAGCACTGAAAAAAGTGATTTATGACTATTTTTCACACAACCTCATGGTGCATATTGTAGCATCCCACGGTCAGATGGTCAAAATTCAGATGTTTGACAACTGATTCATATTTATGACGGTTGCAATGTCCCAGGGTCAAATGATCCCTTTTTGCACTCTTCTGACAAGCAAAGTCAATGTGGAAGCCAGGTTCACTTAACAACCATGCTGCCAACTTAACAACTGCAGTGATTCATTTAACAACTGTGGAAAGAAGATGTTCTGACCTAGGCTTCCCAAGATCATGAAGCAGATCATGAAGCATCCCGATAAAAACCCTTTTATTTAGGTTAAAGTAAATTCCCTTCCAGCAAAGTCCCGTCAAACAGTCTTTCATGAGATTTCACAACTACAGACTTTTATCAGGCTTGGAGAGTTGCCAGGCCGATATCTCCCAAACGCCACGCTATAGCAGCAATTACTTGGCAAGAAGACAGGAACAGATCTTCACCCTAATGAATTGAACTAATTGTCTCCTGCAAACTTCCCTTCACTCCTTTTTTTTCCCTATGGGAGAGGCCATTCACCATCCACCTGTGCTCTTACTCCCGAATTGACACTTGTTCCTTAACTGTTCCCTTCCCCTGGCAGCTCTGCACATGTGCACACTGGGAACAGACTCTAGCTGTTCTTCTGCCCCAGTGATCTCCGACTCTGAAGGCAGCTGATAACTGTCAGATGGCCCTGGCCCCATCTCTGCCTCTGACGCAGAGCACTCGTCAGAGCCTTCCCCAGACTCCCCAATCTTTTCACAGCGGCTCTGCTGGCCTCTGGTGGGCCACAACAGAAGAGTCCTAAAATGGGGCAAAATTAACTTAACAACTATGTCACTTAGTACCAGAAATTTTGGGTTCCATTGTGGTTGTAAGTCGAGGACTACCTGTATGCAAATATTTTAAATGGATAAAGATGCTTGTCAGCAGCCTGAATCGGTATCCTGCAATCCAAATATCAAGGCTGGAGCGGGAGTGGGGAATGATGTTGGAGTATCTTCAGCAGAGTACAAAAATATGAAGATGGAGGCAGCAATTATGAAACCGAATCACTGATTATTTGTGTATTTGTTATTTATTAAACCAATTTATGTGACCACCCATCTCACAAACAGTGATTCTGAGTGAAGTACCGCAGAGATATGAAACAGTTAATAAATACATTTAAAAGTATACAAACCAAGTTAAAACAAAGAATAATAAGTGAAGGGATGTGAAAAATAGAGAAGCCACCTCACAAATTCCCCTGTCCTCTGGGATCCCCAGACTTGCAGGCATAACCAGGTCCTGAGGGACCTCCAGAAGTTCAACGGTGAAAAGGCCAACTTCATCTCATGGGGAGAAGATTCCACAGTCTGAGCATCACAACAGAAAAGGCCCGTTACCTTTAGAAAGGCCCACTACATTTGAATTACCTGTCAAATGTAGTTCCTTGGTGATAGAATCTGTAACATGCCCTCACTGCTGGATCTGATAGGATGGCCAGATCAAATTAGTCCATCAACCTAGAAAAGAAATGTGATTTTCAAACATACATACATACATACATACATACACACACACACACACACACACACACACACCTGCATACTGCTTTACATGGTGTGATCCTGCTTCTTTTCTCTGTGTTGAGTTCTACACATTGACAAAAATCTCAGTCAGGAGTATTTTGCCCATTGAAAGATGTGATCTGAGGTTGTTCTATGCTCTTTTTTTTTTAAACTCTAGCTTGGGAGTTCCAAGGCACACCATTAATGAAATGGAAATATCCCCATGCAGTGAATAATACCTCAAAGAAGATCTGAGACTTCTCAGTTTTCCCCCCAGATTTTTCTAAGATCTGTCAATTTTTTTGTTGTTGTTAGGATGGAGTTGCACATGTATACAATAAATATGGTTGCAGAGATGTAAGTGCTATTGTTTTATCTTTTTTTCCTGCAAAGAAGCTTAATTGCAAAGAAGCTTAATTCACAACATGTTCATATATGGGTTTCTTTAGCTTTGACTTAACATGCTTGGTAAATTTTCCAGCCAGCATGGTTTTTGCTGTCATATGAGAAATTTGACTATATGATTTTTTTTTAAAGCTATTGAACATATGCTGTTCCATTGATGACCAATCAGTACACTGAATAATACATTATTTCATTTAAGTAACACTAGACAGCCTGTGACCTGTTGGATCATAATTGTTGAGATATTTTCCTAGCAGATTCTTCAGTGCCTTCAACAATAGTATTTTTTTAGTATTTATTTGATTTGTCAATCGCTTACAAGATACAGGTATAAGAATAAATATAGTTTTGAATACATGAGATAGATACTTATAAGAAAAATAAAAAAACGATAGGACAGGGACGGTAGGCACGATTGGTGCGCTTATGCACGTCCCCTCAGACAGAACTTGTGATGTTCTGCCTGCGCTGGAAAAGGTTGGATAAGTTCAGAGACGTATCTGAACATCTGGTTTAAAAACTATTGCTCTATGATACACCTTTTCACCCACCTAAAGGTTATATGGATTGTGTGCCATTAATTCCTTGATGTAAATATTTTTGTGAGATATTCTTCATTAAGATTTTATTTACTAACCTCCATTTAATTTTTGTATTTTGTTGCAGCCACGCACCTAAATCAAAATGTAGAATGCATTAATCACCAGAAAGCAGTGTTATCTCCTCAGTTAAAACTTAGTAGACTAACCTATTATAGCCAGACAAAATATATCCAACCTACCATTATGTTATAAAAATTTTGTCACAGTATAAGCAGCTAACACTTACTTCTCAACAGAAAAGTCACTTGACTGTTAAGAGTTGATCTACCTATCCTGAAAGTCGATCTTTAACCAAAATGGCATTTTATAAAGTGCATAGCATCGCATCTAAGGCAGAATTTGATTTTTAAGAAATAGGATAGAACTGTTCCGTATTTTCCTGTATCTAATATATTTCTAACATTTACCTTTGCAATGAGCACACAGAACTCTTCTTCTCCTTCTCCTTCTTCTTTCATTTTAGCTGATAATTCACTAAAAATATCCATTTCCTTTGCCCCCTATTTCTCACTATCTAAAATAGCCTCAAGAGGCCAGAGTACTGAGAGTTCATGAGGTTCTTAGCCTTCCTAAATAATTTTCAAAACAGTAAAAAATCATTTAGTTTTGCATGCAAGGCCAAATTTGTAGGAGCAAGGCATGAAAGTAAATGCCCCAAACACTTTGGTAGAGCTTCCCTTGAGTACTCAGATCTGTAGCTTGGTGATAAATGACTTCAGTTTGAATTTAGCCACTTTCCATCAATTTGGGATTCTTGGATAGCCAAGTTCCAATATTTTAAAATGTCTTCTAAGAAATAAACTCACAAAGTAAAAGTGTTAGGGACAGCAAGTATATATGTGGCTTAACTTTCATTACTCATTTGATCATAAGGGGTGTGTGTACAAACTAATGAAATACAGTGGCCTATTTTTCATTGAGATTAATAGAATTTTGTTGCTTTTTTTATCCAGAGTGAAGCTGACAGTAGTGATAAACCATCATATGGCCAGGTAAGGATTAATGTTCTTATCTCAGATCAACTTTTTACAATGGTAATTGAATTAGAGTTGTAACAAATATCAGTAGTAATACAGGACTGCTATGTTTATATGTTCTATGTGTAAAATAACTTATACTGACTTCAGCAGTTTACAAGTGACTGTATGATTTCACTTCAAGGAACATGAAATTCTGACGATTTTTATCAGGAAAGCATCACACTGACAAAAATGACTTGACCTGTTAGAATTACACATTCAACAATGTGCAGAAGTAAAGTAAAGTAAAGTAGTATTTTTATAAGCAAAAAAAAAAAAGTAGTTACCTATCTAAGAGGCAAAGTGAGAAGAATGTGAAAATAATGTCCAGGTCAAGTTATTTGACCTGAATCATTAACAAAAATGTTATTAAGAAAAGAATTTCAATTGTTGTTCAGAAGTATTTTAATGGTGAAGGTTAATAAGCTGCTGGATGATATGGTTATATTTCTGTGTTATAGATGAACATTTGAAACCTATCTGAAGCTGAAGAAATTAAGTCAAGCCATAAGAACAATTTCTGCATAGAGGAAAGACTGAAATATCTTGCCGAACAACTACTTTGAAAAATTATCTATCTTTTATATTATTTTCCTGGCATATTATGCTATTGAATAAAAATGTTAATGTTGCAATGCAAAACACTGTTAGGGAAAACAATCAAAACAATATTCCTCTCACAGTGTTCTGAACTTTTCCCCTCATAAACCCTCCATGCACTGATAAATTAAGCCCACTGTTTGACACCTGCTTTCTCAGTTTTTCTGACACCATATTTACTCCACTGAGCATAGCATATGTCCTACTAATTTGAGAGCTAAACTAGGAACAAGGGTGGTCATAATTTCAGTTGTACTGAAAATGAGGTGCAGGTGTTTTATAACTTGTTTATAAATAATCTTGATATAGAGGACACAGTTGCTGATCAATTGTATAAAGGTAGTCTTCAATTTATGGCCACAATGGACCTGGAATTTTGGTGGTAAGGTAGGGGTGGGATCCAACAGGGTTAACTACCGGTTCGGTGATTTACGAAGTTCGGTGATTTACGATGTGCTTCCCTGCACGCTGCACGGGTGCCTGTAAATTGTCATCAGCCTGGTGCCTGGACAGCTAAGCAGCGCTGCGGGCTGAGAAGCAGCCTTTGAAAAAGTATTTGTTTTTCCTGCTTTTTTAACTGCAGCTGTGCCTCGCAAGGCAGCTGAAGTTGAAAACACAGGAAATAAAGGTCAGGTAAGAGCAGGGGGGTGGGGTGGGGGGCAAAAACATCAGCAGACATAGAACCAGTCCTATGTCTGCTGCTCTTCAGAGCTACTGGTTCTACAGAGGTGGACAGAACCGGTAGAAACCCACCCCTGTGGTAAGGCCTTACAATTGTAACTCAAGGCATCACATCACCAAGTTTGATTTTATGACTGTTTTTACAATAGTTGAAAAGTAAATCATTGTGGTCACTAAGTGAATTGCATATTTGTTAAACAAAACATATGGTTGTTAAGTGAATTCAGCATAACCAATGGATGTTTTTGGCTGGAAACTGAAAAAGAAAAACACATCAGAAATTGCATTCACATAACTGCAGGAATGTTGCAACCGGCTGTAAATGGGAGGATGAGTCATAAGTAGCTTTTTAAAAAGTCCATTGAAACTTTCAATGGTGGTTAAGAGACCAGTCATAATTCAAAGACTAGTAAAGTCAAAGATGATCTCAAACAGTACAGGTTGGTCTAAACTAAAAATGATAAACATTTTCAATGTTTCAAATGTTACTTGGCCTTATGTAATAAACCTTACATTTAGTTGATGTAAATATAGATACATTTTTTGACAAAATTTATCTTCCACAATTTGATTCCTTGAAAGAACAATTACTAAAATATTCTTACAGAGAATATTTTAAAAACAATTTTGAGTATAAATAATGGTAATTAGATGGCTTTCCTATGGAATGGTATAAAACTTTGCTATGTCAGTTATATAACAACATTTTTGAGAATAGTATTTTATCTTCATTTATGAAGCATATATGACAGTTTTTCTAGAATCTGATAAAAATCATGTTCTGAGTTATTGCCCTATTTCCTTGATTATTGTAGATATTCAAAATTTTGAACTGCTATTACAGTCAATAGCTTTCAAGTGTTTTCTTCTTCAGACAAGAATGATCCAGCTGGTTTGTCAAAAGTAAATATGGTACAAATAATATTTGGCTGACAGTGGATTTAAATGAGCTGAACCAAGAGAGAAAGCTCAAAGCTGCAATTATAATTCTATAGTTTTCGTCTTAATATTTTTTTAGCTTTTTTTTTTAAATTACTTTTTTCTATCCCCTCTCCTTATGCTAGTCTATGACCATAATAAAGATTTGGTTGATTAATAAGTTGAAGAGGGAAAAGATTTTGATAAAATACATTGATGGAAAATGTGTATTACCTTAATTTGGATTCCAGAAGAATATATAAAATGGGTCCAGATTCTGTATGCAATCCCAAATTTAAAGTGAGAGCTTCATGTAACTTTTTATTGTGTAATGTTTAGCATGTTTACTTTCTTCTTTGATTTTTACTATTTGTTTAGAACTCTTAGCTTGTGCTATTAAACAAGATAAAAATATCTTTGGGTTATATTGCATAATTGATTAGAAATTACTCTGTTGATTTTACAATTAAAACAAACCGACAACACATACACAAATGAAAAAAAAAGAGAGAGAAAAAAGGGAGAAGAAAATAGAAAAAATAGAAAACCATTAAAATCAATAAAATTTATTTATATATATAAAAAAAGAAATTACTCTGTTAATTGGTCAGTTGGAATTGATTTCAATGGGCAAAGATTTATTAATTCACTAATCCTCATATACAGTATATACTGAATTTATGGATTTACATATTCTTATTCCATGTGATGTTTCTCAAATAAATGCATTAAATATGAACAATATATGATATAAATAAATTTCCTTGGATGGCATAAATCTTTCAGAATTTGGGGATGGGATAAACAGTCTCAGATTGAATCTAACTTCCAGGATACTTTCTATTTTGTACAGAATTTCCATACACTTATTTGCAAAACACTGAAAAATATTTGGAAAATGTGATTTTTCAGATAAAGATGGAGGATTTTATTTCCCAGATCCTGAATTATACCATTACACATTCTTTTGGAATTGTACCAAATTTTGGGTAGCTTCATTTAATCTAAATTCTGGTTCCCTTTGGAATATTCGTACATAGCACCTTTAGTTAATTGGTCTGTTTGGGTTCAAAATACAGATTTATCTTCTGTCAATGTTATGCTGATTAAAAATGGCAGTATATTATTTCTGGAAAATTGCATTTTGTTCTCCCCCTCCCTCACACCAGTTTATGGTATAGATTTTAAAACTGATTAAAAACTATCAGCAAACTGTTATATGAAATGTTTCATTGAATGCTGGGTTTTTTTCTTTAGTTCAAATATTAGATGGTAAGCATGAATTGTCTTCATTTTCTGTGTTAAAGGATAAACGTAATTTGTCTGTTGCCACCAACTGGCAGTATTTACAACTACAACATTTACTGGCAACTTGTTTTGGATCCCTGGCACTCCTGAATAGTAATTAATACATGATAATTATATCTTGCAAGACAAATAAGCCCAGAATTAGTTTTTTTCATAACTTGTGATGAATACATCAACTTGATATGCAAAGATTAAAGACTGAATAGAACAAGGGATTGGAAACCCACTTTCTGTAAACAAGGGTGGACTGTTTTAACTGTACTATAAAAAAAACCCAGTAGATCTCAGATTATAATTTATTCCCCCAAAATATGTTGCATTAATAAAAAAGAAGTAAATCATTGTGTTGCTTAATATGCAATAATACTTCATTTATGTTTTAAGATTATTTTCTGGGAAGAAGTAATTACACATATTAATTTGAATTTGAGAGTGGGTTTAATTTTCAGACAGACATTTGAAGCTATACATTTATACATTTAAACTGACAGACAATGGCAATAGCTTCTCATACCATTTTTATTGCTAAGATATTCTTTCAACTTTGGGGAAAAGAAGGCATAGCCTCAGTTACTAAATGGATTGAAGATCTGTATGAATGATTACAGTGAAATATGATGTTTTCCTGAAACTTCTATAAAACTTTAAACATTTATATGTATAAAAACTGCACAAACACACAAATACATATTTTACTTTTTATTTATGTTTTAATTAACATTTTTAAAATAAAGACAATTTAAAAATAAAAGCTACTATGAACAGCATCACAAGAAGGATCTCTTTAAATCAGGGGTCAGGGAACTTTTTTACCTTTTACCCCAAATTTTTTATAAACGCCGACGTTACCCCCTTGATTTGAAAGGAAGGAAATCATACACTATTTGTATGTAAACCAGTGGTCCCCAACCTTTTTTGTGCCAGGGACCAGTTTCACTCAGAAACACTTTTTCAAGGACCGGGGGAAGAGTCGAGTTTGGTGGTTTGCTTGCAGACGTTTCATTATCTGACTAGGTAACATCTGATGTTGTTACCTAGTCGGGTAATAAAACGTCTGCCAGCAAACCACCAAGTTCAGGGAACGCCAATGCCTCCTCATTGCAACCCTGAGCGACAGATAGTCCCTGCAGGACGGCTGAGAAGCCTCGCTCTCGGCCCTGCCTTCATCAGCCCCATCCCTCAGGTGTCTCCCTCCCTCCCTCAGCCTCATCCCTCAGGTGTCTCCCTCCCTCCCTCAGCCCCATCCCTCAGGTGTCTCCCTCCTCCCTCAGCCCCATCCCTCAGGTGTCTCCCTCCCTCCCTCAGCCCCATCCCTCAGGTGTCTCCCTCCTCCCTCAGCCCCATCCCTCAGGTGTCTGCCTCGTTCCTCTCTCAGTCGCTCTCTCACTCCTCACCAGCCCAGGAAGAAACTGCTTCAAAGAAGCCGGCAGGGTGGCTTTTCCTGTCGGCGCAGCTTTCCCAAAGCGCCCGTTCACCCCCACCCCGCCGCCCACGGTTCAATCCTCCGTTCTGCCTGCCTGCCTTCGTTTCTGGTGGTTTCGGAGCGCAGCTCCGAAGCGCCCGCTCACCCACCCCCCAGCTTCTTTGAAGCAGTTTCTTCCTGGGCTGGTGGAGGAGCGAGAGAGCGACTGAGAGAGGAATGAGGCGGGAGGAAACCGAAGCTGCTGAGCCAGAGAGCAGGACAGGCTTCCGTTGCTTCCTCCCTCCCCTTCTCTCATTTGTGTCCTGATTCCCGATCAGCGCACACCGGTGAACAGAATGTCGAAAAGCCTGGGGGATGACAGCGCCCCGACCGCCCTCACCCCAGGACAGTTTTACCCCATTTGGGGTTCCCTGTCCCCCCACGCTTTAAATCAGTGGTGGGATTCAATTTTTTTTTACCATTGGTTCTGTGGGCATGGCTTGGTGAGGGTGGCAGAGGAAGGATACTGTAAAATCTCCAGAAGTTGTTTTTGCCAGTTCTCTGCACTTTTCAAAATGTCCGCTACTGCTTCTCCAGAACTGGACAGAACCTGCTGAATTACCACCTCTGCTTTAAATGTTTGGCCAACGATAATGCAAATACGATGCAATCTAGGTAAATATAAAAGTATACCAGGGCAAGAAAACCAAACCTTAATTGCACATATGCAGAGAGCTGATAATACCTGAACTATCCATGGTTTAACAACATCTGTATACATAGCAATACCAATACCAGCCGGTGATATGTGGAAAAGGAAGCAGACATGTGAATCAAACATGGAATATGTGTTTTAGATTATTACATATATTAAATTAGCATTGACCCCTGCAGTTTACAATAACAGAACAACGTAAGATCAGAATAAAAGAGCAAAACCAGAGTCACTTGATTGAGAGACAGGCAACTATATAAATGTAATGAATAAATGAATGAATGAAAATAATATATTGAACTGTAAAAAACCACAGTGCCCATCCCAATAGTGGATAAAAACCATTCAGTTTCAAAAGCTTAGTGGAAATTTTCCATTGAAAAGCATTCCTAAAAGACACCAGCGTAATGGCAATCAAATCTCTAGGGGAGGGGAGGCTATTCAATAAATGCTGCCTTGGCCCCACTACTTCTCACCTAAAACATGAGAAATTCTGAGCCCCTCTATTTGGTCAAGTCTACCAGATGGGCTGGTTTCACCAAAACAATGAAATGAAGAGCTTTAATAACTATGGCCATCACTTTGGATTGGACCAAGAAACCTATTGGAAGCCAATACAACACACATAACACTGGTACACAGGTACTCCTTGACTTACGACTACAATTGAGCCCAATTTTTCTGTTGCTAAGTAAAACAGTTGTTAAGTGAGTTTTGCCCCATTTTGTGACCTTTCCTGCCACTTAAGTGTTAAGTTGTTACGTGAATCACTGCATTTGTTAAATTTGTGACAGTTGTTAAGTGAATCCAGCTCCTGGACGAAGCAGTAAGACAGTGAGGAGAATCCAGGCACAGCTGATTGTCAGAACAGCTGATTGTCAGGAGGAAAAAAAATACCGGTTCGGCTGAACTGGTAGCTGTTTTTTTTTATTACTACCGGTTCGTGTGAACCGGGCTGAACCGATAGAATCCCACCACTGATCCAAAACTATGTAGGGTCCCTGACCAAAACATCCACTTCTATCTACAACACTGCACCTGTAGCATTTCCCATTTTCTAAAGCAAAGCAAATGATGCATCCCTGTGCACTTTGATGAAAGCCAGGTAGTCCTTGTTTAGCAACCAGAATTGGCATCTGCAATTTTTGGTTTTTAAATAAAGTTAACTGAAACTGAGGCTTTCCTTATGATCTTATTGCAGCTTTCCTTTCCCTTACCAACCTGTGAAGATTATCAAATGCGAGGATTAGTCACAAAGGTATTTTTTCATCGCTGTCATAACTTCGAGCGTTTGCTGTATAAAGCAGTGGCTAACAAGAACAATCTGTATTTTTGTCTTAAAACTTACAAATTCTTCCTTGTTGGAAACTTTTAGCCACAAATATCAAAAACATGTCAAGTTGCTGTATTTTCCTCTTTTTTAAAAAAAAACAATTAAAACTGTAAAACAAGTACACCTGTAGTTAACATGCTTTCCAACTTGTGCTGAATGCACCATCTCCCAGCCAATCAATAGCTCAAATATTTTACTCTGACTGGAAGCCTCCAAGAAGAAAAATCCAGCATGTGTAGAGTGCCCAACTTTGGAAAGTTTTACTATGCAAAACAAAAACAAGTTTGCACATTGGTTTTGAACAGGTGAGGAAGAAGAATAGTATAAGTATAAAGAATTTTATTATAATAAGTTTAAGTATAAAGAAAAGTATAACTAGAAGTCAAGAGATGAAACTGTCAGATGCTAGAACAGATATTCCAAGTATCACTGTACTGCTCACACTACCAACCTAAATAGGTGACCTGATTTGATCACCTGTCCCTCCCTGCCTTCTGCACTCCAGCCAGGTTTCTGTATCGAGAGCTATCAAAATATCTTATCCACCCACATCTGATTCCTCCATGGCTGCTGTTATGATTCCATCTGCACATGGAAGAGTTACAAGGAAAGGAAGGGTTTCATGTGCCTTCTGTCATCAATTCTCCATTAGAGTTAGACCTGGGATGTATCATTTCTCATTCACATACCAGCAAAGTCCTATTTGTATCGTATCCAAGTATCTGCTTTCTCTTGAAAGCTGAAATTATATTCCACAGTGCTTTACAGTTACATCAGTCATATGTTGTAGTATATGTACCTTAGGCTTTCAGATTCTTTTCCTTCTGTTTATTAGTTTCTCCCAAGGGTGCTTTTTTAAAAGATAACTGGACTTTCTTTGTTTTTCCTTCCTGGATAAGAAGCAAAATCTCAAGGAAATTTTTTTAAATTAAAAAAAAAGCTAAAGAAAGTCCAGTTGCCTTTCAAAACAGCACCTTTAATATAACCATGCCCTGGATGATTAAGAATCTCCATAGACATTTATTAGTTTCTCAATCATCTCAACCTCATGACAATTTTAAGGCTACATATAGAACAAGTATACTAACACATGTATCATACTTTGCCGCAAAATGCACAGTAACTGCTAACTTATTTCAGAATTTACATACTTGGGTGGCCAATAAGCTATAATTGCCAGCAGGCCAATAAAATCCATATTTATTTATTTCAGTGAATATGACTGCCTGTTGGTTTAAAAGGATTGAAAGAGCAACTAAAGCTTAAGATCCAGGGTGCCCATGGTTAAACCTTAACCCTTATTACAAAAAAAAAATCACATCATCAATAGCAACAGAGCCTGAGGAAATATGAAATATTGCAGAACTAGTACCATGTCTACACAAATGAGATACAAATCCTAATTTATCCAGTGAATATCTGCACTGGCTTGTAAGGCATTACTTTCTCAAACCATATCTCCTTTTAGGAAAATAGTTGGGTTAGAGATCTGGTTTCTGATCCACTTTCTGAGGAAGCTGATTATGTTTGTGAGCATGACTAGGCCTGTGATCTGGATTTTTGTACTTCTTTAGTTGTCTTTTTCTTAGATGCCCTTGTTCTTTTGTTCTGAGTTGTCTAGGAGTTTTGCCCTGTGAAAGGCATCTTTATTCCTAGTTGTCAACCATTCAGGGGTGGGCTTCAAAATTTTTAGCAATGGGTTCTCTGCCCGGTTCCTGGGTTTGGCGTGACCATGGGGGTGTGGTCTAGTCGGCCTCCTGCACCATGTCGGGGGGCGTTTTTGCCCTCCCCGGGCTCTGGAGGCTTTCTGGAACTTCCGCGAGGCCCGTTTTTTGCCCTCCCTGAGCCTCCGTGCACTTCCTGCACTTACCTGCATCCAAAACAGGCCGCATGGGGACTCTTGGGAGGGGTGGGTGGGGCAGGGCAGGGCCAGCCAGGTGTGGGATTTGGGGGTTCTCTGAACTGTGCAGAATCTTAGCTGGAGGATCTCCCAAACCCCTGCAAACCCCCAGCAGCCCAACCCTGCAGCCATTCAAGATGGACCACATCAGGAAACAGACATCATGAGGATTACAGGAATGTTACTTACTTCATTGTTGAAGAATATAATAATAGAATCTTGATAGCTTCCTACAATTTTCCTTCGCTCCCTTTTGTATCTCGCAGAATCAAAGCTGGGTTGTTTTGGCTCTTCTTTCTCACCTATCCTTTCGCAAACACTGAGTGGCCCTTTATTTTCCCTTAAGAATTTATGCACACTTTAATCAAGATTATTTACATGCAGGTAGATCTTGTCCATAGTTGCAACCTGCAACTCCATTAAATGAGAATCGTGTGGCCATGATATATTTGGGACCTCACTTTCACTTTTGTCATTAAGCAAATTACGTGCAGTCATTAAGTGACCCAACTTTCAATTTTGTTGCCAGTTTCTCCTTGTTGGAAGCCACATGACCACAGGATGCTGAGACAGTTCCAAAGATTTTATCTTTCACAACATACAGCTCTTTCTCCTTACAAAACAGTTCTTCCATTGGTGTTCTCCCCAAAATGAAACTTCAGCTCATGTTTAAATTGTTGGAACTTTGGAACTGCGCTGGGAAGAAAGATCAGAAACTGTCCTGTCTACTTCATTTCAGTCAGAGGTAGTATTCAGCAGGTTACAATAGATACAAACTACTTCAGCGGCAGAGTGGTCAATGCCTGGAATGCTCTACCCGACTCTGTGGTTTCTTCCACTAACCCCAAACACTTTAACCTCAGACTGTCTTACTGTTGACCTCACCCCATTTCTAAGAGGTCTGTAAGGGGCATGCATAAGCACACCAAGGTGCCTACTCTCCCTGTCTTAATGTTCCCTCTATTCGTATCTATTTCATGTATTAACAATCATGTTTATACTTACATATATTATCAAATGCATGCTTGACAAAATAATTAAACAAATAAAAATAAATAAAAGGTTCTGATCAGTTCTGAAGAACTGGTAGCGGAAATTTTGAGTAGTTTCGAGAACCGGCAAATAACACCTCTGACTAGAGATTTCACAGTATCTTTCCACTGCCACGCCCACCAAACTACGCCCACAGAACCAGTAGTAAAAAAATAATAATCCCACCACTGGAGAACAGAGCTGGAAAGCAGGTTAGTTGGGTGAGGAGGGAATGGAGATTTTGCAGTCTCCTTCCCCTGGAGCGGGGTGGGAATGGAGATTTTTCAGTACCCTTCCCCTGCCATGCCCACCAAGCCATGCCATGCCCACTAAGCCACGCCCACAGAACTGGTAGTAAAAATTTTTGAATCCCACCACTGATTTCAGTCTTTACATCAACTCTAGATCAAGGCCAATTTCTTGCTAAAGAACATGAAAAGGCAGTTTCAAACTCCACCAATTCTTGAAGACGGCCCAGATAAGGAGGACAAATAGATGCTTGGAAGAGAGACTGGGCACCTGTCTTTTTTCACTGTTTACAAATAACTGCCTTAATATAGTTTGCAGAAACAATAGTTGTTTAAAATGTTATGATCTCATTAATTCCCTTTTCAGTTGCACAAGTGTCCAGGTGGACAGAATATACAGTATGTCTTTCTCCAGAAGGGGTAATTTTGATTGGAACTAGCTTGACAGTCAAGGATCTGGAGACAGGGCTATATATCAGAAAATATTCAATGATAATTAAACATCTAAAATAGTCATTCAATGAGATATTAAGCTGGCAATAGATCTTGAAGTGTCATGAAACACCATTTTTAGTCACAATAAGTACAGGTAGTCCTCAACTTACAACCATTCAAATTTACAACAGCACTGCAAAATGTGATTTATGACCATTTATCACAGTTATCACCTTCACAGCATTCCCATGATCATGTGATCAAAATTCAGATGCTTGACAGCTGGTTCATATTTATGATGTTGTGTCCCAAGGTCATGTGACTACCTTTTGTGACCTTCTGACAAACAAAGTCAACAGGGAAGCCAGAATCACTTAAACAACCAGGTTACTAATCAACTGCCGTGATTCACTTAACAACTGTGGCAAGAAAGGTCCTAAAATGGGACAAAACTCACTTAAGAACAGAAATTTTGGGCTCACTTGTGGTCGTAACTTGAGAACTACACATATCCAGAGAATGGCTTAAATATATTAAGAAACATTCCTCTTCTGAAGGAAAGAAAATATCAGCTAGATATTTTATTCCCCCTCTTTTCTAATTTAGTCTACTCCAAATCTATCAAGAGGTCACAAGAATTAAAATGTTGGCTCAATAAGAAGATTGCACAAGGATGCTACTATGCATGTCTATTTATAAGGGTACATGTTTCTGTGTGTGCTTTTTTGTGTGTGTCAATATATACCTATCCAAGCCTTGATGGTGATTGTCCTCTTGGTTCATTCATTCATTTAAAAAAGCAATTAAACCTGTTTTGTCTTGAATGTGTCAGCAACAGCAGTCTTCAATTCACACATTACTCATCTGAAAAGACTAAGCTGGTCGAATGGGGAAGACCTTCCATTTTAATCCCACCCACAAAGCTGAGCTGCTCTTTCTGTCATTGCTTGTTGCTGTTGTCATTTCTGGTGCCACACCTGAAGCCTCCTATACCCTGGAAATGCCTGGCTTTAATTAGACAATATAATCAGGTTCTAAATCACTTGGGAAATCTCCATGATTAAGGATTATGGTTACTTGCTAAGATGACAAGATGAATAAGGAACAAACAGCCCAACTTATTTATTTTATTTTTATTTATTTATTTGATTTGTCAATCGCTTACAAGATAATAGGTATAAGTATATACATAGTTATGCATACATGAAATGGGTACATAAAAGAAAAATAAAAGAAACAATTGGACAGGGACGGTAGGCATGTTGATGCGCTTATGCACGCCCCCTACAGACCTCTTAGGAAAGGGATGAGGTCAATAGTGGACAGTCTAAGGTTAAAGTTTTTGGGGTTTGGGGAAGAAACCACAGAGGCAGGTAGAGTATTCCAGACATTGACCACTCTGTTGCTGAAGTCGTATTTCCTGCAATCAAGTTTGGTGCGGTTAACTTTGAGTTTGTATCTATTGTGTGCTCTTGTGTTGTTATGGTTGAAGCTGAAGTATTCATTGACAGGTAAGTCATTGCAATGTATGATTTTATATACCATACTTAGATCAGACCGAAGATGGCATAATTCAAGGTTTTCTAGGTCTAGAATTTCAAGTCTGGTGGCATAAGGTATTCTACAACGAGTAGAGGAGTGGACAGCTCTTCTTGTGAAATATTTCTGGACTTTCTCAACTGTGCTAATATCAGATACACAATGTGGGTTCCAGACTGATGAGCTGTATTCAAGTATTGGTCTAGCGAATGTTTTGTATGCTCTAGTTAGTAGTGTGATATTACCAGAGAAAAAGCTTCGTAGGATTAGGTTAACAACTCTTAATGCCTTTTTGGCTATGTAGTTACAGTGGGCTCTAGCACTGAGATCATTAGAGATGAGTATTCCAAGGTCCTTTACAGAGCTTGGATCATCAACAAGATGATGATCTTGACTATTCAGCCTGTATTTTATTTTCTGATTGTTTTTGCCAATATGTAAGACAGAGCACTTATTTGTTGAGATTTGAAGTTGCCATTTGTTTAACCATTCTGATACATAGTCAAGATCTTTTTGAAGGGTAGCAGTATTGTCTGTGGTATTGAACAGCTTTGCATCATCAGCGAAGAGAACGCAGTTGCTCTTAATATGATCACAGAGGTCATTTATGTAGAGTATGAAGAGAGTTGGTCCTAGAACACTGCCTTGGGGGACACCACTATTGACAGGTACAGAATTTGATAGGACACTCCCAATTTTGACCATTTGTTGTCTGTTTGACAGGAATGCTTCTATCCAGTTATGCAGTTGTCCAGAGATACCATAAGATTTTAGTTTTAGGAGTAGTTTGTCATGTACCACTGAATCAAAGGCTTTACAGAAGTCTATGTAGATTGCGTCTATTGTTTTGTCCTGATCGAGTTGTATAGTCCATGTTTTTGCAGTGTAAGAGTTGCAGATGACATGATAGTTTTTTTCTGAAACCAAATTGTTTATTAGAGAGTAGGTTGTTTGTCTCTAAGTGGACGATAATGGATTGGTTAATAATTGATTCCATGACTCTACAGGTGACGCAGCATAAAGAGATTGATCTGTAATTTTCAACTAGGTTGGGGTCTCCCTTTTTGAAGCTGAGGATGACCATGGCTTGTGACCATAGGTTAATCAAGGAGCTGGTCCTGAAAGATTTTTCAAAGATTATGCTTAGAGGTTCTGCTATGGCAGTGGATATCTTTTTTAAGAAGTAGGGAATAGCTTTGGGAATAGGGCTCATCCTTATAGCATTCTTCCAATAGTTTTTATCCAACATATGTACAGTTTAAGGAAGGGGCAATTTCCATCTGATATCAACAGCATGAATGGATTTATTATGAGCATTTAAGTTACGTGAAGAGCAGCTCTTTGAATGAGTAGCAGTTGTGCTTCAATAGTGCTGAAGAAGGGTTCTTCGGGTGCATATTTTCTTATAATGTATAATGAAGTTATTGTTTTAGGAGATGTTTGTTTTCTATAACAAAGACAACAATGACACCATTATAAGTGCATGATAGAAGGTAATAGCAAATATCTCATGTGTGGGTAAACCAGGAATGTGAAGATGGTGAGAAGTTTTGAACAGCTTGGGAATGTGACCGGGCATCAAACTGGCCTGATGAATAGTCTGGTCAGTCACAGTTCCTGCCATTAAAAAAATTCTGACACCATTTATTTATTGCAATCTGTAATTCTGAATCCTTGTTTCACCAGCTTCAAAACAATTGATTGATGACTCAGCCCTCAAAGGTATTTTAATATAATAAGCTCTGCCACAAAGCCAGTCCACCTTTCCCTCTTCATTGTTAGCAGATTGAAGCCTTGAGCTAGTGATCATTAAGCCTGTGCAGAAGGACTCTGCTTCAGCTTGACAACAACACCTTGACCAGAATCATTGCAATGATTCCGATTGAAGGAAGTGCCTTGTCTCAAAAAAAAATTGCATCTCAAAAAATCAGGACACCTGTATATATTAAACAAATTGATAGAAACTAAATCATGGAGTTTATGGCTCAATAGAGCAGCCTGATTTGATGCTGAGACTTCATTCTAAGGAAAAAAAAAACCTTTCTTTCTTTCTTTCTTTCTTTCTTTCTTTCTTTTTCTTTCTTTCTTTCATTATTTATTTATTTTTCTTTCCTTCCTTCTTTCTTTCTTTCTTTTTCTTTCTTTCATTATTTATTTATTTTTCTTTCTTTCTTTCTTTCTTTCTTTCTTTTTCTTTCTTTCATTATTTATTTATTTTTCTTTCTTTCTTTCTTTCTTTCTTTCTTTCTTTTTCTTTCTTTCATTATTTATTTATTTTTCTTTCTTTCTTTCTTTTTCTTTCTTTCTTTCTTTCTTTCTTTCTTTCTTTCTTTCTTTCTTTCTTTTTCTTTCTTTCATTATTTATTTATTTTTCTTTCTTTCTTTCTTTTTCTTTCTTTCATTATTTATTTATTTTTCTTTCTTTCTTTCTTTTTCTTTCTTTCTTTCTTTCTTTCTTTCATTATTTTTCTTTCTTTTTCTTTCTTTCTTTCTTTCTTTCTTTCTTTCTTTCTTTCTTTCTTTCTTTCTTTCTTTCTTTCTTTCTTCTCTCTCTCTCTCTCTCTCTCTCTCTCTCTCTCTCTCTCTCTCTGCCTTTATTACTTTTTAGGTAACTGAAGATGATGAACATATCAAATATTCCTTCTTCCTCCTCTTTTCCCCCACAGGAAAAGAGGTGAGGTATGTGGCTGGCAGAGTGAGACTGAACTAAGGTCAAAGGTGATCCCACTGGCTTTAATATCTAAGGCAGAATTAGAACTCCCAGTCTACTGATTTCTAGGCCAGCACCTCAACCACTACACGAAACTGGCTCTCTTTATGTATACGAAGACTAGAAACCCCTTTTAAAATTCAGATCAAAATGACATAGCAACTCTGAATCAGTTTTCCGAAATGTAATTGTCCCTTCAGTTTGGAGGGCTATTTCAAACTTCTTCATATTGAAGTACTCTGGGCTGTGTCAAAGGAAAATTGAGATTTGAAGTGATTATCAAACATACAAGTAATTCCCTTTCACCATAGAAAGCCCTGTAATGTGTACTAATTAAAACTCTGAGCTATGTAGTCAAGTCCACAGAACTAAGGTAAAAATTGAACAAGTAAGAGGCCAGGGTACAATTGATCAGTGGCACAGCTACCTTTCAGTGCTCCATGACTGGAGGTTTTTAAGAAGAGACTGTATAACCACTTGAAAAGCTATGTATGCTTGAGCAGAGGATGGATTAGAACAGTGATCCCCAACCTTTCTTATGCCGCGGCCCGGTATCCCCAACCTTTTTTATGGTGCCGCCTGGTACCGGCATTAGCTGGGCGCCGCCATCTTTTTTTGATGAAAAAGTGCTTCCGGTGAGCTTTCTACCCGGAAAAGCTCACCGGAAGCGCTGGCGCCGCCATCTTTTTTTGATGAAAAAGTGCTTCCGGTGAGCTTTCTACCAGGAAAAGCTCACCGGAAGCACTTTTTCATCAAAAAAAGATGGCGGCGCCCAGCAAACCAGCGGCCCGGTAGGACTTGTTCCACGGACCGGTACCGGTCCGCGGACCGGTGGTTGGGGACCCCTGGATTAGAAGACCTCCAACATTTCTTCCAACTCTATTGTTCTGTTATTCTGTATCAGTGGTGGGATTCAATTTTTTTTACTACCAGTTCTGTGGGCGTGGCTTGGTGGGCGTGGCAGGGGAAGGATACTGTAAAATCTCCAGTCAGAGATTCTCCAAACTACTCAAAATTTCCGCTACCGGTTCTCCAGAACTGGTCAGAACCTGCTGAATACCACTTCTGCTCTGTATGGCTATTCTATCTGAGAGGAGCCACACGGAAAGCATCTTACTTGCAAAAAGTGGAGCCTAGATTCTGAAATGGAGGAAGGAGCTGTTTTCAATAGATGCATTTTGATGTTTTTTTCTCCATAAAATTCCTCTGGATAAGGCATCCAAGATGCACCTGAAATCTAGTAATGCTACATATAAAGAAGAGTTTGATTTTTGTGTGTATTTCTGTTAGGAGATGAAGAATGGATATGTGATTGAGAGCAAACCACATACCTTGAAACTTGCCAAGGACACTATATGGCAATCTTGCAAGTGAGCGGTCCTTGGTTGCTCTCTGAGCTTGGTTGTTTTCTTGCAGATGTTTCATTACCCAAAGTTGATACCATCATCAGTGCTAACTCTACTACCAGCACTGGTGATGTTACCTAGTTTGGGCAATGAAACATCTGCAAGAAAACAACTGAACTCAGAGAGCACCAACGATCCCTCATTTCAACCCTGAGCTACAAATATCCTCCCTTATTAGTAATCTTACAAGGAAACTAAGTTCCACCAGAGTGCTTTTCCCAAGATGGGATGAGTGAACGATGTGTGAGTTGGGGGATAGGGGTCATGACATCCAGTTTCTAATTTAAACAAAAGGCATAGGAGCAGAGACTTTATCAATTCTGAAGCTGGGGAGGGTGGAGAATGAAGAGCGGATTTTCCAAGGATAGTGAGGAACAGGAGGCTTTTGTTTGTCTGTTACAATGCTTTAACTGTGGCTTGTTATATGACAGATGGAGGTATACATGGCAGGAAAGGCTTTGCTAAAAGCATTGCATAGTAAGAGAAGCAAAGCAAATTGCAAGAGTGATTGATTTGCATTTCCAGTGTTGGATGATTCTCTATAACATCTCAAAAGAAAGATCTGCAACACCCTGGCATGTTTGGGGAGATGATTTTCTGTCTCTCAGTAACATGAGGTGAGGAAGTTCTTTATGGGTCATGGACAAATGAAAAGAATAGGAAACCTAGTTCTTCTTTCCGGTTATGATTATATCCAAAATAGTTTCTAATCCTTTTGTAACATGTGAGGGCAAGGTTCCTGTTAAGATACGGGGCTAGGAAATGACTACTCAGATGTTCAGAGATTTGAATCATGCTGCATCAGATGTTTTTATTCTTCTGCACCACGTTGATAACACAGAGCTAGTAGTGATTTTCCAGTTTCAGCAAGGTGTTTTGAGAAATGGAGATTAATATACCGATGTCTGTAAGTAGTTTGGAGATCTTAGTAAGCCAATGGCTATGAAGTACAATACTTATTACTATTAGAAGAAAAGAAACACCTCACTAGTCATGTCCCAAAGCTTTCCTAATGTCACCTAGTGATGATATAAATGGTCTTCAAAGCTTATAAACCCAGCATATCCCTACTGGCTCAATTATTACCTTTAAGGGTTTGGCTTATTAAATGGTGATTCCACATCAATGAACAATAATTATTTCTTCTGCCTTTGCAATGTGAATATAATTCCATATGTTTCAAATCACTTCATAAAGCCAGTCCTTTTCCTGTGGTAGACGGTTGTATAGCCTTCTCCACTGTAGTTATGTTACGAGTTGAAAGGCCAAATAGGATTGACAGATTGGGCTGACAGACATATGAGATGGCACACTTTAAATATCTATTTGCAACTAAGATGTCTCTTACATCATGCAAAGAGAATTGTTGAGCTGAATTAACATGCAAACAGTAATTCAGGTGGTGGCAGGCATGCATATGTAGTCCTTTGTCTACTGTACTATCTTTTCTCCTAGGCAAAACAGGTATGACCAAGGATGAAAAAACTGGAATCAGATGTTTTAAAAAATCTATTTACACAAACATACATAACTTGAATAAATTGCAAAGTATAAGGGCTATCATTTGTAGTCAAGGATGTCCCTTATCTCCTCCTACAATGAATATGATGTTGGAATCTTTGACATCAGATAATTATATGATGTTCAAGGTATACAAGTATCTATTAAAAGATCAAATATATGTTACTAAAGTTCTATCCCTAAATCTGTGGGGACTGTAAAGCAATTTGGTAAATATTCAGTGTGTTTAATAAATTGGAAAAATCTAATATTCACCCCACTGGTCACCAAGCTTTTGTGGAATTATGTAAAATGGGATTTTGTCATTTGTTTAAATTATATTAATTCTTTGATTATAATTATTCCTAACAATATGTATTTTCTGGTAGACTTTACTGTTTCTAATTGTATAACTCAGGTTGTTAATAGTGACATTATTATATGATTGAAAAAATATATGAATCTGTGAGGAAAAAAATGTAGAATAATACATATCATCATATTCTTATACAGGTATCCTCAACATATCACCATAACTGGTACCAGAACTTCCATCACTAAGTAATTTTATGGCTTTTTTTTTTTTTTTGCTATAGTCATTAAGCGTATCACAACCATTAAGTGAATCTGACTTCTCTCATTGATTTTGTTTATTGGATTATGGGAAGATTGTAAATGGCGATCGCCTAACCCCTAGATGCTACAACTATTGTAAATATATCCTGGTTGCCAAGCACCCAAATTGTGATCAAATTCCCATGGAGATACCGCAAGAGTTATAAGTGCAAGGACCAATCGTAAGTCACCTTTTTCCAGCACCATTGTAACAGTGACTAAACAAATGGTTGTAATTTGATGTCTACCTGTATATCTTAAATAATTTGATACTGTACAAACTAATAGACAAGTTTTTATGGAAGGATCAAACTCCAACCCTCTCAGAGTTGCACCTTTCTTATGAAAATTGGGATTTCAATGTTGTTAATTTGCAGGCATTTCTGTTATCTTGTGTAATGTAGTGGAAGGGAAACTGTATTGATTATACACCATTATAGGGCCAATGAATTACTGGGCCTCATCTGCAACCACATGTTATCCAAGGCAGATACAGGTGTTCAAGGGAACATAACTTGAGGTGCATTTTAAAAGTGGAGCAGAAAAGATCGCTATTGAATGTGAGAGTAATAGAGGAAAATATCATCCATTTCTGTCCTTCAAAAACAGTTATCAATCCATTCTGACAACAGGCAACTGGGTAGAACAGATAAGCCATCAATAGGAACTCAGTAGATTTATTTTATTGAAAGGGCTCAAACATATTTGGATAATATTGAGTTCTCAGAAGAGATGGACCTTTTAAAACAGTCCTTATTTAAAATGGCAGGCACGTTTCTACATTATTATTATTATTATTATTATTATTATTATTATTATTATTATTATTATTATTATTATTATTAAATTTATTTGCTGCCTTTCTCGCCATGGGGCTACTCTAGGCGGCTCACATCCATAAAAAAATTAAGAAAGAAAAAGGAAGCTTAAACAAAGCGAAAGTAAAATAAGAGAACAATAAAATAAACAAGGAAAACAAAAACAAAGAAAACATTTAGATATGATTAGTAAAAAAAAAAAAAAGGCCTGTGAGAAGCAGAGAACGGGGAGAGGGAAGTGGAGCCTGCTGTCAATCTAGCAGCCACCTTCCGAGAAGAACTCCCCCTATTGGGTTCCTAGGCCAACTGACAGAGCCAGATCTTTACATACTGAAAATGGTACCTTTAAAAACATTTATAAAGTTTCTATTGGTCATAATGCTCATAAAAGCTTTTAGAGTCCTGTCAGAAGAATAATTTGGGGTTCCAACTCGAGCCAGGGCTGCACAAGAATAAATAAAAATAAAATCCAGATAGTTGTGAGGAAAGAAGAAATATTTATTCCTAAAATCAAACAGTTTTCCTGGTCTGAATTCATTTAGGTTCCTTCTGTTTAGTATGTAATTATGGCTCTGTTTTGTGCAACCCTTTATTTCCTTACAGTGTTTTTGTTATTGCTATTGTTTTTGTTATTGCTATGGTTATAAATTGCTCTCTTAAGGATTGAAACTAGGCAGGTTGTAAATGGTTTTGTATGAATAAATCAGTAATTCCTAATAAATAATTAAATGCTATGATATATCTTCAATTATGTTTTCTCGTTACACCCACATCCACATCTATTATTGTGTTCTATTATTCCATTACTCTGAATCCTTTTTCAAGTTAGATGATGTTGTTGTTGTTGATGATGCATTAAATTTATACGCTGACCAACTTCCAATGACCCTGGACATTTGGAAATAAAAATGTTAAAAACGGGGGGAGGGGGAATAGAGAACAATGAAGAGTGCAGATAGTGAAGAAAACAGATGGGAACAAAAAGAAGCAAACCCACACACCCAAAAGTTGTGTGTATGTGGGGGGGTTCACTTGCCCTCGACAAAGCTTGGACCTTTCTAAACAAAAATGGAGGTGATCTCAGTGGAACCTTACCCAGAGATCAGGCTATGTGTCAGCCCTCTGAGGCAATCCAGAGGTGGTATTCAGCAGGTTCTGACCAGTTCTGGAGAACTGATAGCAGAAATTTTGAGTAGTTCAGAGAACCAGCAAATACCACCTCTGACTGGCTCCGCCCCCATCTATTCTCTGCCTCCCGAGTCCCAGCTGATTGGCTGGGTCTTCTTCTTTTATTTGTCAATTGCTTACAAGATAATAGGTATAAGTAAAAACATAGTTATGAATACATGGATACATATAAGATATATATATATATATATATATATATATATATATATATATATATATATATATATATATATATATATATATATATTCATTCTTAAGTTTTCAGGTACTTACATGTATGGTATTCAGCTTTGTTCAGGTATTTTCCCACGTCATTATAGTTGTGCTTTTAAAGTTGTAAGCAGCGTTGGCAGAATCTCATCTGCCATCATCAGGCTTTGATTAGTGTTAGCCTGCAGAGTCAGACTTTTACAGTTGTTGTAAAACTGTAACAACTGTAAAAGTCTGACTCACAGACGAACACAATACAGAAGCCTGATGATGGCAGATGAGATTCTGCCAAAACAACACAGGTTAGTGGGGTGGGGAGGGAATGGGGATTTTACAGTATCCTTCCACCAGGAGTTTTATTTTTATTTATTTATTTTATTTTATTTATTTATTTGATTTGCCAATTGTTTACAAGATAATAAGTATAAATGTATACATAGTTGTGAATACATGAAATGGGTACATATAAGAAAAATAAAAGAATAGGAGAAACAATAGGACAGGGACGGTAGGCACGTTGGTGCGCTTTATGCACGCCCCTACAGACCTCTTAGGAAAGGGGTGAGGTCAATAGTAGACAGTCTAAGGTTAAAGTTTTTGGGGTTTGGGGAAGAAACTACAGAGTCGGGTAGAGTATTCCAGACATTGACCACTCTATTGCTGAAGTCGTATTTCCTGCAATCAAGTTTGGTGCGGTTTACTTTGAGTTTGTATCTATTGTGTGCTCTTGTGTTGTTATGGTTGAAGCTGAAGTATTCATTGACAGGTAGGACATTGCAATGTATGATTTTATATACCATGCTTAAGTCAGACCGAAGACGGCGTAATTCAAGGTTTTCAAGTTCTAGAATTTCAAGTCTGGTGGCATAAGGTATTCTACAACGAGTAGAGGAGTGGAGAACTCTTCTTGTGAAATATTTCTGGACTTTCTCAATTGTGCTAATATCAGATACGTAGTGTGGGTTCCAGACTGATGAACTGTATTCGAGTATTGGTCTAGCAAATGTTTTGTATGCTCTGGTTAGTAGTGTGATATTACCAGAGAAAAAGCTACGTAGGATTAGGTTAACAACTCTTAATGCCTTTTTGGCTATATAGTTGCAGTGGGCTCTAGCACTTAGATCATTAGAGGTGAGTATTCCAAGGTCCTTTACAGAGCTTGAGTCATCAACAAGATCTTGACTATTCAGCTTGTATTTTATTTTCTGATTTTTTTTGCCAATATGTAAGACAGAGCATTTATTTGTTGAGATTTGAAGTTGCCATTTGTTTGACCACTCTGATACATAGTCAAGATCTTTTTGTAGGGTAGCAGTATTGTCTGTGGTATTGAACAGCTTTACATCATCAGCGAAGAGAACGCAATTGCTCTTAATATGATCACAGAGGTCGCTTATGTAGAGTATGAAGAGAGTTGGTCCTAGAACACTGCCTTGGGGAACACCACTATTGACAGGTACTGGATTTGATAGTACGCTCCCGATTTTGACCATTTGTTGTCTGTTTGACAGGAATGCTTCTATCCAGTTATTCAGTTGTCCAGAGATACCATAGGATTTTATTTTTAGGAGTAGTTTGTCGTGTACCACTGAATCAAAGGCTTTACAGAAGTCTATGTAGATTGCGTCTATTGCTTTGCCCTGGTCGAGTTGTGTCGTCCATATGTTTTTGCAGTGTAAGAGTTGCAGATTACAGGATAGTTTTTTTCTGAAACCAAATTGTTTATTGGAGAGTAGGTTATTTGTCTCTAAGTGAAGGATGATGGATTGGTTAATAATTGATTCCATGACTTTACAGGTGACGCAGCATAAGGAGATTGGCCTGTAATTTTCAACTAGGCTTGGGTCTCCTTTTTGAAGATGGGGATGACTGTGGCTTGTGACCATAGGTTAGGCAAGGAGCTGGTTCTGAAAGATTTTTCAAAGATTATGCTTAGAGGTTTGGCTATGGCAGTGGATAGCTTTCTTAAGAAGTAGGCACATATTCCATCCGGTCCAATAGATAGAGATGGTTTTAGGTTGCGTAGTGCTTTTTCAACATTGTCTTCTGTGAAATCGATATGTATTAGATCATTGTTGTTATCTGTGGTACGGCTAGGAAATACTGGGCATGATCCATTGCTGTTTACAAATACTGAGCCAAAGAATGTGTTAAAGATGTTGGCTTTAATGGTGTCGTCGTTGCAGTCTTTACCATCAGGTCCTATCAAGGGAGGGATGGACCTTGAGTCTTTTAGTTTGTTGTTTGTTGTGTGTGGGGGAGAAATGGGGATTTTAGAGTATCCTTCCCCTATCACGCCCACCAAGCCATGCCACGCCCACCAAGCCATGCCCACAGAACCAGTAGTAAAAAAAATTGAATCCCACCCCTGAGGCAATCCATATAAGAAGCACCAATCATGTGTACTAACGCTACCTTTATTGTAAGGTTATAGTAACAGAATCTTGCAATGTCTCTTGGCCCTTCGCTTTTACCATCCAAGACACTAGGGAGGGTCCTGTCTGATAAGTCTAACACTTCCCCATTCCTTCTATGGGCTGAGCTGCCTCTTATCTCACTGTTGCCTAACCTGTGGCTCCTCCTCCTCCTCCTCTTCCTCAACCTGTCTCTCAGGGACATTCTCATAGATCATTATACCATGCTGCGGAGAAGGCATGCTTCTAGGGTCTTAATAGATGATATTGTTTAATCAAAGGAACCCAAAGCATACCAGACCTGCTGGATCAAGTTATCCGGGCAGATTCTATGGGAGACAACCAGCACCTTGAATGGCACCTGGAAGCAAAGTGGCAACAGGTGCAGCTTCTGAAGCAGAGGAATAGAATAAAATAGGATAGGATAGGATAGGATAGACCTTGGAGGTCTTCTAGTCCAACCCCCTGCTCAGGCAGGAGACCCTATACCATTTCAGACAAGTGGTCAGCGGAGCCAGTCAGAGGTGGTATTCTCTTCTTAAAAAATACCAGAGTTGGAGCATTTACAACTCCTGGACGCAAGTTGTTCCATCAAGAAATTTCTTTATGTTCCATATTGCTTCTCTCCTTGATTAGTTTTCATCCATTGCTTCTTGTCCTGCCCTCAAGTACTTTGGAGAATAGATTGACCCCCACCATCTTCTTTGTGGCAGCCCCACAGATATTGGGACACTGCTATCATGTCCCCACTAGTCCTTCTTTTCATTAAACTAGACATACCCAATTCCAGCAACCATTCTTTATAGGTTTTAACCTCCAGTCTCCTAATCGTCTTTGTTGCTCTTCTCTGCACTCTTTCTAGAATCCAGGAGCATACTAAGGCGTGCCCATCACTGCCTGCACATGGCATTCTGGACCAGCTGAAGTTGGGCGGACTTCAAGGGCAGTTTCATGTAGAGCATGATGCTGTAGTCAAATCATAAAGGTGACCAGTGTATGAGTGTTGGTCTTAAGGACACAGTTTACTGCTGATGTCATTGTCTTTAAACAGGGCGGCCCACAAAAGTGAATATGATTTTTCTTAGTCCAGTGCAAGACTTTCTGAACTGCAATTTAACATTTATGAGAGCCAGTTAACTCACTGCTATACTGGGGGTAACTCTCTCCTGCAGGACATTATTGTTTATGTTAAGTAGAAGTGAAATATATCCAGGGGCGGGATTCAAATTTTTTAACAACCTGTTCAGTGGGCATGGCTTGGTGGTCATGTGACTGGGTGGACATGGCTTGGTGGTCATGTTATTGGCTGGGCGTGGCCAGCTCAATATCATTCACATTGAGGCCTGCATCTCCTTGCCTGGCCTCTCATGACTGTGGGGATGTTGCAACAGTCGTTAGTGTGAAAAACGGTCATAAGTCACTTTTTTCAGTGCCATTATAACTTTGAATGGTCACTCCACACAAGCAAAGTACCAGCAAAGGAGGGGATAAAAAACTCCAGAGAAGTTCCTGAGACAGGAAGTCTAATCCTGCCAAGAATGCAATATGGGTTAACGGAGAGGCAGTTTCTGTAAGCAACACCAGAATGTTTCCTTCCTGCCTTCCTTACAGGATTAGGCCAATAATTTTTTCTAACAACCGGTTTTCCAAACTGCTTAGAATGTTAACAATCGGTTCTAGTGAATAGGTGCGAACTGGTAGAATCCCACCCAGAATATATTTTAGATTTACTTTGTACTTACTTACTTACTGTACTTACTGACTTACTTACTTACTCATTCAGTAGCGTTCAATCTTCAATTCAGTGCAGCTTAAAGTCACTACTTCCAATTCAGACGGATTCAACCGTATTATTATTGCTCCTGCAGACTGAAATATATTGGGTCAATTGTCCAAGAATGCAGTCAAGCACCCAGCCCGTCAGTCTGCAGCATCACCAAGCATTTCCCATTACATAAAGTCCCATTTGTTTCCTGTTGTGATGGGCAGTTATTGTTCACCATCTGCATAAAACTATGTCTAATAGAGTTCTAAGTGTCTATATATGAAAAGAAATAACAGAACTTCCATTGAAGTTAGAGATGCCTCATTTTGAATGGGGCTAAGATATTTACATGAGTAGCTAGTAGATGCGAGCTTCACAAGCTCACAGGATTTAAAGAAGGATGGTGTTTCTTGGATCATCTGATATACAATATTTTGTTGTGCCTCTATGTTTGCAAATACACAAACACTACAAAATGCCATAATTCTCTAGTGATTTCAAAAGGAATAGCTTTAAATAAATTAGATAAATTTAGATAAATTAGATAAATGTCTTGGACAAGGCTTATGATATTTTATTCAAACAAACTGCAAGGAAAGAGAGTACCATTAAAATACATTCCTTGAATTTAAAAAAATAGCTTCGTCTGGAAGAATAGGGGAGGGAAGAAAACAATAGAATTAGCCTATTTGTATATTTAATCACAATTTATTGGCTAAAATAGGCTCTTTTTGCATGAATATCTTCACGTTCTGTACAACCCTGAATGTAATCGTCCAAAAATGCTGAAAAGACTATCTATTGGTGTCACTGTTAACATCCAGAGCTACATCTCTCTCCCTTGTCCAGATTACTGAGTAGCTCCTAGAAAACCTCCCAGTTTCATTGATCCCAAACTAACCAACTCATAGAAATCCCAGAGTTCCTTCTTCCCATCAGTTCCCCTGATATCTGCTCAACTTGGGAATGTATCTCTATGAACTACAGGTAGCCATTTGTAAAGAAAAGGAAAGAGGGAAACATCTTTGATCCTTTGAATGACCCCACAGAAGGACCATTTTAGGGAGGAACCCCCTTTTTTTTCACACACAGGAAGGAATATGATAGACTTCTTAATCATGGGTTAGCCCTGGCTTCAGGGCTGAGTCGTGTGTTGAAATGTAAATTTGGGATTAACAAGGCATATTAATCCACTCACTTGAAAGACTATATCATCCTTATTGATGCTAGTAAAGCACTTCAAACTCTTAGAGACATGAAATGGCCCAATGGAAGTCCTAGCAAGAAAGCCATAATCTGATTGTTTTCAATATACACAATAGCTAGTGTTGCCAAAAAAAGATGCCGTTGCCATAAACTGCATAATGAAAATTAATAATAAGTTCCTCTGAGATGGAAAAGAGGCTCAAATATTTAAAATTTGCTGATACAGTCAGAAGAGTTATCTGCCCTAAGCCTCTCCCAGCTTGTTCATAATGTCAAAACACAAAGGAATGCACTGCTCCAACACCTTTATAGATCACTTCATGACATGATGATACTCTCAACGATGCAGATGATCTACTGCAGGCAGTGATGTCAATTTTTTTAATTGCAGCAGGGCTGTCCCACCTATGAGACAATTGCTGTAGTTGATGGATGCTGGGGCAGTAGTGGCAGCTGTTCCAATCTACTTCTAAAATCCTTCTTAGATACCTAAATTGTTTTCTTAGAATTGAGCTAAATATGATTAGTCCAGTCAAATTCTTTTTGTGTTGAAACGGAAGGTACTTCAAATTTTCTTGTACCAAGTCTGAATGCAATGTATTTTAGCTTTAATCTTTTTTTTTTTAAAGTGAAAAATGAATTTAGTATTAGCAACACAGGTTGCATTTTTGGGAGAATTGGTGTGATAAATGCATTGATATTCTATTTTCACCTTTCGTTTGTTTCTGAAAAAGGGTGTTTCTGCAGCATCTATTTCCAATCTCTGACCAGTCAGAGTTCACAAGGTCTGGGACACAATTTGCAGACGTGTCAGGATTCCGGCAGTTACCCCCATTTAAATCATGAGTCTCAAGCCAAACTTCCAAAACTTCAAAAGGATTTATTGGGAGTTAAAATGTCTGGCACTGCCTGGGTGCAGCCGACTCTGAGACACATAATTCATTGTCACCCTTGACCCTGGTTTTCCCCCATCCCCTGGGTGTATCATAATTCATATTCTCCAGTGGGACACATCCATAGCCAAGAGTCATCAATCATGCTCTCCAATTAGAATTTTGTGCGGCAGAAACTTCAGTCACCTAGTTACTATCTTTTACTATCTTTGAAAACTATTTATGGAATGCACTTTCGGTTTGCAAGCTTCCCGCACTGCTCTCCCCTCCCTTTCTGTTGGCAACTCTAAAAAGACCATAGAAATATTTTATGAGTTGACAAGAAGCGTGTCAAAAGATGATATCTTGATATATAATCAAAGGATTATAGAAAGAGAAATTTCCTGACAGTAAGAACAATTAATCAGTGGAATGACTTGCCTAAGAAGTTGTGGGTGCTCTAACCCTGGAGGTTTTTAAGAAGAAGAGATTGGACGACCATTTGTCTGATATGGCATTTCCTGCCTGAGCAGAGGTTTGGATCAGAAGATCTCCAAGATCCCTTCCAACCTGTTATATATTTCAAAAATATTGAGTATTATACAGAATTCAACCAAATCTCTTCTGCTGACAGTGTGAAGTTGATTCCTTTATGTATTAACAATATAAAGGGCAGATTCAAGACATTTGCGTGCTTGACATACAGCCATATTTGACATTTCTACCCCTTGTGTGAATTTTGTTCTTATAGATTTTTTACATGGTTTTATGTTGTTTTTCTTGTGTTAAATTGTTGCACAGTTTTGCTAATTTAAAAAAATCGTATTCTGTATGTGAGCTGCTCAGAGTCCTGTACTGAGATTAGTATCTATATAGCTTTGATTAAAACTAAATAATAAGTCTATGTCTGTAGTACCTAAAATTAAACATGTACCAAAAATGTTTCTTCCCATTTCTTTTTATAGCAAAACCCCACAAAACAATAAATTAACAAGGAATCTGACTCTCATTCCTGATATACCTGCTCAGGTGCTCAAGAAGTGATCACATTTGCTTGAGCTGTAACATCTCCCAAACAGCTTATGGGTAGGCTAAAGTATCATATCACACCATCTCTGCTAAATTATGTGGAATAGATTGGCTTTCCCTCTTTTTATGAAGGCCTCCGTAGCTCATTAAATCTGAGGACTGCTGCTCCCATGGATG
Organism: Notechis scutatus; assembly: GCF_049901735.1. Taxonomy (NCBI): domain Eukaryota; kingdom Metazoa; phylum Chordata; class Lepidosauria; order Squamata; family Elapidae; genus Notechis; species Notechis scutatus. Next base: position 88,201,378 of record NC_142011.1, read on the forward strand.
TTGGGGAAGACTATAGAGAACTATGGATGCAGCTTCCATTAGTCTATCTAATTCCCCATGGATCCCCTGTATTTAGCTATCTCTATGTGGATTGGAATTAAGGTGGTCACTCAGAGTTGACCACATATCTGATGGCATAAAATCAATGTGGATTAGGAACTAACTTTTCTTTGGGATCAGTAACATGCAATTGTAACAGGATTATATTCTAGTCTTGGCAATAGATAAAGGTCTTTCTTGGGGGGTGAGGGCATTTTAAAAATAATTTTAGTATTTTAGAATTGAAACACTGTTTTGTGGTTATTTTATCATGCGATATTACATCGATTATTTTTAACCTAACTGCTGAGGCCTTTTTATGTAAGTTTTTTATTTAGTTTGGTTTTTATGTAAGTTTAAAATAAATTGTAAAAAGGTAAAATAACGAATTGCTAAACTAACAGTTAGAAGCTACAGAGTTTTGGAGTGATGCAAAATACAATACAGCATTTAAACATTCCTCTTTGGGGTGTATTGGCTAAAAACCTTACCAGCTCATTTCCACATTTTTACGTTGCATTAAATATAACTTGTGGTCTGCTCTGGGCCTTCTCCTCTCTTCTCTTTGCATTCTGATTCATGAAATGGTTTATAAGTCTTTTCTTCAGGTTAAGAGGTAAAAAAAAATCTGAGGAATAGAAATTAGCTCTCAAAAACACCATCAGATCTGGCAGGAGGGGCATGCTACGAATCCTTTCTCTTAAAGGCTGGCAGCACACAAGAAGAAAGTCTATCTATTCTTTTGAACATCATCCCCCACTCTGCCAGGGATTAGGATAGTTCCAATCCTGTTGACCTTTTGTGGAGGGTTCCCATGTCACCAAGTATGGGGATTAGAAGATACAGTCCATGAGATTATTCTGATGGTTGCTTGTGGTTTTTATCTTGGCTTACTGCAGGGGTCCCCAATTCCCGGTCCATGGACTGGCACCAGTCCATGGCATGCCAGCAAACTGGTCCACGCAAACAAGTGAAGCCCATCCATAGTATGCAGCCAGCACACAAAACCATGCTCCTTCCGTCCGTGGAAAAATCTTTCTCCATGGAACTGGTCCCTGGTGCTCAAAAGTGTGAGGAGGGCCATTGATCTACTGTATGCTACTGTTACGTTTTTAACTGGTGTTCAACCGCCCAGACTCATGAGGTTGGATAGCCATATAAATTGAAAATAAATAATATAAAATAAAAAATAAAATAAAAATAAAATCCAAGTGCAAAATGGATGCAGGTCTGAAAGAATTTGTATGATGTCCCAATGCAATAGTTAACTATCTGAGATACTTTGTTTTGTATTGCTTTCCACAAGCAATACAAATCCCTTGTTTCATTCATTTTAATCTAATGAGTTTCAATTCAAGAGGTTTAACTTCAGAAAAAAGGCATGACTCATAAACAATTTGCATGGCTCTTGCCACACAGGGATGAAGGATATTTCAGCCTAATTTTCCAGGAGTTGCTAACACTGATTGGCTGGCTGCCTTTCTCCACCCTGGTTATGATTGGTAGATCCTGACACTTCTTTGATGCTTTATTTGCCATCCTTTCCTGAGGCTCAGGCACTCCAGGGCTGCACACTGACCACAAGGCTTGCTGCCTGCTGATCAGGATTCCAGAAACAAGGTGTGTTGGTGGAATCACTGGGATGAGAGTGGCAAGAGAGCCAGTTTCATTGGTTGACTTTAGTTTCCCAGAATGGCATGTTGCTTGTTGGATGTCTGCAATGATTTTATTCCAGAAGGTTTGCAAAGGGATCAGAAAATTTTAAACTGAACGGAGAATTGGATAATTTTTGGAGGCCTAAACACTGCATTCAGATCAATGTAAAAAATCTGAGGAAACTTGGGTTAAATCATGGTGATATTTAAATGGACTCTTCTCTGAAACTTTTGGGGAGTTTGTTCATAGAGGTGAAAATATTCATAGCTGAGCCTCCTACACCGGAAGAACTAATGTATTAATTACTTTGCTTTGTACAAGATCAGGCTAAATTACAAGTGGGTGTATGTTTAGAATAGATGTTTGATAATAGAAAAGGTAAGGACAAGAAGATACATATGTAGTTCTAAAATGAAAGATAAATGTATGGCATGCTTCCTATTCATATTTGTTGTCTCTCTCAAGTGTTTAAAAATTAATGCCTGTATTCTGTTCCCAGCCTCATCCATTTAAAGAGTTTACGGGGAAAAGTATTTATGTATGAGCAGCTCGTATTTTTTATTTGTCAATTCTTTAGTTGTAAATGAATTCAGAATTCAAAAATACTGTAGCTTGCAAGCATCACGTGTAATTCTAAGCAAAAAATTCTACTTTGTATACATTCTTATTTACATAGGCATTGTAATGTTTTAAGATTCTTTCCATCTTTAAATTTCAAGTATGTGAAGCTTTTCAAATAAGAAAGAACTTTTTCACAATTCCTTTTGTATGAGCAAATAAATGAGAATTCAGAGTTTCCACTTGGGATAGCCATTAGAGATAACTTTAGCAAACGTGGCTAGTTTAGCAGTCTTAATACTACAGGCAGAGATTTTGAGTAATATAAGGTGAAAGAATATTTATTTATTAAATTTATATGCCACCAATCTCACTGTCACATAATTCTGGGCGGAGAATATATTGGATAGTTTCAATTGGATGTTTCAATAATTTTTTATTAGTGTTAATGTTCCATTCAAGTCTCCTTCATGTGCAAAAGAGACTTTTTAAAAATAAATAAATCAGATTGTTGAATTTTCTTTGCTTGCAGTTATCTAAATGAAGCAAAATTCTTCCTTGTTTTTAGCCATCCTCAATCTAGTGACTTCCAGAAATGTGGGACATGTTTCTCCAAAAATTTCCACCACCATATTTATAATAAGTTGCAATATATTTTCTGACATCAGTGAGGTGGTTTGATCAAAGTGTATGCAGATGAGGGAAACGGAGCAGGAGCAGCTGCTTTAAAAAAAGACAAAAAGATGTTTTTCAGTTTGTAATTATATGTGTATGTGCTTGTCTACAACTAAGCTAATGAACAAGAGAGAGGAATGACCGTGTAAATTAAATATAGAGCTACAGTTTGGGACAACTATATGTGTGTGATGATATACTTCCCTGAGTTAAAAAGTTCAACAATTAAAAACATGGCAAAACTTTAACTTATAGGCATTTTTTTTAAACAGATTGGCTGTGAGAACAAAAGGTCAAGAAGAAGCTCTCCTTTGGAGTTCTCAGAAAACGTAAGCTTTTGAGGATTTATCAGTATGAGTCTTGAAGGTGGCACAATAATCTTTTACTGTAAAATCTTTTGAAGGCAAACATCTTCATTAGCTTTGTACAGATGGCCTTTTGATGAGTGGTGGAATTCAAATTTTTTTTACTACCGGTTCTTTGGGTGTGGCTTGGTGGGCATGGCAGAGGAAGGATACTGTAAAATCTCCAGTTAGAGGTGGTATTTGCCGGTTTTCTGAACTACTCAAAATTTCCGCTACCAGTTCTCCAGAACTGGTCAGAACCTGCTGAATACCACTTCTGCTTTTGATAAATGTACAGGGTTGTACAATATTCGAATCCTGAATATCTACAACTACGTGTTGTAGAGATAATTGTTCTGTTTATGATTTAGACTATAACAACCTTATGTATAGGATTCCATACAGTTCTGTCCATGGACATTCTCCTTAATTGACTTTTCCTTCCATTGTTTTGGGTCATCTAGCCAGATCAGACAATTACTGCTTCCTTAAACCAGTCCATCACGACATGTGCAAGAACAATTGCATTGAATGTCTCCCTGCTTAATGCCCTGTCATTCCTATGGTTGTTATTCCCATAGATCTATGCAGAAATTTGCAGATGCCACTTCTTGCATGGAATTCAACACCCAGAACCTGAAGTTGTGGTGCTGATTTTATTGAGAAAATCGGGCATGCCAACTTGCTAGGTTTTATATACCCTGTTTCTCCAACAATACGGCCTCCCCCAATAGGAAGTCCCAGCATGTTTTATAGGCATGAAATGAAATTAAGCCCCTCCCCCCAAATTAAGGCCTATATTAAAACATGCAAAATGGGGGGAATGGGGGCTTGCCATTAGGAAGTACTTTTTGCACACCCGGATATGATTCTGCCTGCGTTGACCCCGATACGAAGTGCCCCACCAACACCGAGGTCAACATCCAAGCCGCCACTGCCCGCCCGCCCAAAGATGCAAGGGGGGAATTAAGTCACCCCAAAAGACAGCCTAGCCATTTTTTCAGGGCTCAAAAAAAAATAAGACCCGGCCTTATTATATGAGAAACACGGTATTTAAGCAGTGTCTAGACATGTCATGCCCATTAAAAGGAGGAGGTCAAGTAGAACAATATATTATTGTTTTCTTGCATTCAATGCAGCATTGTAATGTTATCTAATCTGATGTACCACAGTCTTCTTTCAGATATAGTGCCTAGACCCTAGGCAGTCAGATGGGTTCCCATGTGAATATTCAACAGAGAGCTAATTATAATTTCCAAATAAATGATTCCACATAAGAGCTGCCCATATCCTTCCTTTCATAATGTGTTAAAATACATATATTTTACTTGCACATATCAAGCATCTTAGAATGATTGTGATGAAGATGAAGATAATTAAGATTATTTTGGGGGGTGGGGTGGGATTGTTTTTATTTAGCCCTTTTTCTCTCTAGAAAGTAACATTTTCAGGGGCAGAATAATTGTTAAACTCTTATTTCTCAAGTCACTTTGCTATCATGCTACATTTTGGAAAAGAAGAGAGGAATATATTACAGTACTTCTATTATGAGTCAGAAAGAAAGATCTGAATAACAAGAGACAAGCTCATATTAAACCATTGTTTATCACAGTCTGTAATAGATCAGCACCCACGTGCTATACTTAAATTTTAATTAGAGGCAAGCCAGGTCAATATCTCTGCAGGAAAGTGAGCAACCACACCTACTGTACTGATACTTGAATAAACACAAGCAAAAACTCCCACCTGAGTGCAATTTCTCCTGGCAACCTCAGATGAAACAATCTGTCCTTCCCACTCCTAATAGGAACAATTGTTTCTACAACCATCTGATTGTTCACTCCCTTTTATTGACTGTACTATTTGCAGAGCCTAAGCAACTCTTCCTGGGCTGTACCTATGGTGTAATTTAATTCCTTACTCAAGAATTTTCACAATCTCTGCATCTAATTACTAACAGTGGTTTATTGTGTCCTTGGTTTCTGTTCACACACCTCAAATGCAGTATTGGAATCTCTTCTGGAAATGTTTAGTAACCCATTGATTCTTGTTTGCTAAGGGCTTTGCATCTGAAATAGAAAGTTGAGAATTTGAGCTGAAACTAAATAAATCAAGTGATCTGTTTAATCATTATTTTTTACCCTGATTGGGCAGTTTTTCTATATTTTATTGGAGTAGCCAGAGATTGGATCTTACACATATAAGCATGTGCTTCTATTCAGCTGTTGTGATGCTGGGTGGGTGGGTGAAGAAAATGATATGTTTCTCATGGTCACAGATACATTAAGCAAAAATGGAGTCCAATTTCACATTGATTGATTGGTTTGTTAATTCCAATGCAGATCTCTTTGTTTTCCATTGATTGGCTCACAAACAAGATTTCTTTTTTCAGTGTAAATTTATTCCAGAAAACAACTGATAAGACCACTGATAAGACCCTGTGGAATGCACAACTCATGGAAAAGATTGTTGTGTATTCATGGTGCAATCTGTTGGTTGATCTTCAAGATTTTAAGGTGCACTGTATTATCAGGCTCTGATTAGTAATATTTAATAGCAAAAAAAAAAAAAATTAAGATTACAGCCCAAGCATTCCAGTGAGTATTCCACTTTCAAATGAAAAAGCCCTCTATTATAGGCAATCTAAGATGGCAAAACTCATGGATTGTTCTTACACTTTTTTGATTCTATGTTTTGCTTGTGTTTTTTGTGAAGTTGGGATAATCAGTTGATTGTTTTGGTAATGGCTGTTAGACTTTATCAGGATGTATTACTTTTGTATGTACCTTGGATGCTTTTGAAATGTGTGTAACCATTTTTGTTCCTTGTTGGATGGACTGTATGTTAGAATACTAATAAATCTAACTAGAATAACCAAATAGCTCCACTAGATAGAAAAGGGCCCATTTCAGAAATTTCTTATTATTAATAAGTGCCAAACCAGAAATAACTTATATTTATACACTTCAGAAATTATCAGGGCTATGTGAAGCATTAGAAAAAAGAGATTTGTAACATGGGTGAGCACATATGGAACATCTTTCTTCAAATAAAGCATTGTGCCTTTTTTCCAAGTCTGTACAAATTGTTCCTGACTTTATGTATCTATGCACACTTGAAGAGATAGCAGGGAAGCAGTTTCTGTGAGTCTGAGAAAAATGTGGCTGCATAAATGATTCAAAGGGAGGTGGCTAGGGAAGTCACAGTAAATTACCCATTAAATTTCACATGTGAAGAGAATTTCACAGGATTGCTAAAATCAAGGCAGCAAAAATTCTAATTTCATAGAAACCAACTGTACATGCCAGTGATGGGATTCAAAAAATTGTTTACTACCGGTTCTGTGGGCGTGGCTTGGTGGGCATGGTAGGGGAAGGATACTGTAAAATCTCCAATCAGAGGTGGTATTTGCTGATATTTCGAACTGCTCAAAATTTCTGCTATCAGTTCTCCAGAATTGGTCAGAATCTGCTGAATACCACCTCTGGTATATGCATTCCTCTCATTCCACTTCACAAAATGTCTCACTATTGAAAGTGTACTAGTAGAATAGACTGTCTACCATGCACATAGTGACTCTGATGTATTGACAGACCTCATTGAAGAGAAATGTAGAAATATTATGGAGAAAGATGAATATCTACTGAGCGCAACAACATGTTAAGCAAATGCTCTAAAATGGTATTGATATTTTCATAGGAACTTTTGAAAAAATACCTAGTACTGAAGCAGTATTTAAAATGTTGACAATAACAAAAAGTTTTCTTACTTTTGTAGAAATAAGAAAAAGGCCAAATTCTTTAATGAAAGCTAAGACATTATAAATATCATCATTTAGATTGCATGAGAACTAGGACACTTTTTCTTCTCTGATTTCTGCCTTATACAGCTTGTCTTCTACTGCAGTCATTTCTCATACACTTTATTTTCTTACAAAACTCAAGCGTCCCTCACTTTTTTTTCTATGAACCAAAACATCTTAAATGAAGATTTGATAGAGTACTAATATTTCCTTTCAAAGATGTTATGTCAATTTTATCTGTCTCTTCTTAATAATATTTTAAGTTTAAAAGTCAGTTGGTCTAATGGTTAAGGCCAGAAACTGGGAAACTGAGTTCTAGTCTTGCCTTAGCCATGAAAGCCAGCTGGGTGACTTTGGGCCAGCCATTCTCTCTCAGCCCAACCCACCTCACAGGGTTGTTGTTATGGGGAAAATACAGTAGGAGGGGGAAGGAGTATTCAGTATGTTTGCTATCTTGAGTTATTTATAAAATACAGCCATTTTTTTAAGAATGCAGGGAAGAGACAGGGAATGTCTTCTACACCAATCCAGGGAATGTCTTCTACACCAATCTCTAGCAAGGAATCCGTGTTGTATGTGACTGAATTCTATTCATGGAAGGAGCATTTCCATTGAGAAAAGGACCAATTCGGATCTATCTACACCTGAAGATGGGTGTGTGCCATTGAGTCAATAGATCATATTCAGTATTTCAAACACTTTGTAGCAGAACTAAGGAGGAAGCCATTCTCTCTTTTCATGCAGCTTTTATGGCAGTATACTTTAGATTTGGAAGGTTCAAGAATTAGCAGAAAAGTAGGCAGAAAAAAAACCCATCACATAAGTAAGAATCTTTTTTCTTCAGCATTAGAGTTAATCCAATGGATTTAATGTCACGTTTACAAATACAATTAGAAAGTGTGCCAAGGCCCTGACATTCAATCAACCAATCAAAATGCAGCTGGAAGGGACCTTGGAGGTCTTCTAGTCCAGCCCCCTGTTCAAACAGGAGAATCTACACCATTTCAGACAAGTGACTGTCCAGTCTTCTTTAAAACCTCCAATGATGAAGCACCCACAACTTCTGAAGGCAAGCCACTTCACTGGTTAATTGTCCTCACTGTTATGAAGTTTCTCCTTAATTCCAGATTGCTTCTCTCCTTGATTAGTTTCCATCCATTGTTTCTTGTGCTTTGGAAAATAAGTTGACCCCCTCTTCTTTGTGGCAGCCCCTAAAATACTGGAATACTGCTATCATGGAACCCCTAGTCCTTCTTTTCTCTAGCCTAGCCAAACCCAAATCCTGCAACGGTTCTTCATATGTTTTAGTCTCCAGACCTTTAATCATCTTAGTTGCTCTTCTTTGCACTTTTTCCAAAGTATCAACATCTTTTTTTGTAATGTGGTGACCAAAACTGGATGCAGTATTCCAGGTGTGGTCTTACTAAGGCTTTGTGCCACTCAACAATATTTTGAACACAGGTGAGAAAATGGATGAGAAATCAGCTGTCAATCCCATTTATTCTCATTCACATTCTAGGCAGATTTTAAGAAAAACAAATGAAAAGACGCCTTCTTAAATCAAGCCAATTCAGATGGGCAAATGACAGAGATTGCTACCTATTAATGAGCTAACTGAAAAAGATGCAGAAGTAGATTTTTTGTTGTTGACACCATTGTGTGGGTGCCAACCTGTAGCACAGGTGCTACTGTATATCTAATGCATGCAGAGAAAGTTTGAGACACTCTTCAGAAGGAGAAGGGCTGGGGAGTCAGGCAGTGGTGAAAATTATTGTACTGTAATTTGAAGAACTGTTTGATATCAGTATTTGGAAAGTTTTTAAAATATATTGATTTAAACTTCATCTCTGTTAGCTAGTGACCTAGGGGTGGAACTCTTGTCTCACAATCAGGAGGCTGTGAATTCGATCCTAGATAGAGGCTAATATTTGGAATAGACGCTCCTGCTCGAGCAGGGGGTTGGACTAGATGTCCTCCAAGGTCCCTTCCCGACTCTGTTATTCTATGATCTAAGTCTACTAAGAATCTTTCACTTGACTCTTGAACATTTTATTACAGCCTCTGTGAATTTGCATGTATGAAAATTTCCAAGTGAAGTTTGATTCCTGATGACTGTTTGGATCCATCAATATAATTTTCTTGGCAACAGTGCAGAAATGATTTGCCACTGACATTTCCCAGAATATATTTTAGCCTCATAGAACAGCCTATCACCCTGGTATACCCCTGTAGTTTTGAGAGCCAGTTTGGATTAGTGGCTAAGGCACCAGAACTAGCAGCAGAAAGTTGTGAGTTCAAGTCCTTCTTTAGGCATGAAAGCCAATTGGGTGACTTTGGGCTAGTCATTCTCTCTCAGCCCAACCCACCTCACAGGGCTGGTATTGTGGGGAAAATAGGAGGAGGAAGGTGTGTTGGATATATGCGTAGCCTTGAGTTATTTGTAAAAATAATAAAGGCGGGATACAAATCAAATAAATAAAAAACAAATTCTAACAATTATCCTGTATAGTTTTTCAACCAAATATGTACTGAAGGGCTGCCACTGGTAAGACACATCCTCATCTACGCACCCACAATCATATTAGCATAATCTCATTCTCTGGGCCAGCCATCATTGTTACTTCCTATGATATCAATGTCAATGCCTGGAATGCACTACCTGGCTCTGTTGTTACATCCTCTAACCCCTATTCCTTTAACCTCAAACTAACCACTATTGACCTCACCCCATTCCTAAGAGGTCTGTAAGGGGCGTGCATAAGTGCACCATCATGCCTACCGTCCTTGTCCTATTGTCCCCATTTATTCATAGCTATTTCCTGTATTTATTCGTAGCTATTTCTTACTCATGTTTATACTTATACCTATTACCTTGTAAGAGATTGACAAATCAGATAAATAAATAAATAAAAATATAAATGGTTTCATCTCTCAGTACTGTTCATCTATTGTGATGTCCTCTGTTGTTTTTTTTTAAGATGGAGAGATTCCATTTGTTTGCGCTTCTGTGGAGCGGAGTCTTAATCTCTGGAGTCATCGGCCTTCAATCCACAAATTTTTCAATAGACTGTGAAACTATGTCAACAAACCTAACTAAACCAGAGGAATCTGCATCACCCTACCACCTTTTGGTATCAGCCGAGGAATATAACCCAGGAAGTGAAGTTGAAGGTACTTTCCATATGTTTTGTTTCTTGATTTCTGCATCTTTTCATTCTTTTTTCCCAGCCTTTTTCTTGGGGGAGGGGGGATAGAATATGTTAACATGACATTTGATTAGATCAATCTGATAAAAAATACAAAACACCTAGCATTTAACAAGAGTTGAGTAAAGAAGAGCATTTACAAGCATTGTCTTACCCTGCAGCCTGATAGGCCTTGCAAAAGTAGCTCTAGAAGGTTTGGGGAAGCCCTTTGGATTACCATATTTCCAGAAGAATGGTAGATATCAAAAATGGCCTTCTTACTCACTTCCTCCATCCTTTCCTAGACGCCAGTGTTTTCTGAAAACAAAAGGCTAATCTGGTTTCACCCCTTTGTTAGATGGCTCTGTTCTGCTACTGTTGTAATTGGGGTGGGAGTGGGGGAGTGACTTCAAGGTCAATCTTGTCTCCTGGCAACTGCCTGCAGTTTTCTTGGTAAGGTTTCAAAAGTGGTTTGCCAACGCCTGCTTCCTAGGGCTGAGATAATGTGCCTAAGGCAGGACTAGAATTCAAGGTCTCAGTTTCTAGTCTGGTGTCTTAACCACCAAACAAAACTGTTGTAATTGGAGAGCACAAAATGGCTCTCCTAAGATTTAAATGACTCGCCCTTCCTTACATCACAGTATTGCTGTATAACCATAGTTATGAACCTTTATTTGTGAATGAAGCTCCAGCAGGTAGATCAGTTGCGCCTGTCTCCCTAACTTCCAAGTCATAAAACAAACATCACACTCCTATATTTAATATTTAAAAGAAGTATCATTAACAGCCACAACTAAATAATAAACACGTTAATGCAAATATAGCAACTTGAGATAAAGTTATCGAAACTTTAAGGGAATGTATTATCTTTTTAGCACTACTAGAATATAACGCATAATATTTTTCTCATTTAGTGGATCTGGAAGGAATATCAGGTGCTGGATTCAAATGGTTCATGCTACAAGCTCGAGACATTGAAAAAAATGTTCCCATTGGTTCATTTGTAACTGTAGACCCCAATACACAGAACCATGACTGTTACAATTTGCTGGTATGTCTTTATTCCTTCTGTTTGTCTGTGTGATATGATTAAAAGTATTGGTTCCTTCTGTGATAAATGTGTGTGATTCAGCAGCATTGAATGATGGGATACAATCTCTACACATTAGTATAGATCTTTAAAGATTAATGGCATCTTCTTGACTCGGGGAAATTCAGAAAGGGCTTTCCTATCCTCTTCTCCAGTTTTCTCTTACACTACATACTAACTTCAGTCATGGGGATAATTTTGTAGAATTCTCAGGAATTCTGTATGTGACAGACTCAGTGTTGCTACGTTAACAGCAAATCAGAATGTGTATTGCTTGTGTATGTTAAAAAAAATTGTAATGAGAGAATTGATTGTCTATTTTACCACCTCCGACTCTAGTCATTAGTCTCCAAGCACAGGGTTTCTGTCAAGAGTTAATACGTGGGGAAGGCTCCCAGAATTCTCTATGACAGTGGTCCCCAACCTTTTTTGTACCAGGGACCAGTTTCAAGCACAAACACTTTTTCAAGGACCGGGGGAAGAATCTGAGTTTGGTGGTTTGCTTGCAGACGTTTCATTACCTGACTAGGTAACATCTGATGTTGTTACCTAGTCGGGTAATAAAACGTCTGCCAGCAAACCACCAAGTTCAGGGAGCGCCGGCCCTGCCTCCCTCAGCCCCATCCCTCAGGTGTCTCCCTCCCTCCCTCAGGTGTCTCCCTCCCTCCCTCAGGTGTCTGCCTCGTTCCTCTCTCAGTCGCTCTCTCGCTGCTCCACCAGCCCAGGAAGAAACTGCTTCAAAGAAGCCGGGGGGGTGGCTTTTCCTGTCGCCGCAGCTCCTCCGAAGCGCCCGTTCACCCCCACCCCGCCCGCCCGCGCGCGGTTCAATCCACAGTGCTCCGTTCTGCCTGTCTGCCTGCCTTCTTCGTTTCGGAGCAGGTTCGGCTGATAAAAAGAGGAGAATAGTTATTATTCTCACCAGAAACAAAGAAGGCAGGCAGGCAGAACGGAGCACTGTGGATTGAGGCGGGAGGAAACCGAAGCCGCTGAGCCAGAGAGCAGGACAGGCTTTGGTTGCTTCGTCCCTCCCCTTCTCTCATTTGTGTCCTTGATCCCCGATCCCAGCAGCATTCACCGAAGGCGAAGAAAGCCGCCATTTAAAAAAAAAAAATTCTTTGCGGCCCGGTACAGAGTGCTCCACGAACCGGGACCGGTCCGCGGCCCGGTGGTTGAGGACCCCTGCTCTATGAGATAGAAGTGTTGCTGAATGACACAAATGGAGCATTCAAAAGTTACCAGTTTCCATATCTCAAGAAGTCAAGTCACTGGGCTCCTTCTGACAAGAGAAGGCCAACAGCTCACATGAATCTGGAATGTACCCTATAATGAACAGCAATGTAACTTATAGGTTCTGCATGAAGATTTTTTACTTTAAGAAATAAGCCTAGACATTTCTGACTGAGGAAATAAGCCTATTTTGTTAAAAGACAGAAGAATATATAGAAAACAGAACATGAATTTTTTTCACAAAAGCTAATGAGGCAGAAAACTATGAGTCACAATGCTGGGATGTAAACACTTCTTGAAGGCCACTTTTTCCTATATTATCTTCAGAGCATCTGTCTCCATGCATGCCTTGAATTTAGAAGAGCAAACCAAGTTGCAATAACTCTATATGCATGTTGGATTAAAGGTCCCTTATCCCCAGCGAATGTAGCAATTGGGATACTGACTGCATATGATATTAGTAATCCAGTATATCTGTGTCCTACCCATTTCTGAAGCGCTAATCTAAATAATACATCAGATTCATCTCTATTTTTTTTAGAATTCAACTTTAATCCACAAGAGCTCTGATGAGAAATATAATGTTACATCTGTCTGGATTTCACCAGAGGCTAAGAAAGTTCAGTTTGTGTAAGTACATACCGTATAAGGAAACTCTATATCAATGTAGAATTTCTGTTCTGTAAGGAGTGTGTGTCAGCATTTACATACTTTGTATGTGTGTTGGTGTGTAGAGACATATGTGCACATGCCTACACACACCTACACAGGCACAGACATAGACACAAACATAATCATTGTCTAATTATGTTTATAATTATAGCCAAGCATATACATAGTCTTAATAGCATACAGCATTTGTGTGTGTGTGTTTGGATGACTGTGTGTATCAAATAAACCAAAATGGTGGCCACAGTCATGCAATTTTGGCTGCCATCTTTCCTTTTTGATTTTCCTTTGCAGATGTCCCTGGTGAGATTATTTATTACATATGTCAGAGGTAGTCAGTCATTTTTAACTGGAACATATTTGGAATTTGGAATTCGGTTTAGTTAACAAAAAAAGAGCTGCCAACTGAGGCTTGTCTATTCACAAATTGCTTGCCACCTATTTACCTATTTAATGTGGTATTGTAAAAAAGGTAAACAGAGCAAAAATACATAGATGTCATCTTTCATTACAATTAATTTGCACCGAGCCCCTTGATTGCTACATGATGAAATGAAATGTTAAAGGAAGAATGTATTTTGTGGAGGATATAAATATATAAATGCTCTCGGCCATTTAAAAGAAAACAATACCATCAGAGACATCATATGAGGAAATCTTGATTATCAGAAATAACAGCCTTCAAAAATTATCAAATAAAGAAGGGTTTTCTGGAATAATTTGTTATAAAATAATATTAGTATTCTGAAATAATTTTAAGATAAGGAAATAACTAAATAAATAAAATAAATAACTTTAGAAAGATAGAAGGAATAGAATTTAAGATATTGTGGCATTTATTTATTTTTTGTTTGTTTGGTTATTACCTGCCTTTATTATTTTTATTAAAAACTCAAGGCAATGGACATATCTAAACACCCTTCCATTTTCCCCAACAACATCCCGTGAGGTGAATTGTGCTGAGAGAGAGTAACTGGTCCAAAGCCACCCATCCTACTTTCATGCCTAAATCAGGATTAGAACTCAAAGTCTCCCAGTTTCTAGCATGCTGACTTAACCATTAGACCAAACTGGCTCTCAATTATTATATGGCTTACTTGATATTGTATGATATGTTGATTCTAAAAAAATGTACAAAATATAATTCAGAAATTCACCATAATCCAAATATGATCTAGTGAAATTATGTTATCTTTGCAGAGCAACTGTTTTTCAAGATCCGGAAAGATACTGGGTTGTTATATCCAACAAAATCCTCTTCCCTAGAGATTCCAATGCAGCAGGAAATGATGGCAAAGTGGCTGATGTGGCCAAAGAAACCAGTGCATCATCAAGAAGTAGGAAAAAGGTTTGTAGAAATAACTCCGACTTAACATGTATAACAGGAGGCCGAGCAACGCAGCCAGGCAAAACCTTCCGTTCCAAAGCGACCCATAGGTGCCCAAAACCCAAATACTTTTCACCTGGATGGAGAAATGAGGGAGATTCGAAGCTTTATCTGCTTGCAAATGGGACACTGAAATGGAGCATACCATTTGCAAGCAGGTGAAGTGTCCTCTCCCTCTGGGTGAAAACTGCATGGGGGGGAGGCAGGTTATCCCAACATGCTACCCACTCCATCCCACTGTCTCGCGGCTTGCCCGTGGCTGCACTGGGCAGGCAGCTGTGCGGGGCGTCGGGATTACCTGCCTCCCCCATCCCCCATACCTTTGCCTGCACCTGCTGGTGCCACACAAGGCTCCTGCAAGCTTCCCGTGAGCCAGGAGCCATGCAGCACATGCGGATCACCTGCCTCTCCATCACCTCTGCCTCCGTGCTCGGACTTACAGGTATCTGCGTTGTGCCAAGGGGTCGGCAGGCCACCCCCATCCCCCAGGCTTATTTTTGGGGTAGGGTTTATATTAGGCTCACCCCAAAAATTCAGGCTAGGGCTTGTTTTCGGGGGAAGTGTCTTATTTTCAGGGAAACACGGTAGTCAAATGCTAAAAATCAAGAAAGTGTACTAAAAATCAAGAAATGATAAAACACCATATCAAATTTTGGCATAAGCTTTTTAATTAAAATGTTTTTTTTGTTTTTAATTTTGTCTTTACAGTCTTCTAACATTATTGTAAGAGTAAACTGTGGCCAGGTAAGAATTCTTGGACAATTTCCAATACAATTGCCCTTATTCATTGAATACTTGATTTGTATGGTAAATACATTTAAATCTGAGCTCATAGGAGTCAGGCCCTAAGATCTAAGAAGTAATGTAGAGCTACTTCTGAGTAATTTCCTTTATTGTTCTTCACCTTCAGACAGAATCTTGCCTGACTAAAGCAATTATATGCATTACTATAGATACATTCTGGCAATTGCAAGAGAGGAACCATTTTAACCCTCTTCCTGCCAACCAAACTTTTGTAGCCTCTTTGTCCTCCAGAATGCAGCCCCTCCCTCCTGGGAAACCAGTTTACATTTTACCATACCACAGTCTCTTTAACATCATTGTTTTCAATCAGGCTCAAGGAGATTTGTGTTTATCCTCTTCCCATCAGCATCAGCATACAGAACATATTATAAGAGGGGAAGGGTGCATTCTCCAGCTGACCAGTGGAATTTTGCAAAAAAACAGCATCCAGTTAATGTCTTTCCTGCATCCTATTGTGTTTGCAAAAATTCTATACATTTGCAAAGAGATGGACTGCCACATCACCAGCAGGCTATCTCTCTGCTTCATCTATAAAATAATTTTCTGCAACTAATCTCTACAGAAAGAGAGAGCATTGGGAACCCACTGTAAAGCAAGTTGACATAAATTATTGCCAGGAGAAATAATCCATCATAAAGATCTATAGAGCACCAATATTTCCATTGGAAATTATCTTCATTATGACTCCTAGTGAATCACAGTTCAAGCAAAAATGAATAGATTTGGCTGCCAAACTGGAAGTGGCAATGGATCCCATTAGGTGCAGGGTCAATTCCTAGAAGCAGTGCACATATTGCATGTCAAGGTACTCCTAATTTATTTATGTAACAGCTTACCTCTCTTCTGCTAAATATATTACCATATTGCATTTTTAAAGCATGGCACAAGAGAAGCAAGATTCCTAAACAGACATAAGGGGTGGGGCAACATACAGATGAATCCCATTTCCTGTTTCTTTGCTTCTTTGCAAACTATTATAAAATGCCTATGACACTCTTTGGTTCAGTGTGCAATCCTCTAATTCACAAAAGAACATCGGGGAAAAAAGATGGGTGATAGGAAAGAAAAATATTACTGTATTTAGACTTGATTTGCATTTTCAAATACTTTGAGCTGCTTTAATGAGAAATCAGGTTATTATTTTCAAAGCAATTGCTCATTTATGCTCTCTTGATACTGTATTGAACCTGAAGTTGCATTATGTTGATGAAATTATCTAGAATTTTAATAGTATTTTATAACTTTAGGGTGGTTCTTATGGAAGTGGCAGTGAATGTGTCCAGGTAAGCATTATTATTCCTTCAATATGTCTTACCCCAAGCCTTGGTGTATTTTCACGTGGTAATTTATTCAATTTTTCAAGAACATAAGAAGAACTTTGGTGAAGAACGCAACTAGGCCACCATATTTTTCCTGTTGCCCACCAGTCATATTTGGAAAGTTTATAGTTCCCAGTTAGATTAGGTTTGCTTAGATTGGCAGGGAATTCCCAAAGTTCAGAACAATTAGTAGATGTCAAGTCAGAAAAGCTAAACTATATAATTCTCTGCATCATTTGACGTACAAACATTTTTTTGAGGGGATTGTAAGCTACTACAGTAGATAAGAAAAAAAATAGTGAGGGCCCTTCTTTGGGCCTCATTTTCTGATTTTCAAATGAAACAATATTCAAGATGAGTAAGCTATATGAAAATGAAAAAGAGTATATGCGGGAGCTTACACATCTTGAATATTGTTTGACTTTCACCAGAAAGGATAGGATGTGGAAATATTGATTATGCTATTATCAGTATCTACGTTTTCTATGAATAAATTACTAATGTGGTTTTTTCGCAGGGTTCCACATCTTCCTCACAGAGTAGTAGCAGTCAATCACAGGTAAGAATTTCCTCCCCCCTCCTCCTCAATGTTAGTTATGTTTAGGACTAAGTCAGGGATTGGCAACCTGTGGCTCTGGAGCCTCATGTGGCTCTTTCATCCCTCTGCTGTGGCTCCCTACCGCTGGTCGGCACCACAATTTTGAGAGGAGCTTCCGGTTGGAGGGGGAAAAGCACAGCACGCCAGGAGCAGACTCTATGGCAAAGGCAATTTTTCCAGTCAGCTCCACAATTGATAGGAATTCCGGTTAGGACAGGTAGAGGAAAAAAAATGCCACACTAGGAGGAGATTCTATGGTGGGGGACCTGGAATTCCATTTGGCTCCGGAATTGAATGGGGGAGGCGGTTCCGGTTAGGACCTTTGTGGCTCTTCGAGTATTTAAGGTTGCCGACCCATGGACTAGGTAAAGACCTAGTATTAGAGACATTGTTGAGAAGAATGCAGTAATTGCCGTAACTGGTATCACATTTCTCGACAATCTTTTAATTGTACAAATTGTACAGATTTATGCAGAGCCATCCTTGGGTTTGTTAAGGAGAGATTACATTGTTTTACATTAGTTACTCTTATTTTTCCACATTCTTCTACTAAAAAAATATATATCAAGAAAAAGTGTTTCTTAAGCCACAATGTTATTTCTTTCTGTTCTACAATATTGGATGGAACAGACTAAATCTAACATAGGTCAGTGTAGAATAGTTCTTTTCTCTCTGTCTCCCTCTTTCTCTCTCTCTCTCTCCCCCCCCCCCTCATGTTTCCTTCTGGAGTTGTCTGACAAAGAACTATTTATAAAATTACCAATGATCTCTTCTAAAAGATAAATAAGTTGTTTAATTTAAGACAAAGATATATTTTTTAAAAAATGTATAATCTCTATAGATGGATTGAGAGTATACAGTTAATACTCAATATAACATTGGCAAAAGATACCAAGCAGAATTCTTTGTAGAGATCTGAATTTTAACTGCTTGGATCCAAACCTGAAGAAAATTGGCTTTGGATGACTAATGGAGAGAGAATTATAGAGACAGTGCTAAATCAGCATAACTGTTTTACAAGAAAGAACATTAAGCCAATGTGTTCAATAGATTCACCTGAAAAAGGTGTCTTTTGCATATGATTAAGTTGTCTCTGCATATGGTTCAGTCAGTAAAATGCTTGTGTACCCAACAGATTGATAGATCCCCTCCATGATCTGTTTGTCTGTCTCTCACTGATATGGAAACCATGTTTACCATGAATCTCTTCTACTATCATATTTCCAACATGCAATGCAATCCCTTTGGCATTTGAACTACAAGGCTCCTATGATCATTAGAATCCCCCACTTGTGAATCCCTAATTTTAGATTTTGGAAAATAGGAGAAACTGTATCTTCTTCCTGGTTTTTCCTTGCCTGCAAAGCAAATAAATCAACCCAAGCAATAATTTAGTTTCATTCCCTTTCTGCACCAAAATCAGTAACTTTTGGTTTTTTTCCAAATTATATATCTTGTTGCCAAGGACACCAATAATTATTCTCAATGAAGCCTTTTTTCTTTTGAGTAGATGAACAATAGTAAAACTCTGCTATTACTTTGTAGTTTCTTTTGACATAGTAAGTGAAACCATTGGCAAAGGAATAACCTATTCCTGCTTTCTTCTAGGGAGGCTTAATCTACCAAGGAGGAAGCATCAGAAAGGTTGGATGCCTTGGTGTAAGTATACAGTTCTCCCATTTCCATATAGGTCAGAGATGGGACACCCATAGCTCATAACCTTCATAAAACTGCTTGGCCACCTTTTTTAATGATCCTGAATCCCACCAAGATTATATTGCCATGTCACACATTTTAAGGTGATTCTCCACCCCACATAAGTCCTATACATTCTCCCAACTCCCAAGAAATGAAGAAAAAGATGAATATTTTCTAGCTTTACCTGTTCTGGTGACATCATTTCCACTGTGGAATAGTGGTTAAATTATTAGATTAGTAACAGGAAGGCCAAGATTTTAATCCACCTTCAATCAAGAAAGCTCAACAGATGACTTTGGGCCAATCATTCATTCCCTCAGCCCAATGTAGATTGTTGTTGTTTTGAAAAAAAAAATAGACAATGGGATTTCCCTTGAGATCCTGGGAAAAAAGAAATACATGAACTAAATAAGGATACCGCATGACTTCAAAACAATAACAGGAACAACAAAATCTGCCTGTCCATGATTTAGATCTTTGCCTTCAAATAGCTGTAATTAAAACCAGATAATAATATTGAAGTTTTGGTGCATCTATTTAAGTGATGCTCTCTTATAAAAACTGGCAAGAGTCTTTGGAAAGCATAACAAAGAGACCTAGTGGTGTAGTGGTTAGAATGCAGTACTTCAGGCTAACTCTGTCCACAGACTATAGAGTTTGATCCTGATGGACTCAAGGTTGAGTCAGGCTTTCATCCTTCTGAGATCAGTAAAATGAGGACCCAGAATGTTGAGGGCAATAAACTGACATTGTAAACCAGGGGTATCAAACTGGATTTCTTCAGAGGCCGGATCAGTGTTGTAGTTCTCATCCACGGGCTGGGGGTGGTAGATGGGACAGATGCCTCCTGCAGCACCCTGCTGGCCAAAACAGGGCACAGGGCCCACAGGGCCCATTTTCAGCCTAGATGGCCTCTTGCAGCACTTAGCCAGGCAAAACAGGGCGCGGGGAGCACGCATGGCCCCTCATAGCCCATTTTCAGCCTCCACGGCCTCCTGCAGCACTCTGCTGCCTAAAAATGGGCCACAGGGGGTGCATGTGCCCCCCTCCCCCTTTTGGCCAGCAGAGGTACTACAGGCTGGTCCTTTGATATTTCCAGGCCAGTCCCACAGGCCAGATCTAAGCACCCCGTGGGCTAGATCTGGCCCGCGGGCCTTGAGATTGACACCCCTGTTGTAAACCATCCAAAAAGTGATGTGAAGCACTGTGGGGCAATATATAAGTCTAAGTGCTATTGTTATTGTTATAACTTCAGCAGTGCCATTGTATTACACAGGCTTCCAGTTCTCTATCTTCTTAGTGTAATGGAGGATGCTGCTTTTGACTTACAGATGTGATAGAGTTTGGAATGTATCTTGTTTAGACTTCCAAGAATAGTAACAATTTTGGAAAGTGTGTTTCCAGAAATTCCCTATTTCAAACAATTTCCACAAATGATGCTTTCAGAAAGATGGCTTCCAGTCCTAGCAATCAAGATCTAGTGGCTTTTTTGTTTGTTTGCTCCTTTAAAAAATAAACCCTTCAAAAAGGACCACAGAAATTGTGGCAAACAGAAGACTGTTTGAAAATATAGGCAACATTCTTAGATGTTGTCTTTATTTTGAGAATAAAGCAGGTATTTTCATAGCAAAAGCATTACAGTATATGAAAAGAATGAAAGCTTCATCCCCGATGCAAAATATTCCTATTTTGTAAAGTGTCTTCATTTAATTCTCTATTTTTCATACAGGGTGGAACTGCAAGTGTCTACAACAAATATGGTTGTGGTGATGTAAGTCTTCTTCTGTTGTTTGAATGGTGCTGTTGGTGGCATTTATTCTGTTTAATAGTCCTGTGTTTTTCAGTATATTCAAAATATAATTCTCCTCTTATTTTTCTGAAAATGAGTCCCACTAAATGGAATCCCCTTCCGAATGTACTGTGATAAATTAATTTTTAAAGTGACACATATGTTTAACGATTTGTGTTGCAACTAATACATATAAAATCCATAAAACTAAACATACACACATACAAACTATGAGCACATCCACACCAATATTTCCTTTCCCTAAACTTCCATAAAGAAATTTGAAGTAAAATCCAAAATAATCTTTATTTCTGCAAATCTTAAAATACACAGAATGTCAGGAGCCAATCAATGCTCACTCCCCTTTTCCGGTTGACCAATAGCACCCACTATCCTGCATTCTCCCCTCCAACTGGAGGCTGGTCCTGGAGTAACAGAAATCACCTCACCTACATTCTCAAAAGAAAACAAAAGTTGCTAGTAACCCTGGGCACCCATTTTCCTCTCTTGTAATATATGCAGACTTGAGAAAAGTACTGCAAACTTCTGGGTCCAGAAGCCAGAAAGCAAAATAAGAGTTGGGAAATGGGCCAATGGGCCATTCAACTGTGTGGAACTGATTTTTTTTTTTAAACAAAACCCAAATATGCTGCAATTTCTAATGAATAAGAGCACAGTCAGAAATGAACCAACTGCCCCTACCCAAAATGTCATCATAAGATCAGTCAGGTCCAGATCCAGTCGTGAAGAGTGAAAAATATTGGATGGGAAGTATCCTGCCATAAACTTGATGCTGCATTTTCAGCATCATTCTATTTGGTATTCTAACAAATTCTCCCAAGGATTTTTCAAAGTTCTTCCTCAAGGTTTAGAAATTGGAATGCTGTGGGCTCCTTGACTGCAGATTGACTTCCACTCGCTTTGGTCCCAATAACCAAGCATAGCCAAAGATCAGTATTGTGTGAATTGTAGTCCAGAAACATCTAAAAACCTCTAGGATCCTAACTTAGGTGGAGATTTAAATTAAACACTAATGAATAAGAACACCCTGTTATAAATGCAAATCTCTTAAATTCTGCCAGTTCTGTTTACATTGGTGTTATTTTATTTGCAGGGAGGCATAGACACTAGTAGCGGCAGCAGTTATGGGCAGGTAAGAAATCAATCGCTATGTTAAAGGTTTCTAAAATATGGAGACAGTTGAGGAAGGAAGTTTCCTAAACTGGTATACTGCTAGCCTTTCAGGGTAGACCCTTGTCAGGAAACAGACACCACAAGAAATATAAGTCTACCTTATTGATATAGGCAGAGGTGGGCTTCAAAAATGTTAGCAAAGGGTTGGTGCCTGGTTGCTGGGTGAGCATGGCCACGGTGGGCATGACCTAGATGACCTCCTGCACCATGGGGGGGGGATGTTTTTGCCCTCCCTCGGCTCCAGAGGCTTTCCTTGAACTTCCGGGAGGGCGAAAACGGCCTCCCTGGACTCCAGAGGCTCTCTGGAAGCCAGAAATGGGCCCATTTCCAGCCTTCCCGAACTTCCAGGAGGCCCATTTTTTTACCCTCCCTGAGCCTCCGTGCACTCCCTGCCCTTACCTGCATTCAAAACGGGTCGCGTGGGGACTCCTGGGAGGAGAGGAGAGGGGTGGGTAAGGCCAGCCAGGAGTGGGATTTGGGGGCTCTCTGAACTACACAGAATCTTAGCTAGGGGGTCTCCCGAACCCCCAGCAGCCCACCCCTGGATATAGGCTATATTGCAATAACAGAATATGGAAATGCTGACTTAGTTTCCCTCCCTCATTCCCTCCCTGTTACAGTAAATTAGGATCAAGGCAGGGCTATATTGAGATTCTTTCTCATTCTTTCCTGTATGGAACCAGGGGTTTCACAGGGAGGGAGTTATCAAGAGGAGGGGCATTGACTACACAAGTTTGACCAACATCTTGACTTTGTGATGTCCCTTGCTCCTGAAAACCCCTCTGTATGGAACTTTTGTCCAAGGGGTAGCATAGACTGCTCTGTTATTCCCTCGGGTGATGTTACAATCAACAAAATATAACACATGCTTTTTGTTTTTCTTGCAGTCTGTTTCAACTATTTCAGATAAAGGGAAGGTACGTTTTTCCCCCCCTCAACTAAATCTCTGAAATATCCTTATGTAGGACCTTATTTTAAAAGTGCAACCATTCCTTGCAACAAACTTCTCTTCTGCTTTTCAATCTAAGTCATTATCCTGCCTCTCTACTTAAAACTAAAATTAGAAGTAGATTGACTAACATTAGGCTCATGAAAAGAAGGGCTAAGATATTTGGTTGCCTATGATAAAGCAGTAACTCTTCCACCCATGGGGCAACGCTACACAATTACAATATTGTGAAGAACTCACCACCTGGGATAATCAAGCAAAAGGCTATGTTATAAGCCTGTTTTCCTAAGCCACTAAACTGAATCTATTATACTTAATTCTGTGCATTTTTATTGTCATGGTCTAGATGCAGATTAGCTTTCCCTGCCCTGTTCAGTTCCTGAACAGGTAGCTAATGTGGATACAGATGCACATTTGATATTTGTTCAGGCAGTATTGACACTACTACCTGATATGCATAGCTATAACTGTAGTTACAATTCTACTTTCTCATTTAAATCAGTGACTAGGCACCCACTGATTTTCAGGAGGCAGCCTGCCACCATTTCTGTGTAAAATGATGCTTAACAATAGTCTGTTCAGTTGGGCAGAAAAAGAGAAATGATTATACGGTTTTCCTTCTTATTTTCCAGATATCAGTTATTTGGGAAGAATAGTTTTGAATCATTCTCCCATTTCATAGTTTTTTTTTTCCTGGTGTAAAAAATTAAAAGCTTTTACAATTCAATTTCCAAATGATTTTTTTCCATTCATTCAAATTTTACAACAAATTTATAATAGAGAGCAAATAAATTCTAAAGGACTCCGGCTCTTTCAATTAAACAAAATCTAACTTTTCTCTGTGATGATTTTTGACAGGTCATAGTATATCCTCCTACGAAGTCTTTCCCACCTGAAGTAAGCCCTACTTATTTAATTCTTTAATTTTATTACTGTAAAAGAATGCAAAGTGAATGTCTAATTGCAACCCATTGATCATGCGAAGCACTTTTTGCTGACTAGTCAAATAGAGAGGATTTTCTTGTAACTATTGTTTTTCCTTATTTTTTTTATCCTTTCTTTCTTCACAGCGTGAAACATATACATCGGTAAGAATGCTTGTTTCCCCAATGGGACTCAAGTCAATTTCTTTCTAATTAGTGGTGGGATTCAAATTTTTTTACTACTGGTTCTGTGGGCGTGGCTTGGTGGGCGTGGTGTAGCTTGGTGGCATGGCTTGGTGGGCGTGGCAGGAGAAGGATACTGTAAAATCTCCAGTCAAAGGTGGTATTTGCCGGTTCTCCGAACTACTCAAAATGTCTGCTATCTGTTCTCCAGAACCGGTTAGAACCTGCTGAATTCCACCTCTGTTTCTAATCCATTTAAAAGATTTTGGATAGTCTTTCCATCTTTTCTTCTGCAATTTTTCTGCGGTAAAGAAAAAAGAAAGGAGACATAATAGTAAGGAACCATGTGAAGGTTATGAATGGGAAATTATGCCATCTTGACACTCACACTTTCCTTTACAATAAATACATTAAACAAGGCAAAGTGAATGCACCATAAAAGTTTCTTCTGGAAATAATAATTAATTTTTTTAAATTCCTGCATTCAATTTTCTGCACCTGCAAATTTATTTGTGCAAATGATCTGCCTGCTTGGGGACTTCTAAAATGGTAACATACTTTTTTTCCTCTACATTCTTTACATACATTTACATTTTTATGGCACTTGTATGTCAAATTTTCATACGCACTATTTCCAGACTGAACCAAGAATTGAAAAAAACAGTTTGTTATTCAAACTTTGCTAGAAACTGGTTCACAACCTTCTGCAAAGAATGCATTTTCCTGTAAATGAGAATGAATTTATACAGTTGATTCATGCTACATGAATATAAAACACAACGTCATTGCATTGTCTACATGCAAGAAGCTAGCAAGCAAAATACAATTTAATTGCTGCATTTTAAAGAAAAGACGTTCCATTTTCTTTCATTCATTCCAAAGTTATCATCTAATTGCTATAAAAATATTCTTCCAGAATTACTTTCTTACATTGTGTGTTGGCACCTGGTGGCCAGATGAGAATCAGCAGGTTTGTTACAGTTCAAAAGCAATAGACTTGATCCAGAATAAAATGCCAAAGAGGAGTTTATTAAATAAATATTGAGAGAGTTAACAGGGAAAAATATACCAATCCAAATCCTTTTAGTTATACAGCAAACTTTTGAGATTTTGGATCTACACCAAGGTTCAAACTATATGGGGAAGAAAAGTACAAAAATGTTTTATATTTTACTTAAGAGACTTAAGAGACAGCAAGTATAAACAAGACACCTGGGAATGACTTGATAGCACAGCTTATAAGATCATAACTTTAGATGGTGCATCCTTTGCCAAGAATATTTTTAAAGAAGGTAGAGAGTCTATAGTACACAGTGCCCAGGGATGGTCTGATGACATATTTCATCAATATCTTTGGAAGTGTCCCCTTGTTTATGAAAACATTGCTTTTAGGCAGGTGTTGTTTCCCCTCCCTTCAAAAGTGCTAGATTAGTGGAATGGTGAATCATCTTTTTTATCTTAATGGTTAACAAATTCCACTAAGAACACTAAATAAGGAGCAAGATGAGCGTAATTAACAATAACGATGATGCAATCCATTCAAAAGCAATTTCTTCTAAGCAAATGTGTGGACAAATTTGCAATATATAAATTGCTGCAGCTGGCTAAATAAACTTTTCTGTACAAATACCTGGAAAGGGGGGGGAAGGGTCCACGCCACACTACTAACTCTTTGATAACCTTCCATGCTGCCAATATACACAGATACGTTTATTAGAGTGATGTAGAGAATTCAAATGCTTTTTTTTCTGAATTCTTATAGCAACTTGCCAACTCCCACTACAAGCATATTCAGGTAAATATGTTTTCCTTTGCTTTATTTAAAACATAATGTCAGTTATTGATGCAGAAAGCCCACTGGCAGATTTGAAAAAGAGGAATAAATTTCATATTTTGAATCAGTGATCCCCAACCTTTTTGGCCCGCTGCCCGGTACCGGCATCAGCTGGGCGCCGCGGCCCGGTACCGGCATCAACTGGGCGCCGCCATCTTTTTGACGAAAAGATGGCGGCGCTTACTTCTTCGGTGAGCTTTTCGGGTAGAAATGGCTTTCTACCCGGAAAAGCTCACCGAGCGCTGCGCCGCCATCTTTTGATGAAAAAGTGCTTCCGGTGAGCTTTCTACCGGAAAAGCTCACCGGAAGCACTTTTTACCAAAAAGATGGCGGCGCCAGCAACCTGCGCCCAGTAAGACTTGTTCGCGGACGGTACCGGTCCACGGACCGCGGTTGGGACCCCTGTTTTGAATGATTAGCTTATAAACACTTGCTCAGAGCACTTGCTTATTTTTTCCCCTCGTGTTTTGTGCAAGAATGTTGATCCATTGGCTGCAACAGGAATTGACTGACAGTCTTGCTGCCTGAGTCAAACATTGTAGGCTGAGAGAGAATGGTTGGCCCAAAGTTATCCAGCCAGCTTTCATGCCTAAGGCAGAATTGAAACTAGACCTTTTGGTCTCCTGGTTATGCTTTAACCACTAGACCAAAATGGTTCTTCACCTGGACAAATCCTTGTAGTTTTCTTAGCAAGATTTCAGATTTGCAAGATTTGCCATTGCCAGCTTCCCAGGGCTGAAAAAAGTAATTGACCCAAAGTCACCCAATGTGCTTCAGGTCTAAGGTGGATCTAGAACTCACACTCTCCCAGTTTCTAGCCTGGTGCCTTAACACCAAATTGGCATATTACACCAAATTCAGTGTACTAATGAAATATTCAGGAGGAAAGTGGAGATAATATGGGAGGGGCACCTTCATGGTATTAACTCCTATCCTTAGAACATGCAACCCCTTGAGAGCTGGGAGGCCTCTCTTCTCTTAGCCTTTTGAAAAGCCTTGAAGACCTGGGATACATTAAGACTGGAGCCCAGTTAGGTTGTTTGTGGAGATGTTGCCAGAACCTTTTCTATTAGTTTTTATTCTTTTAACTCTTTTTATTCTTGTTTGTAAACCATCTGAGATTATAGATATATAAGGCGGACAGCTATGGAAATATATTTTATGTATATGTGTGTGTCTGTGTATGTATACCCTGTTTCTCCAACAATACGGCCTCCCCCAATAGGAAGTCCCAGCATGTTTTATAGGCATGAAATGAAATTAAGCCCCTCCCCCCAAATTAAGGCCTATATTAAAACATGTGAAATGGGGGGGAATGGTGGGGGGGCTTGCCATTAGGAAGTACTTTTGTTGCACACCCGGATATGGTGCTGCCTGCATTGACCCCGATACGAAGTGCCCCACCAACGCCGAGGTCAACATCCAAGCTGTCGCCGCCCGCCCGCCCGAAGATGCAAGGGGGGGGGAATTAAGTCACCCCCGAAAAGACGACCTAGCCATTTTTGGGGGGCTCAAAAAAAAATAAGACCCAGCCTTATTATATGAGAAACACGGTATGTACATGTACATGTATATACACATATATACAGACATAGACACACACACAAATACACACACACATCTAACTACCTACCTACTACCTACCTATCATCTATTTATCTATCTCCAAGGATGAAAAGAGTACTCATTTGTAGAAGAGAAATTATTGTAGACTCAAAATAATTAGGGTAAAATTCTAATCTAAAATGCATTTAGTATATATTTCCACAACACAGGGATTAATCTGCAAGAAAATACCATAATTAATGTTGATATCCATCCTTTTGCAGAGCACTAAATACGGTGAAAAGATCCAGAGCCAGGTATTATTTCTTGTCTCATTTATTCCTTTCAAATTTTTCAGTTATTTAACCATACATTAATCATGAATTACAGATAAAAAATGGATAGCTAAATTCCATTCTTTAATCTCATGGCAAATTACTACATTGAGTTGAGATGATGCTACTATAGGAGCATGGAGTAATCTATCTGGACTACAACCTTACTTGCGGATGTAGCCAGCTGATAATCATGCAAATTTCCATTGGCAGCAGTTCTGTGTTTTTTGTTTTGTATGTTTTTGAAGGAGAGGAAGCACTGTACATTAAATTAGAAATTTCAGTATGGAAACAATGTACTAGTACATAATTTTGAATGAAATCTGAGTGTGGGGACTTCTTTTCTTCGCCCTCATCCTTGTGACTTCCTGTTAACTTTTCAGAATCTGCAACAGAGCCTGGGAGATCTTATAGGAAGAGATTTTGAAGGGGTGTGGGAGACAATAGAAAAAAAGAGGGAATTGTTTCATTCTCCTAGAAATAGTGCCATCTGCTGAGAAACCTAATTAGGCTTTGCCATTCCCACTCATCTCATTCACAAGACCTCAGATAAAAGGAAGGCTGTTTTCATTTTTTGTATCTGTAATTAATTATTTATGGTTAAATGACTGAAAATAAAGCCTCTTTGATGCATCATCCTAAAATGGTACGCAATGAATAGTTTTTGCCTCACAGATTATTTCAGCGTATGACAATATAAATGGTATTTTCAACCGATAAAGGAAATTGTTCTTCCTTTTTGAGTGGAGAAATGGTTACTGTATGAATTGTTTATGCCATGTAAGTTTTCTCTGAGCTTTATCCAGAATGATTTTCTTTGAGGCTGCTGTTATATATGTTCTGCATGAGCTAAAAACTCCAGTTCTAAATCACTCTTTGAAGTTTTTATGAAATTTAACCCTTTTTTTTAGTGATATCTAACACTCTATTTAGTAGATGTGTTTGATTGATTTGGGCATGTTAGAGTTAAAAATTACTACTCATCTTCTGGATGTGTGAGAATGGAAACATTGTTCTAAAATTAATATCTGCATTTAGGAAAATGTACTTATTTGTTCACGTTTAGCAATGACAAATTTTGTGGATAAAGAGTAAAGAATTCAGAGGTTTGTCAGTGCCCCAGAATCCTATTACCCTTAGGTATCCCAACTGGTAGTTACAGAAATTGAAGGCTAGGAAAAATTTATTAAACTCTATAAAATAGGTGCAGTTCTACAACTAATGTTATGTAAAATTATCGCTTTCTTCTACAGGGTTCAAATCCTCAAAGTGACATCCGTATTACAATTCAGGTAACCATTATTTATTTGCATTCAAGCCTTCAGTTAATAAAATCATAAAAATTATGTCCACTCCTAATGTGCTTTGGATCACTAAACTGCAAATCCTATTTTCAAAAATAAATCATGAGCTGCTTTCCCCCCACAGATGTTATACATTAAGTACATTCACATTCTAAATCATATAATGTCACCTGGCTTCTGCTTCCAGAATATATGGTTCAGACCAGCAGGCCTTGTTTAATAAATCATTAAAACAAATCATAGTTTAGAGCAATGCATTAATTCAGTCACAATGCTCGGAATCCTAAACCTGATGCTGAGCAAATAATGGGCAATCTTTGAGATTACTTTATGATAGGCCTTTCACATTCACGAGTTTTAATCCAGATTTGGATCTGCCTAGTGTGTAAAGCTGTGTTGACTATTTTAAAGAAGAGTAGCTGCAGTTATATTGACCTGGAAGGCATTTTAATTGAAAATTTTGAGAGTAGGACAACAGGCCATCCTAAAATAATTGCTGGAAAATCCTAAGAATTTAATCCTGGCTTCCTCCATATGCAGATCTGATTTAGATGCCAGTTCCCGGATGTTAAACACAGATAAGAAATGAAAATTAGATTCTGTTAAGTGCTTAATTTTCTTAAACAGAAGAGAAATTACCATAGCTAGAATTCTTGGCCAAGCTGATCACTGGAAATTTTATTGGTTGTAATCGTAATACATCAGGTTCATGCCAGGTTAGGACAGCTGACCTGGAGCATATGTAGTTCCTTTAGTTCTGCATTTAGCCCACATTTTAATGTCTAAAATTAAGCATTACTCTTCTTGATACCCATTCATTTTCCTCAGAAAATATTTTTAGTACCCTCTCTGTATTATACCTGAATTGGGTTGATTTTTTAAATTTCACTATCAAGATCTGATTAGAGAGCCAGTTTGGTCCAGTGGTTAAGGCACCAGGCTAGAAACCAGGAAACTGTGAGATCTAATTCTAGTCCCACCTTGGGCATGAAAGTCAGCTGGGTGGCTTGGATCAGTCGTTCTCTCTCAGCCCACAACATCAGATTCGAGCAACAGGCTCCCTAGTCAGTGAATTACAACCTATGTATCAACATTCAGTTGATCTTTTTTCTTTTTGACCTTGCACTTGTGAGAAAAATATTAAGAAAAAATGAAAAACTATAAAGATCTTGCTTCTCTATTCAGTACCTTAATTACACTTAACATAATAGACCCAATTAATGTTTACGTTCAAGAGATTAGGTTTGTTTAACAGGAAAAGCAATCATAATTATATACTGTATCGGATGTTCTTCCAACATATTCTTCTAATGTATTATTTGTAACATAACCACAGGTAGTCCTCAAGTTACGACCACAATTGAGCCCAACATTTATGTTGCTAAGTGAGACATTTGTAAACTGAGTTTTGCCTCATTTTATGAATTTTCTTGCCACTTCCTGTTAAGTGAACCATTGCATTTGTTAGTTAGTAACATGGTTATTAAATGAACCTAGCTTTTCCATTGATTTTGCTAGTCAGAAGGTCGCAAAAGCAGAACACATGACCCCAGGACACTGCACATGTCATAAATATGAGCCAGTTGCCAAGCATCTGCATTCTGATCATGCGGCCTTGGGGATGCTGCAACAGTCATAAGTGTGAAAAACAATCATAAGTCACTTTTTTCAGTGGCGTTGTAACTTTGAACGGTCACTAAATGAACTGTTGTGAGTTGAGGTCCACCTGTACATGAAATGCTTCTTGTTTTTAAAATGGCTTCTGTTATGTTTCCCTAGAGTGGACAACCTATGAAAGTTTGTGATAAGGTAAGCACTCTTTCAACATCACTGAATCAATGTAGTTTGATAGGTATCCTTCTAATTTTGAAGGATAAGTTGACAAATTAGAGGAGGATAAATCTGTCCTTCACTGCTAGACTGGACAGCTAGGTCTAGAGTCAAAGGTCTAACTCACTATTACTGGAGAACCAGTGCAAGTGTTGGTCTAAACCAGGTCGAAGTCTACTCTCACCAAAACTTTGAGCCAGGCTTAACTTTTCAACCATCCGTCTTAATTCTTGCTTTTAGGCTTAGCTAGATAGTTTATCTGGACTTTGATGTGGCTGATGTGGCAACAAATGGCAACATGCAGCTAGGCTTTGAATAAGGAGAGAAGAACTCTTT
This sequence comes from Notechis scutatus, assembly GCF_049901735.1. NCBI lineage: Eukaryota > Metazoa > Chordata > Lepidosauria > Squamata > Elapidae > Notechis > Notechis scutatus. Next base: position 88,232,651 of record NC_142011.1, read on the forward strand.
AGAGACTGTCGTTAGATCCACAAGCAGGAGGTATTCTCTCTAGGATAACATTAATATGCGGATGAGGAAGACAAGCAGCTGCTTTTCCTTGTTCCAGAAAGAATGATTAGAGGCAAAACTGTCTACTTTTCCTTGCTGAATCATAGCTTGTGGTGAAGGTGGTAACACCAGCAAGGCATATGGAGTCTACTGAACAGTAACATCCTGAAATCTGCCAAAAGATACTAAATCAAGGATGACTGATCTCCTCATAACTTGTCAACCGAACATCTCTGTAATCAAACAGAAATGTTGGACTTCTGCAGCTATAAAATGCTACCAAGAGAATTCCACAAAAATATGAAATATGAAGACCTACATATACTTTGGGGGCACAATGGCTCAGGGGTTAAAGACACTGAGCTTGTCGGCTGGAAAGTGGACAGCCCAGGTTCGAGTTACGAGCGCTGCACAACAGGGTGAGCTCCCGTTCCTGCCCCAGCTCCCCTCTCCACTAGCATTCAAATGTGAATAGATTAATAGGTATCACTTTGGTTCAAAGGTAATAGCACTCTGTGCACTTCTGGTATGTAGCCATGCTGGCCACATGGCCAAGGAAATGTCTTAAGACAATGGCTCCCTTGGCCAAGAAACAGAGATGAGCACTGAACTGTAGAATCGGACACAACTGGTCAGGGAAAACTTTACATATACTTTATGTATGTTTTAGAAGTATTCTCTTACTTCTAATCATTCCATCACTTCATTTCCAAATAACTGTTTCTTTCTTTTTTGTAAACAGACCTCTCCTTCCTACAACAGCCAAGCCTGTAAATTGGTAAATATATTCTCAAAACTGAAACTGTTTTTATTCCTTTGGGGTCATTTGGTATTTGATACACACTATCAAATGTGTATCTTTTGTACACCTTTTTTTTTAAATATACGAAAAGGTATGATTGATTGCTTATTGTACCCTGTGACTATCATTAAGTGTTGTACCTTATGATTCTTGGCTCTTGATGAATGTATCTTTTCTTTTATGTGCACTGAGAGTATTTGACCAAGACAAATTCCTTGTGTGTCCAATCACACTTGGCCAATAAAGAATTCTATTCTATTCTATGGAAAGAGAAAAATGCAGAAGGAGAAATAGCAAATTCACCCTTATTTTTAACATATCACAAAACATTGACAGTGGAAAATCTGTCTTCTGCATTATGCTGATTTAGAGCCAGCTGTTAAACAGAAAGCAGCGCACAGAAGGATCCCAAAATTGTAGTGAGGAATTATCATTTTTGTTCCCATCCATATTCAGTACATCCATAATAATTTTCATATCAGCGTTCCAAGCTTTGGATCTACAATTCCAAAATACATTTCTGCTTTCTTAACAGACTATACAGTCTTCTTCATCTCAGAGTGGTACTTCTTCTGTCTCTCAGGTAAACTTTCTTTTGTCATACATGAGTCCTGTTGGCTTCACTAGGATTTGAGAAGGGGGGCTGTTTCTGATGATACATATCAATGTGAGAAATCTAGATGATTTATTTATGTAGCATATGGCAGGAACTCCCAACCTTTTGGGCACTGGTTCTGTGGAGAAATATTTTTCCGTGGACTCAAGGGTGCATGGCTTTGCATGCTGCCTGTATGCCACAGATAGGGCTTTGCTTGCTTGCGTGGCCCAGTTGCTGGTGTGCCATGGACTGGTGAGGTCCATAGACTGGTGGTTGGGGACACCTGGCATATGATATATCATACACAGAGTAGCAAAATATATTCACATTTCACCTAGATTAGTAAAACACAATAAAATATAAGTGTTAAAAAGATCTATGTTCAAATACCAAGGTTTAGGGGGCCATCTAACCATTGAAGCACAGCATTGTTTATATTGATAAAATCAGATACTGGACCAGTATATGCCCTCAACTTACACCTGGTCATGATGTGATCTACAGTTTGAGTATTATTCCTCACTATACACTTCTGAAAATCTCTAAAACATTTGAAGTCTGGTGGGAGGAACCTGTGTATAGTTCCTTCCGATAAAAATTCACTCCCTTTTCTGGGAGGGTGAAGCTAAATGTGGAAAGGAATTCTTTATACAACAGCCCCATGCATTGTTTCTTCATAGAAACAATCTTCTCCAATAGAGATTACTATCCATTTATTTAGGCAAGGCTGCTAGAATTCCACTCAAAGACATATTTAAAATTCTTGAATTATACTATCAAATTTTCACTTGGAATAATAAGTGCAGAGAAGAATATTTGTAATCCTTTACTCACTCCCAAAACTAAGCAAATTTGGTTTGTTCAGAGAACTTGTCACATGCAAACCAGCAGCAGGATGCACAAGAGGTTTCATGGATATGGCACTAATTTTGTTTGTGATCGCTTATTTAGCTACAGATAAGCCTGCAGAAATTAGTTGTCTAAATGATCTCTGAAGTTATAGAAAACATTCATCCTGGGAAGGTTTTTTTTTGACAGAAATTGTATTCTTTATCAGTATTGGTTCCATTGCAATACAGACAATAATGATATCTGGAGTCTTGCAGTATCCATCTCAACTCAGATTTTGTACAAAAGAGATTATATTTTGGATTATATTACTGTCTGTCTGTCTAATCTATGTCTATCTGTCTATCTATCTATCTATCTATCTATCTATCTATCTATCTATCTATCTATCTATCTATCTATCTATCTATCTATCCACCCACCCATCATCTATCTATCATCTATATCTATCATCCACCCAACCACCCATCTTTCTCCAAAACATCTACATATGAAGTCCTTCTTGAACTCAACAATTTTATATTTCCTATTTGCTTAAAGTATTATTTTTTACTTTTAGCAATTGAAAACTAATTTTCTCCTCCTTTGTATATTCTATGACAATGTTTTCTTCACACCAGAATTTGTAGATGTGGGGTTATTTTAAGAAATATGTTCCATTTCATACAAAAACAATGTCTTCAGTTGTGCTATTTTTTTTCATCAGGGTGAAACGATTATAGTTGGTGGTGGTAGACCTTCTACTTCAGTAAGTGGCAGTGGAACTTCAGTTATAGTTAGTGAAGGTAGACCTTCTTCAGTTGGCGGTAGTGGAACCTCGATTATAGTTGATGGTGGGAGACCCTCTGGTGGATCATCATCTACATTTGGCAGCAGTGGATCTATTGTATCAACTGGCAGTAATCCCTGTGGTCAGGTCAGTGGTGGGATTCAAAAATTTTTACTACTGGTTCTGTGGGTGTGGCTTGGTGGGTGTGGCCTGGTGAGCATGGCAGGGGAAGGATACTGCAAAATCCCATTCCCTCCCCACACCACTAATCTGCTTTCCAGCTCCGTTCTTCTGTGCAGGGGAACAAAAGACCCAGCCATTCAGCTGGGACTCAGGAGGCAGAGAATAGATGGGGGCAGGGCCAGTCAGAGATGGTATTTGCCGGTTCTCCGAAATACTCAAAATTTCCACTACCGGTTCTCCAGAACTGGTTAGAACCTGCTGAATACCACCTCTGGGTCAGGTTAGTGTGTTTTCTCACAAAAAACAACCTGCTAAAGTGTTTCTTATGTTCTTCTTGTGAAGAGAGGACTTTACACCCTATCCTACATTATGGAAAACAAAATTTGAAGGTAATAGCTGGAGTTCAACTTGACATTGAGAAAGCTTGCATATAATCTTAAGCCATGGTTATATAAGATGGAAAAGAGAGTAAATCTACTCTCTTGTCCTACTCATCCAACATGGCTGCAAGGAGATCAGCAAAATTATACATGTTTTATTTGAATTATGTTTGACTAATAAAAAACAGCTTGTTTTAATGTATAATTAGCTAACAGGATTGTTAGATTTGAATGACATCACAAGCAACAATTAATTAATAGCAATAGCACTTAGACATATATCATTTCACAGTGCTTTACAGCCCTCTGTAAGTGGTTTATGTAGAGTCAGCATATTGCTCCCAACAATTTGGGTCCTCATTTTACCAACCTCGGAAGGATGGAAGGCTGAGTCAACCTTGAGCCTGGTGGGATTCGAACTGCCAAATTGCAGTCAGCTGGCAGTCAGCAGAAGTAGCCTGCAGTACTGCACTCTAACCACTGTGCCACCGTGGCTCATAATTAAAAAAGAGAAGCAAGGTTTTCTTCTTTTTTCCCCAGCCACATTAGAAGTAAAGAGAATATGAAAAGTTGCTGTGACTTGTTTTCAGTACATTAAACTATTCTTTAGAGTTATATATGAGCCAGCTCTTTATTTCCATAATCTGATGAATGCCTGTTTGTATCCATTTTAACAGAAAATTGTATAATCAATTTTGAGTCATGAATCCATCTGTTGGCTGTGAAGAACTCCTATTTCTATTTATGATTGCAACATCTTTTCTTCAGTTGAGGCATTTTTTTCTCAACTTAAGCTGTAATGTGGAAATACCAATATTTTAATGATTTATTTGATACCATCAATTCATGAGCTGTTTATTTAATTTTTCCCCCACAGGGAAATACCCCTGACAAGAATCCTTGTAAACCGGTAAGATTTATTTACCATTGAGGGGAAATGGTGGTCCTTCAAATACTTGTTATATTTTGATGTCAGAAAGGTACCTATTGCCCATTCTTGCCCCAAAGTCACTGAAGATGTGCTTTTAATTTCCTTAATTGCCAAATTCTTTTGCCTTGAGAAACCAGTGACAAGCTAAACATGGATTTAACAGCTGTTGATTTTTGAACTTCTGGATTTTCTTCTCTATAATTATCATTGTGACATCTAGTGCTTAAACATCCAAAAAGCAATGCCAGTCCATTACTGAACAGGAGGTGGCATTGCTAATGTGTGCTTGAGAAATTGCTTTAGACAAAATCTTCCCAATCTTTTAACTAATTAACAAGGCTGTGTCATTCTTTTTTTTTTTTTTTTTGGCAAAGAAAAATGCTAAACACAAAATAAGGGCACACTGTTTTCCTTTGAACTTAAACAAATCTGCATTGGCCACATTACAGGCTTGTGTAAAATTCTATGTTCTAACATTGGAGAACTGTGTTGATTTGATTTTTTTTATTATGTGAAATTATACAACATAATATATTAAGTCAAAAGAAAAGTGCTCTGGCTGGAGATTGCCACTGTGCTCTCTTATTTGTCTTTACTTTCTTCAAAACTTATTTATTATTTGACAAGATTTTCTCCTTAAATTGTTCTTTCCTATGTAATGTCATGGACAGTTAAATTAGGATTAGAGAACTTGTAAAAGGTTTCTTAAGTTCAAAACATTTCAGTTGTTTTTAAATCATTGGCTTTTAATATAGTCAAAAGGTGTACTGTTCCTACTAAATAGAAATGTAGAAATGTAAGAAAAAAGAGAAACTCAGTAGGAAAACATCAGAAAATTCCAGCAGAAAACAGCAACATCTGATATGTAAAGCTTTATGAATAAAACAAGAATGGTTGCACAATTTAAAAAAAAAGAACAGAAAAATTCTTTCTTTGAACCTGTTCCACAGTAAATGTTTTAAAACCTTCGGATGCTTTGAAGTAGATATAAACCATATACATGCATACATTTTCATTGTAATAATGCCCCAGTCAGCCATATGTGGACAGCTAAACCTATATAGTTAATATATATTCAATAAATAACCTAAGACTAGAAAAAAAACCAAAGATATCATTTGGGCCCATAAGAAAAATCACAAAATCCTAATAAAGGATTGATGTAATATAAATTTTGGAATAAAGTTCCTATATCCCCCAAAGTTTTTCCCCCAGGCTAGCATTTTAAGTTGTAATGTTGCATAGTCATTTTTGCATAGGGCAGATCTGGACAAAACAGCAATCTTGGTTTATCATTTACACAAAAACATCCATTGGAAATATATCCTGTCTGCAGGAGAATTCCAGCAAATTTGAAACAATATTTGTTTTGTTTAAATGTGCCTTACCCTGGACTGGGAGAAGTCACAACTTCATGTTCAGACAATATGGCAGGTGATCCTTATAAAGAGAGCTTGGAAGTCATTAGCAGCTGAGCAATCAGTCTAACTTGTCAAAATGCAGCCATGATGAAAGAGGAAGGGACACTTGTTTAATGCAGGTCACTTTAATGAGAAAAGCATGTTTTTGCACTATGAAGAAGTTCTTTAAAATTAAGAGTGTAAAACTTATTTGGCAGGATAACTCATCAAATTAGATAACAATCATGCTCTGTTTGAATATTATAATATAACTGTCTTGTTCAGTGGAAGAAATTAAATTCATTTAGGCTATTTTGAACATTTTGGGCAAAGAATCCAGAATTACTCATTCTTTTCTTATGGTGTAAATAAAAAGCAACCCATCCAAAGTTGGCTGAATTTAATTCTGTTTTAAGACCTCCTGCCAAAACCATAGGCACATCTTCATTAAAAAGATATATTGTATAATCCTTGGTACTTGTATAAGATCCATATTTATAATGTTTTCACTCATTATTTTTCCCATAGGCTGGTTCATCATCTCAGCAAGGTTTTGGAAGTAGCCAGGTAAGGACAGAGCATACTGTATTGGTTTATTCCTACAAAGAATTTTGTGCATTTTTGAATAGACAATTTATATATAAAAAAAACCTTGTTTCTTTGCAGAGTGGTTCATCCCAGCAAGGTTATGGTTCCCAGGTAAAATCAATCTTTCAGTGAATTTGTTTCAGAAAATGCAAAAGCTGCTGCTTGGTTTTCTGTACTTTTCGAATAATAATAATTAGAACAACTGTGGCAAAAGAAAGCGATGATGATGATGATAAGAATAAGTGTCCCTCGGGTCAATCCCAAAACATCTGGGGCATTGTTTGAACACCATCAATCAATTGCAAAAGGCAACTTTACTTGGAACAGTTTTCATCCTACCTTTAACACCATCAAACATCCACATCTGCTAATCTCAGGTCCTTGGGAAAAAAGTCAATAGGTGGATAAAAACCCCAAACCCAGTCTAAACATCTGGCTGACTGTGTCACCAACCATAATATAATATTAAAAACTATTCATCTTTTTGGATGGCTTATCACAACAATCTTTGGAAATAATCAGGTTGACCTATCTTTAATATCCCATCATTTTAATTGTTTCACTCTTGCTTAAAAAGATGGGCCATTTTACAAAGGCCCAGTCTGCACTGAATGAATGAATATTGTTCCTTTATAGGAAGGGTGGGTTTACTTTCTATTGCTCTTGTCAATAGATAGAAAGCAAACAAATAAATAAGCAAACAAGCATTCTATTTTCTTATTTCTTTTTCCCAACAACCTGACTTAAGTTAAAGAGCTTTGGCAGCTCCAGACCTTCACAGACACCAGTTTCAATCTAGATGAGCATAGGAACAAATTAGGGCATCCCACACTTTCCCCTTGGAAATCTAGTGCATATACTCTCTTGACCAATTGCCTTGTAACCAAAGCCTTTTTCTTAGTAGCATCAGATGAAGTAAGCTTTCCTTTACAAACCATTATTTGTTTTCAGACAATTAAATTTCATGTACCTGTGCAGTTTCTGCCTATTTTGTACTCAGAGTATAGAACATCTTTTCAACAAGAAAAATAACCTCTTGTTATAGATTGCATGCACGTGTAAACATACACAAACACACATTATTCTTTTAGAATGGGCATTCTAAATTTGGTGTGATGTTTAATCCACTTACCACTGATGATTGGCAGCTATTGAATGCTGGTTGGGAATGCTGTAGCAGTGCCTGTTACAGACTTTTCTCCTAACATTGATGCAAATTTGAGAATTATTTTTCAATGCTTTCTACTCCACAGAGCTTGAGCAATCACCAGTTTATTAGTAGGATTCTTCCACTGCTTAAGAAGCAGTGAAAAATCATCTCCTTGAACTGCTTTTTTTCCAGTTCTTTTTTGTTGTTACCTCCATCGAGAGCAAGTTCTACTTATACCATGGGTTCTCAGCCTGATTTCAAAATTCTTTGGCAAGAGATTAATTTACTGCTCTGCAAGAGATATGTGTGGACTTCCATGATTTGGCATTAGGAGCAGCTTAGCAGTATCACTTAATGAGAGCAATTAATCCTACAGAGCACTTTGGCATACTCTCCCACGTTCTACAACCCAGACTATCCGACTTAAACCAGGATAACTGGCGAAACAACAAAATGAGTTTTATCTTCAGTTGCATTTTTTAAAATGTAAGATGGGTGAGGGCACCAAGAGGGGGATGGGTGCCACTTCACCTACAGAGCACAGGGGCCCATTATTTTTCTAGCAATTCGTAGCCATCTCCTGCTTGTTCATGCCACATGGAGGCTGGGATGTTGACTCACAATGGAAGCACTATGTGCAGGGGTGGGCTTCAAAATTTTTAGCAATGGGTTCTCTGCCTGGTTGCTGGGTGGAGGTGGCCATGGTGGGTGTGTCCTAGTTGGCCCTCTGCACCATGGTGGGGGGACATTTTTGCCCTCCCTGGGCTCCGGAAGCTTTCCTCGAGCCTCTGGGAAGGCAAAAATGGCGTCCATGGGCTCCGGAGACTCTCTAGAAGCCAGAAACAGGCCCATTTCTGGTCCTCCCGAACTTCCCAGAGGCCCGTTTTTCGCCCTCACCGAGCTTCTGCATGTGCCTGCACTTACCTGCATCCAAAACTACTGTGTGCGTGGGGACTCCTGGGAGGGGCGGGTGGGGTGGGCAGGGCCAGCCAGGAGTGGGATTTGGGGGTTTTCCGAACTGCACAGAATCTTAGCTAGGAGCTCTCCCGAACCCCTGCGAATCCCCAACAGCCCATCTCTGACTATGTGATCAATATACTGTATAGCAGTGATTGAGATACTATATTCTCTTAAAAAGAAATAGCTGTATGCCTTTGTTTCTTTTTGCCTTACTACAGGGTGGTTCGTATTCTCAAGGGAACAGAAATCCGTGTGATGGGGTAGGTCCTTTTTTCTAAACCACCTACCTTGATTTAAATGGCAGATTAATCTGACAATCTTTCCCAATGGCTGTTGGATGTGGCAAATATCATAACATTGCAGCTTATGTGGAATGTTAAGTAATAGCATGATAATTCACGTTTTGTTTTAAATAAAATACAATAGCTTCAGTCAAAGGAGACTTTCTGTTATTTTCCTTCTGTGCATTCTCAATTATGTTATGGTATTTTAAACTAATTCTCAGCCATGTTAGAATAATGTGCATCGAATATTAGAAACTGTAAGTCACTAAGGAAATGTATTGTTTGCAATATGCTAAAACCTTTTTATTTATGTATTAATCAAATTTGTATAGCTGCCCAACTCACCAAAAGCAACTCTGAAGCTATTACTTAAGAGATGAAGCTAAACTAGAAACCTCCTAGTTAATGTTGTTAACAAATAGGTTAACAAACAGGTTAACATTCAAGTAATGATGGAAATATTTTATGAAGTCATGCAAAATAAATTGCTTATGTTTTCCCTTCATATAGCTAATAAAAAAAATAATTGAAAGCTTTTACTGCATGTTGTAGGTGGAAGGGTTGATCTAGAATGTACACTAAATCAGATTACAAAGGTGTAGTTTATTTTGCAATGATTGAAAAGTCTCAACTTTGACAAGGAAGAAAGATAAAACTTAAATATGCAACCTGAGCAGGATGAAGCTGACTCATATATCAATGGAAACTACCAGCCTCACTTTCACCACTAGTGTAAACTAAACTGAAAAGCATCACAGAAAAATATGGCAAATTACTTTCATCACGTTGTTGAGGGAATAGCTGTGTCCATTAATCTAGGTTGTTTAATCTTTGTTTGTCTCGGAACGGAAAGACTTGTAGTTCCTAATGAAAAATTACCCCAAAACAAAAAAGAGTACATTTTTATTATACATGAACATGTGTTTTCCCTTCCAGAGCACTATTGGCAAAATAATCAGCAGTAGCAACTGTCCAAAGGTAAATATGTTTTTCCTCCCTGTAATTGTACAATTTGATAGGAAAAAGATACCAACGGGAATCATATTCATTCTATCCATGGCTGGGATGTTCTAGTTCAGGGGTATCCAACCTTGGCAACTTTAAGACTTGTGGACTTCAACTCCCAGAATTCCTCAGCCAGCAAAGCTGGCTGAGGAATTCTGGGAGTTGAAGTCCACAAGTCTTAAAGTTGCCAAGGTTGGACACCCCTGTAATCTAGATAGTTCAAATAATTTCTGTGTGAAAACAGGTATATAAGTGGGATAAGGGCAATTGTGCTTTTAATTGTGCTTTTTCCTTTGAGGAACCTCAAATCATAGCCAATATTGCCCTCTACTGTTAACTGGTTCTATACACAAATGATAGGCCTCTTTACATAGAGAGTACATGTGACATATGTGGGTATTGAAGTCATTGTTTTGAGTAATGCATTTATTCAAGAAAAAAATTTAACTGCACATATTAACTTTATACATTTCCTGTACAGGGGGTATCAAGTGGATCCTATGGCAGCAGCAGCAGCAGCAGCCAATATGGACAGGTAAAAATATTGTTTGGTGTAGATATTATATCATTGTACATTTCTGAGGAAAAAACGTATGCCCTGTTTGATATTCTGAACAATATTAGAACTTTGCATGGATCTTGATGATATACGTAAGGAGTGAATACTTTTTCACCAGTTGTATTACTTTAGTAAAGGAGAATGATAAGAGATTAGGAAAGAGAAGTACCGGTAGCTCTCTCTCTCTCTCTCTCTCTCTCTCTCTCTCTTGTGTGTGTGTGTGTGTGTGTGTGTGTGTGTGTGTGTGTGTAAAATATAGAAGTAAGACAAAAAGAGGCTATAGCAGCTTTGTACTTTGTCCTTGGATAATTTTGATTATTTTCTGCACATTATGGTCAGAGTGGATCCTACGGCAGCAGCAGCCAATATGGACAGGTAAATATTCTTTTGATATAAAAAATATATGCAACATATTAGAACAATATATGTATATATTAGAACAATTAATCAGTAGAATGACTTGCCTCCAGAAGTTGTGGGTGGTTTTTAAGAAGACATTGACCAGACATTTGTCCAAAATGACATAGAATTTCCTGTTTGAGCAGGAAGTTGGATTAGAAGACCTTGGAGGTTATATGCCTTAATAACACAAAAGAAAGCTAGAATTGTAGAGTTGGAATCTAGAACAATCTAAAAAACAACTGTCTTATAGATCCTACTGTCAGGAATTCCTTCATAGTTAAATGAAATCAAGGTACCTGTGACTTATAACCATAACGATCCATAATTTCTTGGGTTATAGAAATTCATTCTTTAATGGTCTTCCTCATATGTGTCTGAACATAGCTATCCGTCTAAATGTTTTTTTCTCCAGAGTCAGTATCCCCAAGATATTACAGTTTAATACAGCCTTAATTTAGGGTGATTATAATTTCATTTCAGAAAAAAATAAATTCCTTTCTCACCCCTATAGAATAGATGGTCTATGTCTTCCTTAATCTTGGGTCCTGTACCAGAGGCTTGGGAGTTTGAGGATTCTGCATAGGATCGTATTATTTTCCACATCTTCTCAAGTTCCTCCTTTACATACACACAGACACACACCACTACCACCACCACCACCACCACACTCTCAGCCACTCACTTATTCTGCCTAATAGAAAATATATACATATAAATGTAATCTATTTATCATCATCACAAAATCTCCAGAACCGTAAAGCCTACAAACTTGAAATTTGACATATATGTTCCTCTTGGTTTCTAGGTGCTCACTAAGAAAGGATTTTTTGAAATGACCATCAGAACATTAGTATTTTGTATATTATTATTAACATGCTCTGATGCTAAGGAGTTCTACTCCCCCTCCCCACCTGGAAAGAAATCTGTTCCAAATGCAAAACACAAGGAGAGGAGAGGAGTTTCAGTTTCAGTTTTAGTTTCATAGCAGCAACCAGCTTTAATACAGAATAGTTGAGATATGCCACACCCAGGCTCCTTGCTGTCTCCTTGCTCACACAACAAATAGTTTCAGTTTCCAAACAGCCCTCAACTCTCACACACTGACAGGACGCTAGCCAGATGAATACAGATGGATGCTGGTAGGCAGAGGCAGATTTTTTCCCCTTATTTTTCTCCCCAAAAACTAAGCCCAACCACATAGTTTCGTAGTGAAGCATGGGTATCAAGCTTGTTCTTTCATAATGTTTAAATCACTCAGTTTCTTGGGAATTAGGTAGTCTATAAATATACTGTATGTAACTAACAAGCAAACAAATCAATAATTTATTTGAAGAGTGGGTCATATTGCACTAGCAGCTAATGTAGACAGCTTAAAAACTTCTGGCTATTACTAATGCATTCAATATAGTGTAGGTCTCAGTAATACTGATAGATAAGGATATTAGGGCTGCACATGATTCTAAAATGCTTCGGAAGTGTTTTGCACCTCCTTCAAGGGATTCATTAAAATTAGGGTTACTTTTAATGCAAGCAGAGTTTCTTTCAGGGCTTGCAAAAAAGGAAAAAAAGGACTTGCTTTAATTAATAGCAGAACGGTTTGTTAGAGATCTGAAATGTCTCTTCCAAAGTATCATAAAATAAAAATTGTAATTTTTAAACGTTTTCTTACAGAGTGGATCATATGGCAGCAACAGCCAGTATGGACAGGTAAAACTATCGTTTAAATACAGTAGATATCTAATAATGGCAATATGTGACAATAGCCAGAGATGAGCAAAGAAATCCTATACGTAGATCAAGTCAAAGGAAGGAGGTTATGTAACTGCTGTGGACAGAGGCCAAATATTGAATCCAATGCCTAAAAACAGTCCAGGACGGAAGGGAAGAAAAGCCTCAGGTAGAAAATGCAAATGTGGTTTGGAAAACTTAGTTCTGGTCACAGACTTCCTGAAAGCAACCAATGCCAAGTAATAAGGGGCAGGAGTTTCCACTGGAGCTATGAAAAAGAATCAAGACGAGAGTTTGAAGCCCAACTCCTTTTTCTAATCAAAGGTGGAAAGACTTCAGCTGCACAGTGACGACCACCACTCAACATTTTTGATATGCCCTCCCCTGGGCATCACAGATTCTAGGTCTTTGTACTACACTTACATGAGACAGTCGATACGTTCCCACAGACAAATGAGGACGTACTGAAGCCCACATTTCTGTACTGCTGCAGAAGACAACGCCATAAGTACCAGCCCCACAGATTCAATAGATCATAATCTTGTCACTGCCAATCCTGACATAACTGTCCTAGGAGGGGTCTTGATTACTATGACCGTCCTCTCAAAACTTGTTTCAGGAATATCATCTACACAAGATGCAGCCCCAACATTCCTGTCTGGGCAGAAATGCCAGCAATCCAGACTAGAGGGGGAAAGATTATTTGCCAGGATTCCAAAGTGAGGGACCAGATACTGCCAGAAGGAAAGCCAAAGGCACACATATGGGCAGAGGCTACCTTCACAAGTTGCCTCCCTGGGAAACAGAAGACACTTCCTAGCAGGAAGAAGGGGATTTATTTAAAATTTATTTGTGTGTGTGTGTGTGTTTATGTTTGTCCATTTTTAAATGCTTTGTTTGTCATAACATATAGAAAGTTGCAGGCCTAGCATTTTGAAGTAATGTATATTAATGTTAAATCTTAATTTATATTTCTGTGCAGAGTGGATCCTATGGGAGCGGCAGCCATTATGGACAGGTAAAACTATGCTACCATATAATGTCAGGCTCCAAAAAAACCCCAAAGAAAGATATGCAGAGAAAGCCGTTTCCTTTATTGTTCCTGACCTATGGACAGAATCTTGCCAGACTACTTGCATCATTAAAGATAGACACTGAGAACCTGTAGGGAGGAGTTCTCTTGACCCTTTTCCTCCTAACCAAACTACCTCAACTGTGCTCTCTCTTGCTCCCCTGGAATACCACCTGTCCCTTCTTTGAATCCGAACTAATTCTCACCATATAATGTGTGTAAAAAAAGGCCTACAATAAAAATAAAAATGAGCATTTTGCACCTTCTGAATGTAAGTAGCACTCTTCTGCAGCTTTATGAATTGTTTTTATAATATATTTGCTATACAGACTGGACAAAGCGGATCCTATGGGAGCAGCAGCCAATATGGACAGGTAAAATCGTTTTGTTGTACGATATATGTAGAAAATGTGCTCTAGCAATAGATCAAAATGGGCATTTTGGTTTATTGCTGCTTCTAAAATACAGTATAATAACATGGGCATTTCTGTTTATTGTAATTTCGGAATATAAAAAGCAGGTTTTTGAAGTTATATTAATGGGGCCTTTTTTACACTGGAGATGGCTGGTAAAATAAGAGAGAAGATTCCACTTCTATACTGCAAATGTACTGGGTTACTATCTTGTTAATTTTAATGTTTTTATATTTGTGTGTTTATTGTAAGCTGCCCAAAATCTCTCTAAAGAGTGAGATGGGAGTTGTATAAATTTAATAAACAAACAAACAAATAAATAAATGTTTTATAATGTATTTTCTGTACAGACTGGACAGAGCGGATCCTATGGGAGCAGCAACCAATATGGACAGGTAAAATTGCGTTACCATATGATTTGTGTAGAAAATATGCTACAGTAATAAATAATCACAAAAAAGAAATGTGCATTTCTATGTATTTCAGCTTCTGAGTATAAAAAAGCAGCCTTGCTTAAATGTATTGTTTTATGATTCTTCCTCCCCCCGTATTTTTTGACAGAGTGGATCCTATGGGAGCAGCAGCCAATATGGACAGGTAAAACTGTTTTATTGTATGACACATGTAGAAAATGTGCTATAGTAATAGATCAAAATGATCGTTTTGGTTTATTGCTGCTTCTAAATATAACAACATGGGCATTTCTGTTTATTGTAATTTTGGAATATAAAAAGCAGCTTAGAGCAGTTATATTAATGGGGGGCATTTTACACTGGAGGTGGCTGGTAAAAGTAAGAGAGAAGGTCCTATCTCTATATTGCAAGGGTTCCTCGCTTTATCTAAGTCTTATTAATTTTAATGTTTGTATATTTGTGTGTTTATTGTATTGTAAGCCACCCAAAGTGAGATGGGAGTCATATAAATTTAAGAAATAAATAAATGTTTTATAATGTATCTTTTGTTCAGGCTGGGCAGAGCGGATCCTATGGGAGCAGCAGCCAATATGGACAGGTAAAAAACTGTTATTGTATGATGTATGTAAAAAAAAAAGTGCTTATAGCAATAGATAATACAAAGAAAGATGAGCATTTCCATTTACTTTCAGTTGCTTTGTGCAAATATATTAATATTTTTATATGCATTTTCTGTACTGAGTGCTGCAGCTCTCAATATGGAAAGGTAAATATTGAGCAATGTATAGATAATATATTTTATGGACAGATGTAAACTATTTCTTAAAACTTAACATTGATGTTTATTTCTGCTCTGAATGTAAAAAAGATCTGTCTATCTATCTATCTATCTATCTATCTATCTATCTATCTATCTATCTATCATCTATCTATCACATGGATGTCACACTTGCAGTGTCATGTTGCCATCACGTGACATTTTGCAATGTTTTCCCATTTGTGGAGCTGGGATGGGCCTGGCCTGCACATGTTGTATCCAGCCCATGAGCTTGACACCCCCGATCTATCATCTGCCTGGACAACTTAAACACTTTTCTAAAACAGTCCCAGGGTAATTGTTTTCTATTATTCTTGTCAACATGGGTGACCTTCTTGGATAAGACACACTTGCATAATTTTTTAATTCCATGCTCCTCAGGCTATGATATTTAAGTGGCTCTCTCATGTTAAGAAATAATTGGATCCATTTCTTATTTCCTTGGCAGGGTTCACAAACTAGTGGAGGCTCCAATATTAAGGGTTGTGGTGAAGTAAGTATAGAATAGTTCATATAAAATAAGTAATATTTTATTTTGAAATAGTAACCTTTCACTTATTTCTCAAATGACATAAAGTTGTAACCCCACTCAACCATATCCCTTAGAAATGCTTATTATGTTCAAGTATCACAATGAGCGACACAATGGCCTAGAAGTGAAGACACTCGCCTCCCACTCTCAGGAGGCTGAGAGTTCAATCCTAGGCAGTGACAGATGTTTCTCTATTAAGATGCAAGGAGAAAATATCAGCTGTGAACTCCTCGTAGGATTCAGGAAGGGTATCTGGCCAGTAAACGCTGAGCTCTGTTCAATCACCTAGACTCCATCCCAATAAAAGGGATTACAGGATCGTAAAATGAAAAAAATAAGTATCAAGATGTTATTAATCTGCAATTTCCAAAACTGGCCATAATGAAATTGCCTGTCCTGTGAAAAAAACACAATATTGAGAATGAATAAAGCCTTGCTGTTTTCTTCCCCTGGCACACACCCTTGATGAGATTAGGAACTTCTCTTCTACTTTAATTGCAGTTTAACTTCGCTTGTCTGAACCTTAAATTGTGTGGTAACTAAGGGATGAATATGCTCCATCAAAAGTATCATTCAAAATATGAATGTATTGTCTTTTTTCTGTAGATAATTTTTTTTTTATTTGTAGATAAAAAGCAGGGCTCTTTAAGATTAAGAAAGTTTTTTTTCAGAAATCTTTGCATTTTTCAAATTTACAATATGGGTCGGTAAAATTATAGTTGATATTAAAAAAAACTATTTTCTGCTTTCTTTCTCACACATTTTAATAACACCAAATACCATTTAAAAGTGTCAGTACAACCTATTCATGCTATATCACTTCTATATCAGTCTGAGCATTTTTTTTTTTCCTATTTAAAGCAGTTTCAAAAGTAGTGCTTGGTTAAATTAAAGATTTCTCTTTTGCTCATGCCGTTTCTAGACTCTTTGAAGGCAATATTCCTCAATTAGAACTATTAATATGAATATATATTTAGATCACTTTTATTACCTTAGTTGTCATGACTGTTGATTATGATGATATTTCAAATCTCTTAACAGTCTCTACTAATTGTACGTAATACTAGGAAATACTTTTTTCTTCCACTTTATGTTTTATATAAATTCAGAATAATCCTAATGACAGAAGTTACACCTAATATTACTTTGGTTGTAAAGCAGTCCTTTGTTTCTTAGACTTTATCTCCAAAGTTTTTATTTATTCCTCCAACAGATCACAACTCTGCTAACATAAGAAAGGCCTTCAAGGGGAAAAAAAAA
Source organism: Notechis scutatus (assembly GCF_049901735.1). Taxonomy (NCBI): domain Eukaryota; kingdom Metazoa; phylum Chordata; class Lepidosauria; order Squamata; family Elapidae; genus Notechis; species Notechis scutatus. The sequence goes on from NC_142011.1 coordinate 88,249,785, forward strand.
AGATTTCTATGTTTCGTTATGACTTTGTTTTCATTTCTATGCATTTGGAGAAAATCCTTTCTGAAGAAAAGGAAACAATTAGAGTACAATGGAGCGAAATATTTAACTTTCCCTTGGTTGTTGTTTTTAATTAGTGTCTTTTCTTTGAATTTTAAATTTTCTTTGAAGAAAATTTTTTTTCGAACTTGAAAAGAAGACGTTGGCTGTCTTGGATTTTTCCTGCAACAGCTTTTACACTTATTTTGCGCCCATGCTTTTCTTAACTTATGAATGGCACTACTGTTCAGCTTTTTCTGATGAATGAGTAGCAAGATTTTTATATGGGATCAATTATAAACCTTTCAAATTAGAGCTGCACACTACATTGTATACAATATAGTGTTTCCTGTACCTCTTTGCTGCCATCTAGTGGCTGTGTGGATTTCCTAGTACAGTATTCTTATTTAGGTTACAATATTCTGAGTGGATTATTGGTTTGCTTTTTGAAATTCCAGGAACTGTAATACAAGATATGGTGACTTCACCATGCTAGAGCTGTGCCTATTCTGATAGAATGAGCATTGTTTAAAAGTACCTTTTACCCATATTTTTCTGTAGTCTTTCAGATAAAATTGGCCAAGTGGGAAAAGTTAGTTCGGATGTTTTGACAATCAAGCTGTGGATAGATCTGACTGACTTTGCACTGGCATAATTTAGGACACCAAAGACCGGTTGTTTTCATTTCATTTCATTGTTATAATATTTTTACTTTAACAGAAGAACCCAAGAAACTGTAGACGCAAAAGGGCTGCATCAGCTCCAGTAAGTACACTGGCTAACCAAATGGAGATTTTCTTTAAATCAGATAAAAGTAGGAAGGATTCCTGCATCAAACTAACCTGGTTTATGACTTGTGTTTTCTCTTCCACAGAATATACTTAAGACGTTGATCAATAAGATTCGGGGAAAGAGGGTATGTGCTTCTCATCACTATAAGTTCTGATTCACTTTGCTTTGTGAATGTGAGGGGTGTTTTGTTTTGTTTTTACTTTAAGCTCAGTGGTGGGATTCAAATTTTTTTTACTACCGGTTCTGTGGGCGTGGCTTGGTGGGCATGGTAGAGGAAGGATTAAATCTCCATTCCCACCCTACTCCAGAGGAAGTATACTGTAAAATCTACATTCCCTCTCCACTCCTGGGGGAAGGTTACCATAGGTTCTCTGAACCAGTGGTGGCATTCGACTGGTTCTGCCCAGTTCTGGAGAGCCCGATAGCGGCAATAAGGAGCGGAGACGGAACCGGTTCTCTCCGCTGCTCTGTGTTTGGCCCACCTACCCGCCCAGCCTCCCATACTCACTTTTATGGCCAGAATTCGAAGTGCAGCTGCTTTGCGTGGTGCAGAATAGCACTGCGTGGCAGCTGCTGCAGCAACCAGCATCGTGTAGGCTTGCAGAAGGCGAGTTAGAATGCCTCTGCGCCTGCGCAAAGTGCACGTTTGGCATGCGCGTGCACAGCACACCCACCAAGCCACGCCCACCAAACCGGTAGCAACTTTATTTGAATACCATTACTGCTCTGAACTACTCAAAATTTCCGCTACCGGTTCTCTAGAACCGGTCAGAACATGCTGAATACCACCTCTGTTTAAGCTCTTTTGCTTTCAGATATAAAGATCTCTTTGTCAACCCTTAAGAGAAAAAGACACTATTTCTGACAATAATCAGACACATTTATTTGCTTATCCCAGTTCTGGTTGCTACTTATATTTTCAATTAACATCTTCTATTCTAATTGATTAGTGTCTAGGTTCAGAAACTACTAAGTAGCATCAGGTCTGATATGTAACTGCAGTGGGAAACCACTGAGGAATGCCAGAGTTACAGGCTGAATTGAAAAGTTTTAAAAAATCATTCAGAAAAGATAATAACCTGCTACATTTTTAATACTACAAAGTAATCTGTATCTAGAAGAGGAACTGTTGATATTGCTGGCTGATTTCCATGCTAGGGTAAAAGTTATGTTGGCACATGTTTTATCTTCCAAAGAAGGCTTGGTCAATAATGTCATATCAGAACAGTGTATTTTCACAATCTGTTGATTTATCTCAGTAACTAGTGCATGAGCTCCCAATGATTATCTCTTGGTATAATAGTCATTACTTACTGATTAGATTTTTATAGTTTCCCAAGGCATTAAATGAAAAGAAAACTAAATAAAGAGCAACCAGAAGTGAAAAAGCACTGACAAAAATTATTTTCTTACTTTTGATTTGAACTTCAAATTCCTTTCCATCAGTCATAGAACTGCCCAAAATTCAATACACACTACAATTGTTTTCTATATGGGGAAAATATGCGTGCCCCATGGTAATAACAGAATCAAAGAAATACTTTATGACTTTTTGTCCAAAAAAATTTCAAATTATGACTTTTCCAACCAAAACAACAACTCCTATATATTCAGAATTTACAAAATGTTACGGTCTCAAAATGTTCTAACCTCAAAAGACTTGATTATGTCCGTCATTTAAACTTGGGACTGCTTGAAATAGAAGTTTTCTACTAGTATATATTATTATATAAAAGTAAAAAGTTGAGCCTTAAGTTACTACCATATTCTACTGCACCAAAAGAATTCAGAAATCAAAGCCTTTTTTTCTTTTTCCCTCTGCCCTGAACTTTTTTCTCTTTCCCTTTTCATCCTTATTTTTCCATTATTTTTATTTTTCTTTGTATATTTTGTATTTTATATTTTGATAAACCAGTACAATTTGTAAATGTAAAGAAATAGAAGTTTTCCACAAATGTTGAACACTACAGTATTTATGTCTTGTTTACAACATGCACTTTCAGGTTTATGAAATACGACATTAAAGACAAGAGCGGGCATTATAAATCCCACGTAGTGTGTTTTAAGGGATATATAAAATGACATTTTACAGAAGCATGAAGTAATAAATAGATTATAAACAACTATAAAGGAGCTGTGGTGGCACAGTGGTGAGAACTCAGTATTACAGGGGTTTGGTCCTGATTGGCTCAAGGTTGACTCAGTCTTCCATTGTTGGGGGCAATATGCTGATTCTGTAAACCATTTAGAGAGGCCTGTAAAGCACTGTGAAGTGGTATATACATCTAAGTGCTGATACTATAAATGGCATCAAAAGGCTCTTCCAGGCAGTCCTGCCCAAATTCATGTTATCTACCAATTATTCAGGTGGCGAAAAAGTATGCGCCAACATAAAATATACCGCTCTTACTATTGTCCCCTGTTTTACTACAGCAAAAGGCCAGCGTTGTCCTCATAGCTATTTCTAAGCATGACTAAACATGCTTCAGGAAAGAAGATAAACCTGAATTTAAAAATATAGTCCAGCTGACAGATTGCAGTTAAAGAAGTAGGATACAGAGCGAAGTGGGAGGGAACTTACCTAAAGCTTCTGATCAATGCAATCCCTCCACTACATATATGACCTGTTCACTGAAAGAGCAGGAGGAAGCAGGTAATAATTAGAATAAGTGAGTTCCATCTTATACAAGTCCTGAAAGTTGTGAATATCTAAGGAACCCAGCAAGATCCAAAAGAGGCAAACAACACGTGGATGGAGGTGGTAGGCAGTCAAGAAGCACTGAATATGGGTGGTGGCCCATATTTCTCACATAATTTGTAACAACATAATGAAGCATCTTTAATTGCTATCTTTATTTCAGAACGAACCCTTTAATTCAGAACAAATTCATGACCAGGTAAGAATTTCAGCTTCATTTTGTTTAAATAGTAAATTTAAATTGGTAAATAGTTTCTAGAATTAGGGTTTTTAAGAGCCTAATCAGATTACCATGTTAAAGTGCTATTCATCAGTTCTTGAACCAACAGAAAAGTGTGGCTTTGATTGCCTTAATAACAACACAGGCAATTACTAAGGAAATGATTGATGGGTTTTCCCAATTTCTTTCCTGTACCTGCAAAGCCTTGCCTTCTGCTTGTTTAGGAGAATGATCAGAAATCCTTCCACTAATGTGGGCAAGGTTGAGTGAGGACAAGCAAGTGCTTGAAATGTCATATTTAGGTGTTACGATGTCTGGGTGGGTTGTCTGGGTGGGTTGAGCCTGGAAAAATTAGAAGAAAGAAACCTGAGTCCCTTATCAAAATCCTATTTGCTCCACACCCAAGGCTGCAGAATGCAGACGTCTGTTATCACATAAGGGTGGGAGAAAGAAGGAGTGTTCAAATATAATGGTTTGATATAAATATGGCTTGCTTCCTAGGTCCTGCAGTAGCTGAACTTCTTTGTTATCTGACCTTCTTTGAATCTACAATTAAAGCAACCTATCTATCTGACCTTGTCCTTGATTCCTTGCTGCTAGCTCCAGAGAGCAGGTTTGAGTTCCTAGAAAGAGACTTATTTCTGTGCACGACGTGAAGCTCTGATAGCAAAACAAGTTATTCCTATTCCCAGTCCCATAGAAGAAGAGAATTCTTTTAAGACTCCAAGATTAAAACCATGGCTATCAACCTTCTTGCAAATTAACTGATGGTTATATTGGTTGCCGACCTTTTATTCCAATATCAGAATTATGGGTTGACTCAGATTGAACAAGCGGAACTGTTGTTATTGGGCTCTTGTGTGCCTCTACCAAAGATCCAGCAATTGTAGAAACAAGTTAAAAAAAACCTGACACACAACAACAGGAATCTTGGCAAATATTCTGCCTTTCTTGTTCTGTATGATTTGTACACCTCTCTAACACTTAAGGATTTTTTTCCCACAAATTGCTCTCAAGATTTATAATTGGAAGGTGAATCAGAATGGGTAACTTCTCTTCTCTAACAAGGAAACCATTCCACATGAAAGTATGTTGCTGATCTCCAGTCAGGTTGCCAGTTGGAATAAAAGAGGCTTAAATGGCTAATTGGAAGCAGTACTATCAGGTAAAAGAGAGGATTACAAAGACTTTGCCTATATTAATCCAACTATGCTTGGGGATTGATGGGAGGTCTGAGGAACTGTGGCAGAGAATGGATGGGTCACCACTATTATCTCTTGTTCTATCCTTCTCTGTCAACTAATTGGACACTTTGGATGTTGAAGCCCTGGAGTTGGGTTGTACGGTGCTCACATTGACCACTTTACATGGCAATATCCTTCTCAGATCCTCAGCTCTCCCTTCCAAAACATCAACAACATCATGAGCTCTGTTAACTATTAGAGATCATAACCCAATTCCTTTCATCTGGAATTCTTCTGGATTTCACTTCTTATTCCCTGGTTTCTGGTGGCTTCAATTTACAACAGATGTGAAAGTTGATATTTTTATCATTGTATGAAGCTTCATACTACCTAGACAGCAGAACTGCTGCACTCTCCCCATAACTACAAGGATTAATGAACACAGTTTGCTTTGGACTTTATTACTCATTACCACATGTTTGCTTGGATGCCATTATAATACTACTGGACCTTTTCTCTAAAATGGCGCTTTTCATCCCTTTTTGTTGCCTTCCATACATTCCTGAGAACCACAGATTGACTGATCATTTTATTCTGGACAGAGGCCACTCAATTCACAGAACATTTTTAATGGCATTGTATCGACAATTGAATTAGTTCCACTTGTCATCCACAATCTGACAGGAATGGGAAGAACAACACTTTCTTTGCTGCATAAATGACCAACTCAAAACCTGGCCTGAGGTTTAGCTGTGGTTCAATTAATTCATGCCTCTACTCAAATGTCTTAATTTCAGGCTGTTTATGATACTGCTTGCACCTGCTGCTTGATACTTCTTGACTTCCTCTCATTCCATTTTTACCATAAACTGCAAGATATGCTGTGACTCTTCAAGGATCCTGCAAATGCCCTGCTACCCATACCAAAAGGAAGACCATTCTATTGCTGTAAGATACAACTGGCTTTCTCCTAGGTTCCAGTCTTCAATGCAACTGTCTAAGAAGTTGTATGCCAAGTTTATTGGACTGTTTGTGGAACTTACATAGATCAATACCATTAACTTTTGTGTGCAGCTTCCATCTATACTAAAAGTACATTTGGTCTTTTGCCAATCCTTCCTGGGTCAAAAATGCCCCTTTTGCTCTTTGTGCACTTCAGCTCTGTCCTTTCTCTGTAAAGGAAACTGACCTGGGAAAAGGAGGAAAGCAAATGTATCAGTAACAAGAGGAACACAGAAACTACCACCCCAAACTTTTAATGGGGTGGGGGACGGGGACAATTCTGGATGAGGGAGAAATGATGACAAAGATACTGAGAACTTCTCCAATGTTTGCTAGGAAGTACCCCAGGCAAGAGAAAGGAAGGGCAGATAAATGTAATAAATGAATAATAATAACAGATGTCCCTTAAGGTGGGGAAATTTTGTCTGCTCTACATGATAAATAGGGAGGGAGGGAGGAAACAGGGAAGTAAAATTAGCCTATCCCACATGAGAGTAAGAGAGAAATAGCAATGTCCAGATCCCAGGGAGAAAAGTAATAGTGTGGGGACTGAAGTTGACAGGGCCAGAAGCAATGTGCAGGTGTTTTACACATCTAAGACTGAGAAATTGCCACATAAGTGTGTAAAGAAGAGACATGATATTTAAGCACTGGCTTTGTTACAAATGTATTTTGATTTTTAGACCCTCTGTAATTGTTCTTTGTTGTTAAAGCTATTCTGGTGTCTTCAATAAAAGCAATTTATCTATTCACACTTGTCCTTGATTCTTTGTTACTAACTCCAGAATACAGGTTTGCGTTCTCGGGAGATTCATTTCTGAATTATGGTGGAGCTCTGCAGAGCTTTGATCTTGCTTAGTGATGCAAGAGAATGGAAACAGGCAGCAAGACAGCAAGTCCTTGTAGGGAGGAGTACCCAGAATAGCTTGTGAATGGCCATTAAAGAGGAATATAGCAGGGAAAGGGAAATGATGCTTTCCAACCACATTAAAGTATGGAAAGTATGGTTATATAAAATCCCTTGTTGGAAAAACTGTGGAAAAATATATTGTGCCCTGTGCTGGAAAACCAGCAAAAACCTATTGGAAAAACCTAGTTCTTCGTAGCTTAAATCTATCTTGTATGGAGTAGAAGGTAGAGTTAAGACCTTTAAACAGAGGTCTTTCAGAAGAGCACTAAACCAATGATTGAAAGCAAGTCTAGCACTCTTTCAGAAAGAGCATTAAACCCATGTTTATAAAGAGCCCACATTAGATCTGAGAAGTCCTTCAGAAAGCACTGGTCAGTGTTTGAGCCTTTGCTTCTGCCAGACGTCTGGGCTTTCCAACAATCTGGCCAAAATGGCAATAAAATGGTTCCCAACAAACAGAATAACCTAGAATGGCCAACAGGAGTTGGTCAAAATAGTGTCCCTCAACTGCAGCAATTTACACCCTCAGTGAATCATGCCAGATTGTGCCCATGGCCAAAAAATTTTTGGGAGAAGAGGTAAATTTTATTTTGAAACTGGTATGGCTAAAGATGGTGTTTAGCTGCCTTTACTGGTTCAGATGAAGATACAGTTGAAAGGATGTGGAATAATAAAAAAAAATATGGGGCATGTTTATACAGTGGTTAGAGAGGATGGAGGATGAGCCCTTTGGGACTCTAATCTGCTGTTGTAGTGAAGATCTTCTGAACCGAAGAGTGGGAAACTGGATTATTTATTCCATTTGAGAACCTTCCTCTTTCCATCTTAAGATGGTACCTATTTACCTGTGGCTAAAACTGCTTAACACAACAGATTGCCATTCACAACTCTTTGGAGTGTAAAAAGTCCTTGGAAAGGGAGGGAAGAAAGAAGGAAGCAGAAGAAGCTCCAATGACTATTGTTTGCCAGGTCCAGCTGTTGAACATACTTTGCTGTTCCTTCTTTGCTCTTGAATAGAGAAATGTTGTGGGAGAGAAAGTAAAGATTTAATAAAAGCAACAACCACACTTTCCGAACCCTCCCCCAAAAAAAAACTGAAATAGAACGGACGTACCAGGAAGCCAAAAAAGGAGTTTTGTATGAACCAACAGAGATTGGTTGTTCCCTCTTCCCTACAATTCTGATATTATGGTACAATCTGGGCATCAACACACTTCCCATCAGGTCAAAGAAAGGGAAAGAATCAAACTCATATATAAATGTATATCATATACTCTTTTTTTAGTGGAAGGTGTCCTCTTTCTGTGAGGTAGAGAGTATGATTATTTTCTTTCAGATGCCCTTACTTGTACTGAAGTAATTTATATTGACCTTTTACAGGATAAAAACTTTTCGGATGATAGAAACAATCATCCACAGGTAAGGATTTCCTTTTCATTACTTTTGACAGGATGATGATCCCTTACAAATTCTGTTATCAGTGGTGATTCCCAACCATTTGATAAAAGTCTTTTATAGTTAGATAAAACCAGATTTCAATATTTGAAGTTTTTAAAGTTGTAATTCAGGGCATGCCCTTTTCAATTTGGTAACAATACATTTTAACAGATATATCCAGGTTTCACACATATATTGTTAGTTTAGGCATTATAGATTAAATACTGATATTTTGAAAATGAGATTTTGAAAAAAATGTAACATTAGGCTTAAAATCCATGGATAAATATAGATGTAGCATTCAAAAAGCAGTGAAAGTGATCTGGAAGAGCTCTTGCAATTGCATTCAGTGCACATAAATATATGCTTCTCTATGCCTAAACTCATAAAAGAAGCATTTTAGATTTTAAAAAGTTGCAGCTTTATTTTTAAGAAGTTCTTCACAATCTTATGTAATCCTACATTAAAAAAGTGATTTATTATCTCCTTATAGGATGGATCATGTATGGCAAATGCATACAATCTGGTTAACGTATTTCTGGATTGTAATCATTAACTTATACAGGTAGTCCTTTCATTTAGTGACTGTTCAAAGTTATAACAGCACTAAAAAAAGTGACTTACAACTGGTCCTCTCACTTATGACTGTTGCAGCATTCCTACAGTCATGTGATCAAAATTTGGGGACCTGACAATCAACCTGTATTTATGACAGTTGCAAAGTCAACAGGGAACCTAGATTGGCTGAGTGACTGCATGATTCATTTAACAAATGCAGTGATTTGCTTAACAATCATAGCAAAAAAAAAGTTTGTAAAATAGGACGTGACTTATTTAACAACCACATTGCTTAGCAATGGAAATTCTGATCCCAATTGTGTCCTAAATCAAGGACTATCTGTATAACTTGAGAATAAACAGGAATTTTTATGCTTGTTTCTAGTCCTTCTTGCAAAAGATCAGCCTATTTATTCAATTGTCTTTGGGCTCACTCTGGGTCTTTCAGGGCAATCTTTTATTGTGATTTTTTCCTATTGCATTCATAAAATTTTATTTGAATCCTAGACAGTTCTGTCTTTCCTGTGTAATTCTACCATGCTTTCCCAATTTTTCTTCATGGTTTTTAAGTAAAAAAAAAAACCCCAGTAGTGTTGCATAAAGAAATAAGGAACATCTCCACAATATCTTTTATTTGATATCACTGATCATCTCCCTTAAGAGCTTAATGCAGAGAATTTCTGTCTCAAATACTTGATAATGTATATTTGGCATTGGAAGAGGTTACAGTTGATTTTTTTATGCTACCCTTCAATTTAGAGGAACTGGGTGCAACAGATTTTGGTTACCATTGTATTTACAACGTTTTATGTCATTTGTATAATGATGTCATTACCCAAATGACAAGATCGGTGCAAGTAATATAATTTGGATTGGGCACATAATAATGTTATTGCAAATGACATTCTTTCCAATTTAATAGACAATCAGAAATAATGGACACCCACTCCCTGCAATTAGTCCCTGAGAGAAGATTTCATTGTATGTGGAAATTCAAGCGTTTTATTTGAATGTATTGACAAAAGAATCAAGCTTCAAGCTTTCTCTAAAAAACTTTTACAGCTGTGCAGTGCTAATTCCTCCCTAAAGTTCTGATTAGTCCCCTCAATTTCTTTCTCTCTTTTTTTAAGCAACAGTGAATTATTTTGAATGCAGTTTTATCTGCAGTTGTCATTATTTGGTTCCTCACCTTTGAGAGAAATAATATTTTTGCCAGCTCTTGAATTTTATTATTTTTTTTCCTCATGGCCGTCTAACATTTTGAGAATTTTTTTATCAATAAACAATACTTTTATCAATAAATAAAGGTAGAAAAACATTTTTGTTTATGGGGGCTGCATTTTTTTCCTATTGACATCTAGAATTTGCGAGGCTTGGAGTGATATTTCCAGAGAGCACAAGTCTCTAGTTTGCTCATTTCTAAGGGTGGAATTGGATATTAAAAGCAAAAAAATACAATGAATAAAGAAGAGGTGAAAAGCATCTTTTCTAACCCTTATTTTAATAAAACCATGAAAGTCGGCAATACTGAAAATGTATTCCTGAATATTGACAATAGCATCTTGGAAAAAGATTCTGAAGGCCATAAAAATTAGATTGCAGATCCTTTGTATAAAACTTAATTGCTGAAACAGCCTGCCAATTGCAGACTTCAAAGCACAATTTTAGGTCTGTTGTAGTTATAATTAGAGGTTTCCTTCTATAGAAGGAGTAATTTCTTGTGTTTTTCATAGTTTCTAGTTCAATCAAGCTAGCACTAGAGAAAAACAGTTGATGGACTATTGTCTTGTAATAATCAGGTCCTATAATCTTCTATTTCCTATTAAATTCCTGCAAGTTGAAATAACTTGTTCAACCTGGTTTAATTCCAGTCCCTAAATTGGCACTAGGTTAGATTAACATGAAATAACATTTAAGAACAGATATTTTATATTAAAACATTACACAGTGTTTGATTTCTTACAGCAAAGGTGAAACTAATTGTTTGCATTTTTACAGATTCAGTGTGTGTGTCCTAGTACACAGGTAATCTATTTACCTTTCATGCTGCTCCTTACTGTCTCAATAGCATTGTCACAATTGATAACAAAATGTCTTTTGTCATGTGCTCACTTTTGCCTACCAGATGTTAAGTTCTTGCTTTATTGTTTTTAACGAGATCCCTTTGCAAGCCAATGTACATGCAAGCAAGCAAACAATAAATTTTGAATGGATATCTAACCCACTATATAACACACCTATAAAAATCACCTTTGCTCTTTAGAAGATGACTTGGGAGTCATCAGCTACAGTCACATGCTACAGTTTTATATTAATTTTGTTTGCAAAAGACACTCAATTAATATGTATATTTTTGTTCTTACTATTCTCAAAGTTTTTTGCTACCCAATTGTAAATCCGAGAAGGTAGACCTGGATCCTTTAATAATCTCTCGTCTGAACAATGTCTGACAAGATGCAGCTAGTGCTAGCAGAAACTAAGTCACCCAAATCCACTGTGAGTGGTGACCTCAAATCTTAGAAATGACCATGTCCCATCCAAGTTACTTTAAGAATAATCCAACTTGATGTGGCATTTTCACATCCAAAGTGATATGTACAAAAGTAAAGTTGTATTTTCTCATGAGAACAATCAACCAATGGAACAGCTTGCCCTCAAAAGTTGTGGGAGCTTCATCACTGGAGGCTTTCAAGAAGAGATTAGACTGCCATCTGTCAGAAATGGTGTAGAGTCTGCTATTAAAATAAAAGATTGATACCTAAATCCTGATTCTTTGTAGAACCTATCTACATATCCAATAACTAACTAGGAGATCGGTTATAATTTTTATGCATGTTTGTAGTGATGTTAAGGTGACCTTTTTGGTGAATATATCTGAATTAGTCAAGCATATATTCCAGATGGATAGAGGTTAATGTACTAGATAATTCCCATTTCTCCCCTCTTTTACACCAAAGTAGCACTCTTTTGGCAATAAAAGAAAGGAAAGGAGACAGATGATGAATTAAGGAGCAATTAATCATGAACTCTCTACTGAATAGGAAGTAATGAAACTAGACTTTTCTTTGCTAAATAGAAACTACCAGTATCAATGGCACCCTATAGAAGGCAGTAGTTATGGGTTGTTGCCTTTATTCAGTGCTGTGGGAAACCTTTGTTTGTTTGAAACCACTTCCTACTATTGCTTTAAAATCTATGCAGCAGGAGAATTCAAGTTTGTGTGCAAACAGAATTAGTATATATGAGGTATATGTATATAGAATGTTTTGAGACTTGGAGAAGCAAATAAGCCCTACTAAGAGAGTAAGCATATATTATATGTTAATGTTCTATAGATTGTATAGAAAGAACTTCATAATCATTTCTGTTCTTAGGTTTAAAAAAAACATAGCGAAAATAGTTTAAAATAGAGATTCTTATGGAACAAATGTTAAAGATATCTAAAATGTTTTAAGACGGCATATTATTTTAACAACTTTCTGAAGGAATTATTATTTTCTTCAGAATGAACAAGTTGGATCAGATGGAGGCAGCAATCAATCTGAACAGGTAAAATATTACATATAGGTAATCCTCGACTTATGACTTATAAGTCATTGCGGTTGTTAAGTGGGTCACCAAGTGACTGGACCCTATTTTATGACATTTTCTGCAGTGATCACCAAGACAAATTCCTTGTGTGTCCAACCATACTTGGCCAATAAAGAATTCTATTCTATTCTACTCACTATGGTCATTGAGTGAACATACTGGTTGTTAAGAAAAATCCATTTTATCCAATTTCATAATGCTGATTTTGCCAACTTGGATCCCTGGTGTCTGGATGTATTGGTAGTGGAAGACAGAAGAGGGGAAAAAAAACTAATTAAAAAATTTGCCAAGTCCCAAGCTGGAAGAGGCTCAGGGTGGCCACACTCTAGAAGCCCTCCAGATATAGGTATCTATTAGGATAAAGAGTTATAGCTTTAATTTAGCAAGATTCTGTCCTTTTGGTGTAGGCAAATAAAGAATTGGACTCAACTGGATTTTGCTCTGTCGTCTTTGGGCCTGAGCCTGATACTATGTGATATATATCATGGTAATATAGAGATGTCAAAATCAGCCTAAAATAATATCACTTACTTTGTAGCCTCCAGAAATTTTCTCTTTCTTTTGTAGCCTCCAGAAATTATCTTTCTGTAGTTTATTACAAAAGGGCTCAAGGTACCTGCCTATTTTAAACTTGTATGATTTGTCATATTGCTAGCAGATCAGTTTCTGAAGAGTAACAATCTTGACAACCTCTAGGTGGCAGCAAAGTGATATAGAAACTCTGTTTCCATCTAGTGGACCAATGGTTTTATTTAGCCAAGGTAGAGTAGCTCTAATAAAGGCAAAGTTTATAACCTGCAGGCCTAATTTTCTTCATTTTCAATATAAATGATAAGATGTCCTTAAAAACCAACAATTTTCTATCTCTCACCACATCCTACAGATTTTATTTTTATTTATAATTTAAATAAAAATACAAAACTCCATTTTAAGTTTCTTTCTGGTCTAAGAAAGCTGACATGAGAAATCTATAAAAGTTTGTTAGGCAAATATAATATTTCAGCAATGAGACATTTTAAAATAATAACTGGGTTTTCTTCCACAGGGTGGATATGGTGAATCATATGATGGCAACCAATATGGACAGGTAAAATATAACTTGTATCTTCTATGGTTGTAGATAGTAAAAATAAAATAAGTGTTAGACTTATTCAGTTGCTTTAATTCAGCTACATGAATTTATTTAATAAATAAAATATTTGCTTCAAAGTTTTTATTTTGTCTGTTGTATGTCTTTCCAGATAAATAACAACTGAAAGAATAAATACAAAAATATTTATAATAAATAAATAAATAAGTAAGTAAAATAAAAAAACCTCCCTAAACTACTTTAATTTAAAAGTTTAAAAGACAACCATAGGATTCTACTACTCTGCAGTATTGTGCTGCAAGCTTTACCCCTTTTGGAAATAAATAGAGGTTTGTTACAACTCTTTTCTCCAAAACCAAAGAAGGCTTGAAACATCTGATCAAAAGGATTAAAACAGACAGTGAGAAATTTGGCCTCTTCTGAACATCAAAAACACTGAGATCACAACCACTGAGAGGAACAGAAATGTCAAAATAACACTTGGTGGTAAAAAGATCAAATGTGCATAAGAATCTACTTTCCTCGAATTACAGATTCATCAGTGCTGTCCAGATATAGTGTTGAATCACATTGGGTCTCAAAGCAATGACAAGCATGAATAGGATATGAGAAAGAAAAGACAACAACCTTGCAAATAAATGCAAATTAGTCCTCACTATTATGTTTCCCATAGCTACATACAGTGGCAAAAGTTGGACTGTGAAAAAATTAGACTGGAGGAAAATTGACCTCTCTCTCTCTCAGTTCAACTTACCTCACAGGACTGTGGTGGGGAAAATAGGAGGAAGGAGTATTAGGAATATCCGTTGCTTTGTTTTTGCTGTGGTGTTGGAGAAGCCCCCTGCATGTTCCTTGGACAGCAAAAGTAACAAACAAGAAGGCAGAGAGAGACACTTTTGTCTAATTAAGCCACCAGACTAGAAACCAGGAGACTGTGAGTTCTAGTTCTGCCTTAGTCATGAAAGCTGGCTGGGTGTCTTTGGACCAGTCACACTCTCTCAGTTCAACTTACCTCATAGGACTGCTGTAAGGAAAACAGGAGGAAAGGAGTATTCAGTAAATTCATTGCCCTGAATTATTGATAGGATATAAATAAATAAATGAGGGTAGGATATAAATAAATAAATGAGAGTGAATCCTGGACTGTAGAAAACCAAACATATCACTGGAAGTCAAAATCTTAAAATTCCACTTTAGTTATTTCAGCCACATCACGCAATATAAAATCTACTGGAAAAGGCAGTTATGCTTTGGAGTGGTAGATGATAAGAGGAAATGAGACTTCAAAAATCACTTTCAAATGGACTACATGTGGCCAGACACCATCAAAGCTGAGACCAACGAGAGCATAAAACCAGTGAAAGAAGATCTATAAGTATGGAAAATGTTGCCAAGAATCAGATGCAACTGAACGGATGTCATCATTGTCATTGTCATCATCATTATCACAAGTAGAGTAGATAGCATATGGGTAGGTCAAGAGAACATTTAAAAACCTATGTAAAAATCTTTTAAAATTGCTTAAATATATCAAAAATAATATATAATAAAAAATAAACTCAATCCTTATTTCTGATCCTAAGCATAAAGAATGTCTTAATGCAGATATAGTAAGGAAGTAGTGAATTTTAACAATAATGATTTATTACTGTTTCCTGTTTAGAATGCACAATATGTGGGCAGCCACCAGTTTGGACAGGTAAAACTCATTCTGCTTATTTCTGCTCTGAAATATATTGTGTCTGCTTCAAAAGATATACACACAAATATCTATCCATTGTATAACTTTAAAATATATTACGAAATCTTGACATACATATAAATAGCAATAGCCCTTAGGCTTATATACTGCTTCATAGTGCTTTACAGCCCTCTCTAAATGGGTTGCAGAATCAGCACATTGCCGCCAACAATTTGGGTCCTCATTTTACTGACCTCAGAGGGATGGAAGGCTGAGTTAACCTTGAGCCGGTGAAGATCAAACTTCAGGCTGTGGACAGAGTTAGCCTGAAATACTGCATTCTAACCACTGTGCCAGCAGTGGTTCATATTGATTTTTAAAATAGATATTGTGGTAATGATCCAAATGGACAGGTGTATGATGTAGAAAATATACCATATATACTTATGGATACATTCATACACAGATAAATCAACCCCTGATTTTTAATCAAAATACCGGGTACTTTTAAAAAAGTATTGCAGTATAGGCAGCCTTCGACTTGCACCTATTTGTTTAGTGACTGTTACAACATCATTGAAAAGTGACTTAGGACCAGTGGTGCAATTCAAAAACTTTTACTACCAGTTCTGTGGGCGTGGCTTGGTGGGCATGGTGTGGCTTGGTGGGTGTGGTGTGGTGGGTATGATATGTGGTGTGGTGGGTGTGGCAGGAGAAGGTTACTGCAACATCTTATTCCCTCCCTACTCCACCAATCTGCTTTCCAGCTCCGTTCTCCTGTGGAGGGCAACAAAAGAAGACCCAGTCGGTCAGCTGAGAAGGCAGAGAATAGATGGGGGAGGGGCCAGTCAGAGGTGGTATTTGCCGGTTCTCTGAACTACTCAAAATTTCCGCTACCGGTACTCCAGAACTGGTGAGAACCCGCTGAATACCACCTCTTCTTGGGATTGTTTTAAACTTACAACCGTTGCATTATCCCCATGGCCAAATGGTCAGAATTCGGATGTTTGGCAGCTGGCATGTTTTTATGACAATTACAGTGTCCCGGGGTCATGTGATCACTTTTTGTGACCTTCTGACAAGCAAAGCCAATAGAGAAGCCAGATTCCCTTAACAGCCATGTTACTAACTTTACAAGTGCCGTGATTCACAACTGTGGCAAGGAAGGTCATAAAATGAGGCAAAGCTCACTTAGCAACAAGAAAATTGGCCTCTACTCTGGTTATAAGTACAAGGATTACTTGTAATATGCTCATGAATAATGAGTATCCATCAGTGAATAAGATAAGCCCAGTTTAAACTCAGTATTTTTGCATCTAAAATTCTTAGTTGAGTATATATAGTATGCATTAATAAACATGGAGATATAAACATTAATAACTGGGCAGGTTTATATTCAGAAATATAGAAAACAGTTTTCTCCTCATTAATGAGAAAACTTTTCTGTAAAGAATGGAGTGTTTAAAAATAACAGTAGCAGCCAATTGGAGCCAAGCAACAACTGTTTATAATGTAGCTGTAAAACTTATCATTGTTAAACAGTATACAGGTAATCCTCACTTAATTACTGGTTGCTTAGTGACCATTCAAAATTACGACAGACCCCCCCCCAAAAAAGACATCTATGACCCAATTTCCAACAGCTGCAATCTCCTCCATCCCACAGTTTGGAAACCAGCTTGCATTTCTGATTGTTTGCTGTGTCCCATGATCACATCAGTGGTGGTATTCGACCGGGTCGGCCCAGTTCCAGTGAGCTGGTAGGAGCGATGAGCAGCGGAGATCGAACCGATTCTCTCTGCCGCTCGGCTGTTGTGCCCACCCGCCCGGGCTCCCATATTCATTTTTATCTGCTGAATTTGAAGCGCAGCTGCTTTGCGCAGCACAGAATAGTGCCGCGTGGCAGCTGCTGACGTGACCGGGATGGTGCAGGCTTGCAGAAGGCAAGTTAGAACGCCTCTGTGCCTGTGCAAAGTGTGCATTTGGCATGTGCGTGCACGCAAAGTGTGTGCATGTGCACAAAGCGTACCCACCAAGCCACGCCCACCGAACCAGTGGCAACAATATTTGAATCCCACCACTGGATCACATGACCATGATATTCTTTGTTTTTTTGCCAGTTTCTGCCATTTACTTCTGGTTTCCAGCAAAACAACCCAATTTGTGTAATAGATTTGTTTAACGACCATTTCATTCATTTAACGATGGGCTCAATTAAAGTCATATGTAACGGACAACCTGTATTTGAGAGGTAGACAAAATTAAATGAAATATTATTTCGGCTTCTGAATGCAGCAAATATTGTTTTAAGTTCTCAAGATTATTACGGTATTTCTAATTAATTCTCATTTTCTTACAGGGAGGATCATATAGTGGCAGTAGCAGCCAGGTAAAAATGGCTGTGTGATGTAGTGCATGTGTATAATATTTGCTATGTTTATTTATCATAGACTTGTAGAAATGAAATAAAATGAATAAATAGTTTAGTTCTGCTCCTGAAAATTCTACATAATATTTTATGTAGATAATTGTAGCAAAAATGGTGTAGTAGCAGAACTAAGCTATTTATACATTTTATTTCATTTTTATAAATATATGATAAATAACCATAGCAATTTTATAATATCTAACTCCTTAATTAATAGATAACTGTTAAATTATCATATGGAAAAGAAAGTAAACATTTTCAGCTTATTTCTACTACAGAATATAGCAAGGAGCTATATGCTTAATTAAAATAATTATTTGGTAATCAATAATATTTTTACCAAGAAGATCAAAAGGTGCTAGGAGCAACCAATATGACCTCTACGAACTATTGTATAATATAGTATAGGTATATAATATTTACTGGGGTTATCCATAGTACAGTTGTCATCAGGGGTAGGATTCAACATTTTTAACAACCGGTTCTGTGGGCGTGGCTTAGGTGGTGGGCGTGGCTTGGTGGTCATGTGACTGGGTGGACATGGCTTGGTGGTCATGTTATTGGCTGGGTGTGGCCAACTCAATATCACTCACATCGAGGCACGCATCTCCTTGCCTGGCCTCTCATGACAGTGGGTATGCTGCAACAGTCATAAGTGTGAAAAATGGTCAGAAGGCACCTTTTTCAGTGCCATTGTAACTTTGAATGGTCACTCCACACAAGCAAAGTGCCAGCAAAGGAGGGGGAACAAACTCCGGAGAAGTTCCTGAGACAGGAAGTCTAGTCCTGCCAAGAATGTAATAAGGGTTAACGGAGAGGCAGTTTCTGTAAGCAACACCAGAATGTTTCCTTCCTGCCTTCCTTACAGGATTAGGCCGGTAATTTCTTCTAACAACCGGTTCTCCGAACTGCTTAGAATGTTAACAACCAGTTCTAGCGAATAGGTGCGAACTGGTAGAATCCCACCCCTGGTTGTCATATAGAACAGTGATCCCCAACCTTTTTATGCCGCGGCCCGGTACCGGCATCAGCTGGCGCCGCCATCTTTTTGATGAAAAAGTGCTTCGGTGACCTCACCGGAAGCACTTTTTCATCAAAAAGATGGCGGCGCCAGCGCTCGTGAGCTTTTCCGGGTAGAAATGGCTTTCTACCCAGAAAAGCTCACCGGGCGCTACGCCGCCATCTTTTTGATGAAAAAAGTTCCGGTGAGCTTTCTACCCGGAAAAGCTCACCGGAAGCACTTTTTCATCAAAAAGATGGCGGCGCCCAGCAACCAGCGGCCCAGTAGGACTTGTTCCGCGGACCGGTACTGGTCCGCGGACCGTGGTTGGGGACCCCTGATATAGAACACAAAGTTTTTCAATTTACTTCAGGTTCTGAATATTGTGCTGTATTAAGGTGGCTGCAGGTAGTCCCCAAGATATGACCCTAATGGACTTTGCCTATTAGGATCATAAAATGAATTGGATTCATTTTTACAATGTTTTTTTACCACATTCATTAAGTGAATCAATCGGGTCATTAAAAGAATGAAGCTTGGCCTTGCTTTGGTTCTTTAAACGATCTCTGCCATCATTCAATGAACCAAGAGGCTTCAGAATCTACAGGACTCCCAGGTGGGGCCTCTGAGGAAACATCAGCTGTTCTGGCAAGGTGAGAAGCACAGTGACTCCAGGCAGAAATTGAGGTGGGAGGATAAATTTGCAGGAATCCATGTGGAATTAGAGCACGAATGTCAAACTCGCCAAGTCACATTGTCATCATGTGATGTTTCGTGATGTTTTTCCCCTTCATGGAGCTGGAGTGGGCATGGCCTACATGTGACACATATGGCCCATGGGTCACCAGTTTGACACCCCTGCTCTAAAGGGAACTGCTGCCAGCTGCTCATCACCTATTCTACCAGCAATCTACAGCCATACTCACTCATCCTCGTTGTGATGAACTGGAGCGTGACACAAAAATAACAGTCACAAAAGTAGAATAAATTCCCTTTAATGCCTCCAACTTGGGCCCCAATGACCAATTATCCTTGGCTTGATATCAAACTCTTCCAAAAACAGTCTACGAAGAGAGTAAATGCAGTCCGAACCAAAAGTAAAGATAATTAGAAATTTAAAAAACCCAACACAAACCACACTGGAGTCATTAACACAGCAGGCCAGGATGATAAATTGCAGACTTCCACAAGATAATGCAACAACCACAGTTGGGAAGGTGCCAAAACCAAGATAATGCACGGTTTGCTTCAAGCAAAGAGCTATTTAAAATGCCCCATTTATATCCTGTTCTCCCAGCTGCATCTAATGAAAAGGATCAGGGCTTTTTCCTGTTCCATAAGCCGTGTTGCTCCCTTCTCCATTCCTCCCTGCATGCCCTAGGATGAAGAGGGGGTGGCCCTGAGTCTTCCTCTGAATGCCCAGCCAGACTGTGCTCTTTCCCCGTTTCTTCCACAGCCACCGGAGCCACATTCCCACTCCCTGTCAGCTTCTCAATCTCCCCTTCAGAATCAGACTCCAACAAAGGCATGACACTCATATGCAAAAGCAAACAAACACACAGTACAGCAGAATACAAAGGACCATTCTGCAAGCAATCTCAAAATACCTGCAAACCAACAGTACAGGTAGTCCTTGACTTACAAACCTTCGTTTAGTGACTGTTCAAAGTTACAACATCACTGAAAAAAGTGACTTCTGGCCATTTTTCACACTTACAACCGTTACAGTATCCCCATGGTCATGTGATCAAAATTCAGGTCCTTGGCAACTGACTCACATTTATGACCATTGCAGTGCCTGGGGGTCCCCTTTTGCCACCTTGTGACAAGCAAAGTCAATGGGGAAGCCAGATTCACTTCACAACCGTGTCGCTGACTTAATAACTGCAGTGATTCACTTAACAACTGGGGCAAGAAAGGTCATAAAATGGGGCAAAGTTCACTTAACAAATGTCTCACTTAACAACAGAAATGTTGAGCTCAATTGTGGCCATAAATCGAAGACTACCTGTATAGTAGAATGCAAAGGAATTTTACAATGCCAAATCTGCTTTCTGAGACACGAGCTAGTAGTTCTGCAAGCAATTCTAAGGCAATGCTAAAAAAAACACCTTCTAAATACAAAAAAAAATCATGTAATACTTACAAACAAGCACAATAGTCTGCAAAGTACTTACAAACAAGTACAGTGTTATAATGAAAAAGAAAACAGTAAAGTACTTACAAAGCTAACAGGAATACTCTAGTTCTTGAGACAAGAACGAGAGAAGCAACTGGAGTAGCAACAAGAGATTCACACTTCTCTAGTCCTCTATTTGGCAGCAGTGGAGGTCGGGGGGAAGCACACTGGATGCAAAATCCTCGATCTTAGTTGATCAGAGTGTGCAGATTCAAAATTTTTACTACCGGTAAGGCGTGGCAGGGAAAGATTACTGCAAAATCCCATTCCCTCCCCACCCCACTAACCTGCTTTCCAGCTCTGTTCTCCTGTGCAGGGCAACAAAAGAAGACTTGGGAGGCAGAGAATAAATGGGGGCGGGGCCAGTCAGAGGTGGTATTTGCCACTACCGGTTCACCAGAACTGGTCAGAACCTGCTGAATACCACCTCTGGTCAAGTGACCCAGAGAAAAGAAATGTATCAACCATATGGACCTCAGAAATTACCTGTGCTGGTGACAAAGGGCAGTCAAGGCCACCTGGCTGTGGCCACTGCTTCAGGAGTGACTGAATCCAGGTCACATGATTGCAGAGGGCCTCTTGTTGGTCACAATTTTGAGGTGCATTCATAACTTCAAACAGTCATTAAGCAGCCATTTGTACCTCAAGGATTCTGTGTATTTTGTCATTTATTTACAAGGAGAATCATATGGTGGTTGTGACAGCGGCCGCCAATGTAGCATCCATACAAAAACTCTACTAGTGTATGTATACTATAACATTTATGATATGTTTACCACATATAAAATAAAATAAAGGACGTGGCTCCTGAGGCAAAAATGAATATAGGCAGCAGTTTTGTGCTTTGTTAAGGTGATAATGTTATAATTAATAAATATTTTCTTAAAGGGAGGATCACAAAGCAGCAGTAGCAGCAGCAGTAGTAGCAGCAGTAGCAGCAGCAGTTCTTATGGGAGCCAGGTAAAAACAACTTTATAACTTTATTTGTTTATAATGATACATATAGCTCAGTGGTAGGATTCAAATTTTTTTACTACTGGTTCTGTGGGCGTGGCTTGGTGGGCGTGGCAGGGGAAGGATGCTGTAAAATCTCCAGTCAGAGGTGGTATTTGCTGGTTCTCCGAACTACTCAAAATTTCCGCTACCGGTTCTCCAGAACTGGTCAGAACCTGCTGAATTCCACCTCTGATATAGCTATAGATACATCCTACAATGTATTTACAGACACACATGTACATACATACATTTGTAGGTAGTCCTTGCTTACCGATCATCATTAGTACCGGCAACCCTGTTGCAAAGCACCACAAACGCTAAGTGAAATATCATGTGGCGATGTCATATCATGAAATATCGTATCGCGAAATATCATATCGCGAAACATCACGATAAATGACCTGCTTCCATTATGACATGAATCACAAGGTGGCTAAGTGTGACATCACATGATTGTGACTTGCAATTTCACTTCTATGTTCTCCATTACTTCTGCTTGTTGGAACGTAGTTGTGAAGCTCGGAAATGGTGATCACATGACCACAGGACTCTGCCACAGTTGTAAATGTGCACGGGTTGCAAAGTGCCTGAATGGCGATTCCATTGACACTATGAGGGCTGTAAAGGCGAGGATTGGTCACAAAGCTGTATTTTCCAACTATAACTTTAAACATTCACTAAATTTTAAACAGCACTACTTGTGCTGTTGGTAAGTGAGGACTACATGTGTGTGCATGTGTGTACATGTATATGTATATATTGTATCAGTGGTGGGATTCACATTTTTTTACTACCGGTTCTGTGGGCGTGGCTTGGTGGGCATGGCAGAGGAAGAATACTGTGAAATCTCCAGTCAGAGGGGGTATTTTCTGGTTCTCTGAACTTCTCAAAATTTCCGCTACCGGTTCTTCAGAACTGGGCAGAACCTGCTGAATACCACCTCTGTATTGTATGTAGTATATCTACAATAAACATGTTATTTTTGTATACTATATAGAAAATATACTATTAAATATACTATATGAATGTATATTTAGCTTATAGGAAATAAAATCTGGGGGGAAGTTTTGTTCTGCTTCTGAATATAGCAAGGAACAGTGTGCTTTATTAAGATGAATATGTTATAATAAATGTGGGATATAAATAAACATAAATTACAAATACTGTGTTTTCTAAAGAGAAAGAATCCTATGATGGTGGCAACAGTCAATAGAACAACCATGTAAAATATGGTAACCATGGTAAAAGATTACCATGACAAATATTATATACATAATCTGTAATAACATAAAATCAGTTGTTTTTTATTCAACCTATCTTTCCTCCTAAAGATAGAAGGTTGCTTTGCATATTATTAAAGTAGTTATTTTGTAATAATAAGTATTTGCTTACAGGGCAGGCCATATGGTGTCAACCAATATAACGGCCAGGTAAAAATTAGATTCTAATATTTGCCATGGTTATATATATTGCACATTCTATATATTTTAGAATATACTTGTATTCCAAATATAATGTATATTCAAATACATTTTGGAATGTAAATAAAGATTTTTGGCCCCCGAATATATACAGTAATTTGGGCTTCATTAACTGAATTATTTTATAATAAGTATCTTCTTACAGGGAGGATCACATAGCAACAGCAGCAGCAACAGCAGCAGCAATCATTATGGCAGCCAGGTAAAAATAAATACTGTAATGTTTTAATAGTGATTCAGATAGGATATTTGTGATATTTTTATTGATCTATACATAGAGATAAGCATATAAAATATTTGCCATGGATATCTACTATATATATAAAAAACCATTCTGGCACAGCAGTAGGCTAGCCCCAAATTTAAAACTGAAACGGCTGTGAAAGTCTGACTCACAGACGAACACAATACAGAAGCCTGAGGATGGCAGATGAGATTCTGCCGAAACGTTGCTACGACTTTAAAAGCACAACTATAATGACATGGGAAAATACCCCAACAAAGCTGAATACCATATCTATATCTATATCTATATCTATATATATATATATCTATATATATATATATATATATACACACACACACACACACACACACACACACATACATATACATATACATATACATATATATATATATATATATATATATATATATAAAAAACGTATGAAAACAAATCTGCCTTACTTCTGCTTCTGAATATAGCAGAGCTTTGTGCTTTATTAAAGCAATTATTTTATAATTAATAAGGATTTCTTTGCAGAGAAGAAATTTATTTTATTTGCTCCTTTTTGCCCTTTACTTTTTCCAAGAAAATGGGATCATTGTAACCTTAACACACTTAGAGTAAATAAAATAAAATATATTTTGCTTATTTTACTTCTACTCCTGAATGTAAAAAAGCAGTGTTGTGCTTTATTAAAATGATAATTTTATAATTAATAAGCATTTTCTTACAGGGAGGATCATATAGCAGCAGTAGCAGTAGCAGCAGCAGCCATTATGACAATCAGGTAAAAATTACTTTATAACATTGTGTGTTTATAATGACATAATATAGATCTACATTTACATATGTAGATCAGAGGTGGTATTCTGGAGAACCGGTAGCGGAAATTTTGAGTAGTTGAAAAAACTGGCAAATACTACCTCTGACTGGAGATTTTACAGTATCCTTCCCCTGCCACGCCCACCAAGCCACGCCCAAAGAACTGGTAGTAAAAAAATTTGAATCCCACCACTGATGTAGATATATACTACCGTGTTTCTCACAAAATAAGGCCGGGCCTTATTTTTTTTTGACCCCCGAAAAAAATGGCTAGGCCGTCTTTTCGGGGGTGACTTAATTTCCCCCCACTTGCATCCTTGGGCGGGCGGGCAGCGACGGCTTGGATGTTGACCTCGGCATTGGTGGGACACTTTGTATCGGGAGACCTTCTGCCACCGTTGCTTTCCCTTCTCCCCGTGCTGCCGTGGCGATTAGAGCAACGCCACGGCGTTTGGCACAGCCACGGGGCATTTGGCGCAGCCACGCAGGGCCAGCCAGGGCTCCTCCCTGCAACCGGAGCCCAGCGGAGACACTCGGCTTCAGGCGTTCCTGTCGCTGCCTTCCCGGGCATTGTTTGAAGGCAAAGCCCATTCTTTTAAAAACAACGCCCTACTACGACAAAGCTTCCCCTGCCCGAGAGGGCAGCCCAACCCTATGTGGGGAGGCAAATCTCCCGGGGCTGCAGAGCAGGATCGGCCCACCCCAGGAAAAGCGCCCAGCTGCCATCCCTGCCTGGCGCCGGGCAGAGCGCAAAGAGCTTCTCCTGGGGCGCCCAGCACAGCTGACAGGCGGGCCCTCCTGCCCGGAGGCAGAGCTCTCACCAAGGCAGCAAGCGCCTCCCCGCCGGGCCCTCCGCTAATCCTGCCAGGGCCATGCTGGAGCCGGGCATGCTGGGCAGAGCTGGGAAAGCGAGCCGTGGGTGCACGCCCGCCTGCCAAGCGAAAGAGCCAGGCGGACCCGAGCTTGGCTTCCTTCCCAAGTCCCTCCAGCCCAACCCCGAAGGGGCCACCGGGAGAGGCCACCTGAGGCAGTGATAGCGCCCACCCATCCATGGACAGGGAGGCAAGGCGGTGGCAGAAGGACTCCTGATACGAAGTGCCCCACCAACGCCAAGGTCAATGCAGGCAGCACCATATCCAGATTAGCAACAGAAGTACTTCCTAACGGAAAGCCCCCCCGCCATTCCCCCCCATTTCGCATGTTCAATATAGGCATTAATTTGGGGGGGAGGGGCTTAATTTCATTTTATGCCTATAAAACATGCTTGGACTTCCTATTGGGGGAGGCCGTATTGTTGGAGAAACACAGTATATCTATTTTTGTAACTTTTTTTAATCTAAAGATACAGGCAAAACATAAATATCTAAAATGTTTGCCATGGACATTATTTCTATTCCTGAATACAGCATAGTAAGCAGCTTTGCGCTTTATTCAGGTAATTATTTTATAATTAAAAAATATGGTGGCAACAGCCAATACAGGTAGCCCTTGACTTATAACTTCATTTAGTGACCATTCAAAGTTACAACGGCACTGAAAAAAGTGACTTATTGCTGTTTTCACACTTATAACCATTGCAGCATCCCTGTGTTTATGTGATCAAAATTCAGATGCTTGACAAGTAGTTCATATATATGGCCATTGTTGTGTCCTAAGGCCATGAGATTTCATCTTGTGACCTTCTCACAAGCAAAGTCAATGGGGAAGCCAGATTCTCTTAACAACTGGGTTACTACTTATCACCTGCAGTGATTCACTTAAAACTGTAGCAAGTAAGGTTGTACAATGGGGCAAAACTTACTTAACAAATGTCTCACTTAACAACAGAAATTTTGGGCTCAATTGGGTTATAAGTTGAGGAGTACTTGTACAACAGCTAGGTAAAAACTTTTTTTGCAGTGGTTTTATCTGCACCCTTGTCTACATGTGTATGTAATATTTGCCAGTGGCTCTCTGGAATTACAATTTAGGACACTGAAAATAAAATAACATTACACAGTTCATCTTATGTGTATTCCTTAGTAAAGAAAGTATCTTTGTGCTTTATTAAGGTAAATGTTTTATAATTAATCAGTGTGTTCTATACAGGGAGCATCATATGATGGCAATAGCAACCAATATGGAGGCCAGGTAATTTATCATTATTTATAGTACATATGTAACATTTAATAGAGATATTACACACACACACACACACACACACACACACACACACACACACTCACACTATATCTATCTATCTATCTATCTATCTATCTATCTATCTATCTATCTATCGAAGAAAATGTTAAAAAGTGAGTTTTGCTCCTAGATACAAAATACAGATTATACTGAAATCTTAATTAAAAAGATAAACAGTAAAAGTTCATTAATTAAAATAGATTCTAACTTTGGGATATCGAAGTGATGAGAAATGGCTATCCCATTTGATATCTGGCCTTGTCTTATTGGCCTTGTTGATTCATTATTGGAGTAGAACTGCCTTTTTAAGGCATATTGGTATGTCCTAATTATCCACTTTTATATTTCTCTTTTTGAAGGATTAAACTTGATGAATTACTGATAAAGCAAATTGCTTTGTTGTTGACACCCCTGTGTTTTCCTTCCCTGCATGTGTTCCAGTGGGGGCTAGACAACCATTTCTCTGGATGACAAAATTTTAATTCTATAATTATGTGAAAGAAAATGGAAGGGACATTAACTATGGCGATTCACATTGGTAAAAGCCTCATCTAGCCTCATGTCTAAAATATCAGACAAGATTATAAAGCCAAATTTGAAATGGGATAACCATTTCTCATCACTTTGATATCAGAAATTTAGACTCTATTTTAATTAATGAAGTTTTGCTTCTTATGTTTGCCACTTTTAAGAGACACAACAGGAGGGATTACTTTCTACTCACATCCTTGTAGATCTTTCTTTAAGGGGACAAAGCACATGGTCACATCATCTGACCTCTTTCCCAGCCAGAAATTGGTGTATACACACACTTGCATGCATTACCACCCAATAGGGGTAAGTTGGCTGCGCTTATGACTGCTATCACCATTATATGGTCTTCCTCATTCAGAATAAACTTATTAAAAGTGAGGATAGCAGGCACAACTGGTTAAAAAGAACAGGGTTTCATCCATGCTGTTGTGTCCATCATTTTTTACTATTTGACACCCACTCAGGGCACCCCAGCTGTCAGCAAAATTTTTCTTAATAAGGACCGGTTACTTTGCCTTCCTCTCATCCTGGCAAACATAGCCCATTCACCCAGCAGTTCAAGATGTCTGTTTCCACGCTAATGTATTAAAAAACAAATATGAGATTTCCTCAGTGAACTATCATTTGTAATAACTGTTTTTGTAATAACTGGGTTTTTTTCAAACAGGGTGAATCTTACAATAGCAGCAGCCAATATGGAAAGGTAAAATTCCTGGAATAGTTTTACCTGTAAAGGGAAGCATCGTTTGGAATGCTGGACTCTCTATCAACAGCATATTTGCAGTCAAAACTCAGCCTTTCCTTTCTTTTTTCTTCCTTAGTCCTTGAAATTATTGCAACAATAAATCTAAGTTCAAACCAGAGTACAGAAGTCTGCTACTGATCTTGAAAATCTGTACTTCCTTTGATTTTTTAGTTTTGATTATATAACATTCAGTCAGTAATTTTATTTTGGTCATTGACCAGCAAAATAGACCTTTGGAAAAAAAAGAGTCACATTTTACTTGCTGAAAATCAATGCAGTTTATACAGCACATAAATTAACTACAATAAAACGAACTACATAGCAAGAGAGCTAAAATATCCATTTAAGAATTTGGGGCATACAAATTAATATAATAAGGCATTATGCAATTTGAATAAGGCAAATGTTTATTATTAATTCAAGTAATAAAAATAACATTAATAATATATAAAAGCATTACAGAGCTAAAATCCATGGAAAAATGTAATTAATATTAATATATCTAGAGACAAATAAACATTTACTACACATTGTTGATCACACAAATTAGCAACAATTTGGATATGATTAAAATTAGATGCCATTTCCTGAAATCTGATCAAGGTAACCTGCATATTAAACTACACTAAAAATAAGAGACTATTGTATGAGAATACTGAGAAATATTTGGTTCTTGTGGATCTTCTTGGCATGTTTTCTACTCAATCCCTGCCATGCCTCGTTTTACCACTTCCCAATTTCAATTTCCAGAGTAGGACATAGCCTGTGCCTGTTGCCAAGACTTTGAGGATATGAATTTATCTTGTCAGGACTATTGAAAACATCCCCTTCTATCTAAAGCAATGTTTCTCAAACTTGGGAGCATTAAGATATGTGGACTTCAACTCGCAAATGTCTGAAGAATTCTGGGAATTGAAGTCCACACATCTTAAAGTTTCCAAGATTGGGAAACACTGGTCTTGAAAAACAAAAAGTTACTCCTCCATATGTCCCATAGCCAGGTCAGGATAGAGGCATTTTCTTGTCTCCAACTAAGAGTCATATAATAAAGTATCAGAAAGATATTGGATTCCTCATATTTTACAGAACCCTTCCTCTTCTGGAGCCAGTCAGCCAGGAGGTCAGGTAAGAGATTCTCTCTTGGTTAGGTTGAGGTGTAACTTTCTTGTTATTTTTAAAAGCAAAATCATAACATATAAAAATATTGCTTGGTAAAAAAGCATCTGCATCAGAAATAATTTATTTTCCTTTGTAGAACTCAGCTTCTTCAGGAGGCATCCAAACTGGTGGACAAGTAAGAAAATAATGTCCAGGCAGTCTCTTGACCTTTCATTCCCATCATTGTGTTTGTTTTCACAGTGCGGGGGGAGGGGGCCCCACCACTAACCATATGGAGAGTGTTCTGTACAGTCATTTACATACTTGTAAGCGCCGCGTTGCGATTGGCTAAAGCGCGCAGCAACCGGATTGGTCGAGCGAGCCGCACTGATTGGCCCGTTGCGAATCCCCCGCGATTGGTGGAAACTAATCGCGGGAGATTCGAAGCGGTGCCATTGGCCGCGGCCGCCGCGGCTTGGGAATAAAAAGCCGCAGTTTTTCCCTCCAAGCTTAAGCTGTTTACGGAGCACAATAAAGAGCTGAAACCAGTCACTGACTCCGAGCTTCCTTCCTGCGACGGACACGACAGAGAGAGTGGTGAAATTGCTAGTCCAGTTGTAGTTAACAAACAACAGTGGTGACAAGGTACCATGTTTTCTTGGTTTCAGGAGAGAGGGTGTCATGCTCCCACTGCAAAAATTGCTGCAAAACCATTTGCAATCTTGTCCAATCAGGTGCCCTCTAGATGGGTTGGGACAATAATACCCAGTGGTATCTTCAAGGGGAAGTCAAGACAGACAAGATGGTGGTTGTAGGAACATGATCCATGCCCTGTCCTTTTTGCACCTGTGTCAGCATTGAACACATATACATACAGACAAGGCTTTTTGATTGGGCTCCCATGACAGCCATCTTGCCTGTCTTAATACCCAAACTCCAAAGATGCAGTTAACAATTCCCCAAATTGCCAGCCTTTGGAATCCGGGAATTGAATTCACGACATATCCCAAGGGCAATAACTCCATGACTGATGGCACAGCTCAGTAATTTGGAAGAGAAATGAGCAGCTTAGTGTCAATTTTTGGTGAGTGCTACATTGTACTGCAGCAGACTCAATCAATAGTTTTCTTCGCAATTAAATATATTGTGTAATAAGTAGGCTGTGTGTGTATATATATATATATATATATATATATATATATATATATTAGTTTTTCTGAGATTTGCAAGTTAAGACAGTATGTCTTTTGAAGCTGATTAAAAATGTACTCCTGTATCACAAACCTATTAATCTGTTTTTTCTTTAAGACAAAGCCAAGATGATGACAGAGTAGCAGTTTCCCTGAGCTCCTTACGATACTTTATTTGGTCATTTTTTATAAATAATGTAGTTATCCAGTACTTAATTCTATATATTCAGGCTCAAGCTATTCTTTCCACAAAATTGATAACACTGATAATAAATTGATAATTAGCAATAATAATATGGTACTACACAGATCATACCTGGACCATATCCAGTTGAGCATGTTGCAATTGCATATAAACATAAAAAAGAATTAAACATTGAATTTAAAAAATATGATCCTGAAACCTTAGCAAAGTTAACAACATCATCTCTGGAAAAAATAAGAACTATATTTTTAAGTATTGTGCCAGGACTATATTTCATCACTTTTAATCCATAAAGAAGCATTGATTCATTTTCGGCCAAACAAATTATTGACTAAAAGTGATATTTTACAAATTGTCAGAATATTTTTTTATTAAAGAATTACTGAATTTCTGTTCTGTTTTCTTAACAGATTGAATGTTATTGTACAGATGGGCTTTTGGTAAGTACTTATTCTGCACTAATTTGTGTTTTGATTGCACTGAAGCACAAATGGATTTCTTTGAGTTTAGTTTAGCATCATAGTTTAGCATCCAGACAATCCAGGTTCTAAAGCAGGGTTTTGTTTTAATGTAAGATTGCCTGAAGTGATCAACATCAGGAGTCGATTAGACAATCCTAGAAGCCAATAAATGTTTGGGGGTCCATAGATAGTTGATAAATGATGGAAGATCAGTTAGGGTCAATTAATATTTAAGATTCTGTGGAGCTCCATGCAAATTTTAATTCTGAAGATGAAGCAGCTAGTAGTTACTCAGAGTTGGATAGAGCCACAAGGAAGAGAAGTCTAGAGTTGTTTCTATTTTCATGACTTGTTGCATAGTCAACCAGATGTTTAGAGTGGATTTGACATTTTATCCACTTATCAAATTCTTCCCAAGGATCTGGGATAGGCACACATTGTTGTTTGATGGTGTTACAGTAACATTGCAGGATGCAAGCTGCTTCAGTAAAATTGCTTTTTGCAATTGTGTGATGATTTTGTCAATTCTGGTAGTGTTCAAGTGGTGCTCCAGATGTTTTGGGATTGCACACAAGATGCCTATTACTATCTTTGGTTTTTTATAGCATAGTAACTTATGAACAAGAGATGTTTCTATTCAAATATATAAGATGTTCATGAAGATATATTAGTAAATGTGACTTTCCTAGGGATTTTTCTTTTTGAGCGGATTTAAAAATACAGATGGATTTTTCTTTAATAGGATTCCTCTTATCATGGACAAAGCAGCCAATATGGTGATGTACAAGTAAGGAATATTTTTCTATAGAAATGATGATTTGACATGAATTGACTTGCCAATAAGAATGAGCATGGAAAAAAAACCCTGACTTCTATTGTTACAGGGTTCCCAATCAGCTAGTGGCCAATATGGTCATGGAAAAGGAAGCTTGTATGGGGACACCAACCAACATGTTGAACATGGTGGCAATAGTCAATATGATGGACAAGGAAGCCAGCATGGGGGCCATAGCCAATATAGTGGTGGACAAGGAAGCTCATATGGCAGCAGCAGTCAATATGGTGGTGGACAAGGAAGCCAATATGGTGGTGGACAAGGAAGCCAATATGGTAGCGGACAAGGAAGCCAATATAGTGGTGGACAAGGAAGCTCATATGGCAGCAACAGTCAATATGGTGGTGGACAAGGAAGCCAATATGGTGGCGGACAAGGAAGTCAATATGGTGGCGGACAAGGAAGCCAATATAGTGGTGGACAAGGAAGCTCATATGGCAGCAGCAGTCAATATGGTGGTGGACAAGGAAGCCAATATGGTGGTGGACAAGGAAGCTCATATGGCAGCAGCAGTCAATATGGTGGTGGACAAGGAAGCCAATATGGTGGTGGACAAGGAAACTCATATGGCAGCAGCAGTCAATATGGTGGTGGACAAGGAAGCCAACATGGTGGTGGACAAGGAAGCTCAAATAGCAGCACCAGCCAATATGATGGACAAGGAAGCCAATATGGTAGTGGACAAGGAAGCCAGTATGATGGTGGACAAGTAAGTCTATATGGTGGTGGAGAAGGTAGTCAATATAGTAGTCGATAAGAAAGCTCATATGGTGGCAGTAGCCAACAAGGAAGCCAATATGGTGGTGGGCAAGGGAATCTCATATAGCAGCACCAGCCAATTTGATGGCAAGGAAGCCAATATGGTAGTGGACAAGGAAACCAGTATGATGGTGGACAAGGAAGTCTATATGGTGGTGGAGAAGGAAGTCAATATGGAGCGAGCATCCAATATGGTGGTGCACGAGGAAGCAAATATAGTGGATAAGTAAGGAGAATATTTTTAGGAGGATTTTATATTTTACGGCAATGTCAGCCTTTGGTCACAGAATAAAATTAAGAAAGATAATAAATATAAGTAAGTCCTGCAAAGAGAGATGGAATTGAGAATGCTTAGATTTGAGAAAAGAAGGCTGAGGGAGGATATGAGAGGACACTTCAAATTCTTGACAAAGCTCTGTACCTGGTTTCATTGTTCTGAGTGCAGAATAATGGATTTCAGTTACAGAATCAAGATTTGATTAAATAAAGTTCCTAACAGTAAGAGGAATACAGTAATAGAACACATTAATTTGGAGCATTCTAGAAAGGTGTGGTGGGTTGTTAAACTTAACTGGATGTGTTTAGGCAACACAACATAAGAGATTCACTAAGTATGGGGCCAACATCAGTGAAAGTCAGTGTGGTATAATAACTAAGAATTAGAGCCAGGAAGACCCAAATTCAAGTCTACCCTTAGCTACGGAAATTCATTGGGTGACTTTCTGCCAATTACACACTTTTAGGCAAACCTCTGAAATGCGTTGCTGTGGGAAATAATGGAAGTGTGATATTGACAGGTTTAAGGTGATTTAAAGGTGTGATATGAATCCGTTAAATAAATAATGGCAATTATTCTCTTTTGTGAATTGGCCATTGTTTTAAAAAATGCATTTCCTACTTAGAGGGTATCACTGCCAAAACAATGAAGTCTTACTTTAAATGACTACTTGGAAGGAGGCAGTCAGTATTCATTATATACAAACGTGCATTAAATAAGAAAGACTACATTCTGGGAATTGCCTGGCATGATGTTTTATGATGATCAGAAGTGCTTTATAGACTGTATAAACCACCTTTTCTGAGCCATCATAATTTTAAATGACAGGTCATAAATTGAGGACTATCTATAGATATGATGACATTTTTTCCTTGGTATGGATCAGGGAATATTATATTATGGCTGCAAGAAGAGAGAAAAACCTACAGTGAAGAATAGATGTGGGCTCATAAGATTAACTCCCTTCTCCAGTGTTCTAGTCTCAGTTCAGAACAAATGAGGGACATTAATCTTTTTAGAAAAAAGTAAACAACAGCAAGAGCTTCTCTTCAATAACATGTTTTGCTGGGCCTCAATTTCCCTTTACATAGAAGTAGATCACAATATTTTCCAGTCAAGTTATAAGTCACATGGAAGTATTCAACATAAAGGTAATTTTTTTCTCTCAAGCATTAGCACAGATTTATAGAAATGTTGGAACTTATGTTGAAATTATTCTCTTTTTCTAATTGCCTTTTTTGCCTGCACAGGGTTCCCAGCATGGAAGTAATGAGTTTGCTGTTAATGGAACAGGCAAGCAACAGAGTGGACAAGTAAGGACTTCTCAAATAAATGTATTTGGGCTGCACCAGTTAATTATTTCCTCCATTTAGAAATGTGTAGCCTGTAATATCCTTACAGTTAAGAAAGAAAATAGGTTGCTGTAATACTATTGTATTTGTTATACTTAGGAAGAATGTGCACACTTATCTTGAGTATATTCAAATTTACAATCCTGTTTTGGTATTTTCAACTGAACTTTTGAGGAGTCCAATATAGTTTTGTACTGTAATAATGTATGTTGATCACATACATTCAAAATGACTATTCAGTATCTTTCCCCCAAGTGTTTTGGAATATAAAGATTAGGTTGCTTATTTCTGTAGGGTCTCTTTTATCCAGAAGGCAGATGATAACTCAGCTTTCTCAATTAATGATTCATTTTTGTATTGGCATAGACATTAATAGTATAAAAAGAGTATGAAAATATTTATGAGCCAGTGAACCCAATTCAAACTGAAAGCATCATAACT
Source organism: Notechis scutatus (assembly GCF_049901735.1). Taxonomy (NCBI): domain Eukaryota; kingdom Metazoa; phylum Chordata; class Lepidosauria; order Squamata; family Elapidae; genus Notechis; species Notechis scutatus. Next base: position 88,284,194 of record NC_142011.1, read on the forward strand.
TCTAAATATTAGTATCTATTATTACCAACCATAGAGCTCTTGCATTGAATTATTTGTTGTAAAGCCAATGTACTGTATAATCTTAGGTTAAAGTGCATTGACAATTATAAGTTCTACTGAATTCAGTAGGATTTCTTTCCCAGTTAAGTATACTTAGGATTGGTGATTACGGGAGCTGGTTTCACTGGGGCTGCTGAGAGGCTATTGTCCAATATACTGTAATCCAGGGGTGTCAAACTCAAGGCCTGGGGGCCTGATCTGGCCCACAGGGTGCTTAGATCTGGCCCGTGGGCTGCCCTGGAAACAGCAAAGGACCAGCCCGCGATGCCTCAGCCAGTGAAAACGGAGCTTGGGAGGGCCGCCCACCTCCCTCCCGAGTTCTGTTTTTGCTGGCAGAGGGTTGCAGGAGGCGTTGCAGCTGAAAATGGAGCTTGGGAGCCCATTTTCGCTGGCAGAGTGCTCAGGCCGCCATGGCGCCCCTGACCCAAGTGATGTCAAGCTGGGCATGCCCACCCTGGCCCCCCAAGGTCAAACACAACCCTGATCCAGCCCTTAATGAAATCAAGTTTGACACCCCTGCTGTAATTGATTGCAGTACAAATCTTCATACCTTATGTTTTACTTCAATGACATTAAATAAATGGGATTGTTGGAGTTTGGTATAACCTAACTAGATGTCCTATCATTAATATAGAAATGCTGGCACATTCTTTCTCCAAAGAAACTAAGTCACATTTTAGAATTCTGAGAAAGAATATAGAAATACTGAACACCAAGAGCTCTGGTCTTTGTCTGCTAATAATGCCAGATCTTCCTACAGGAAGATTCTCAAGGCTAAATAAGACCTTGCCATGAGTGCACCAATACTGAGCTGCTGACATAATTAATATCTGTTTTATCCACAGGGTTTTCAGAGCCATCAGTCTCATAACTCTGTAAGTATTCTACTCCCAAAGTGTTTCCTACTTCTATTTACTAAGGCCCTATCTTCAGTGAAGGAATGATCTATCACAACTGCTGCCCCATTGAAGAACATCAGTAGTGCTCTTCAAAAGAAGGGAGGAAGAGAGGAAGGAACTGCGGGGAGGCATAGAGACCAGACATGGGAGTCCTGAAGAGTGCATATTCTTAAAGCCTGAATCACTACGACTGCTGCTGCTTCCTTTCCCTGCTCTACCACAACTCATGCGACCTTTCTAATTGAACACTAATTAGGCATTGCTTCCTAATTACAGCAGGGAATGAGACGCTAAATCAACTCTCTTTCATTTGGCCTCTTGTAGATTCTGCTTCCATCTGCTCTCAGCAACTCTCTAGTGGGGATATTGATCTCATGTAAAGTCATACCGTGTTTCTCCAACAATATGGCCTCCACCAATAGGAAGCCCCAGCATGATTTATTGGCATAAAATCAAATTAAGCCCCTCCCCCCAAATTAAGGCCCATATTAAACATGCGAAATGGGGGAGGGGAATGGCGGGGGGGGGGCTTGCCGTTAGGAAGTACTTTGTTGCATGCCCGGATATGGTGCTGCCTGCGTTGGTGGGGCACTTCACACCGTTGCTTTTCTTTCTCCCTTGCTGCCGTGGCATTACAGCAACGCCGCAGCATTTGGTGCAGCCACGTGCGGCCAGTCAGGGCTCTTCCCTGCAACCAGAGCCCTGAGGAGACACTTGGCTTCAGGAGCTCCTGTCGCCGCCTTCCCTTTGCCTTCGAAGGTAAAGCGAATTATTTTAAAAACCTCTGCTCATCCCACCAGGGCCGTGCCAGAGCCATGCGGGCTGGGCAGAGCCGGGAAAGCGAGCCGCGGGTGTTTCCTGGCTCTGCCCAGCCCGCACGGCTCTGGTGCGGCCCTGGCGGGATGAGCGGAGGGCCCAGAGGGGAGGCGCTCGCTGCCTTGGTGAGAGCTCTGCCGCCAGGCAGGAGGGCCCGCCTGTCAGCTGCGCTGGGCGCCCCAGGCAGAGCGCGAAGAGCCCGGCCTTATTATGTGAGAAACACGGTATAAAACCTTCTGGGAGGCCAATAATCCCTGATTGCATCAATCAATCCCCATCAATAATTGCCAGATAAATTTTTGTTCCCTTCAGGAGCCAAAGAAGGAATAGTCATGGAGGCACAGAGCCCTGTGACTGGAATAAAAGGGGAATCCTGCAGTGGGCAAAGTGGAACCCAGCAGGTTGCTTACCTTTTCAAGCTTCCTCATTCCTCATTTGACACAGAATGCTTGCCTAAGAGGCTTTCTTCTGTTTTTCCAAAGAAAGCACCACTTTCCAAATAGATCAGCTTGATCCAGCTTTTGGATTAGGATGGCACTGGGATGGGATGGCACCTCTGGAATGGTGCTGAGATGGAAGCTGTATTGGGGATACATGTCTTTATCATTTGTGAGTCATCTCAGAGCCAGAGTGTGGAGGTTATATGAATGAGGTCTAAATGACTAAAACCATTTCTCTTACGTCACACTTTAAATTCTACGAAAATTTTGTACCTCAGTTTGGATTACAGGTAAAGCTTGACTTATGATCATTCATTTAACAGCCATTCAAAGTTATGATGGCCCTGAAAAATAGCTGGTCTTTGCACTTAGGATTGTGGCAGAATCCCCGTAGTCACATGATCAAACTTCAGGTGTTGGGCAAGTGGTATTTATTTACAACAGCCACAGCATCCCAGGGCTACACAATCACTATTTGCAACCTTCCTAAGGCATTTCCAATATGCAAAATCAATGGCAGAAAACACATTTGATTTATGAGTATGGCAAAAAAAAAAGTCATAAAATGGAACAATGGAAATTCCTGTCTTAAACATGGTCCTGTCTTAAACATGGTCATAAATCAATGATTATCTGTAGCCTAGTTGTGTAGATTAGAATGTACGTGTGTTTGGTGTAAAGGCATTTTCCCATATCTAACCGCACTTTGAATGAATGTGTTTGAAGACAGTGAATGAATAATTTTTGATGAGTCTGGTGAGCCTTCATGTATAGTATCAGAACAGAGGAAGTACAATTACAGATAAGGGTACAGGAAAGAGAAATCCAGCCTCCTCAATCCTTCACCACTCTTTTTGTCCATTGCTACATTCCCATATTGCAGTCAACTCATTAAAGCAACCACATTTTTTAGGCAATTTCTAAAGCAGCCATATCAATTTTAAGGTTCACACAGAAGCCTGAAATAAGATGTATCTATTGAAAAGGGTGTTCTACTTGGCTTCCACATTTTACAAAATATATATCATTTTTGAAACAGGTACAGCTGTAATATTCTCAGTACGCCAATATATGTGAATTATTCCAAATTCTATATTTATGGATACAGGAAACCTTTTCTAATTAATGATGACTGGGTTTAGGCTGTGGACAAAGATAAAAAGAAATAGAAAAATGGAAAACAGAAGCTTCTAATTTCCTTTGCAGCAAATACAAGTAGGATTATGCAATTATGTCTTACTCTACAGTTACAAAAAAAGCTGTTTTTTATTGTCCAATATTTTCTAATCCTCAAAACCACAATTCAAAAGTTCATTTTTTTCTGTTTTATGCGAAAAATCTATAAGCAATAAATGTAGATGTTGTCTTTTCGCTAATCAAAGATGTTCATTTAGCCAGCTATGCAAACTCCATCATCTTCGCCGTGTTTTCCTCTGTTGTGGGTAATGCCAAATCATTCCAATTTTAAGCATAATCTTGCTGCAGTTGTCATATACAAAAATGAAGTTTCGTGACTTTTTTTTCCAGCAATTTATCTCCAATGTCTAGCCTAGAGATTTTTCTTTGAGAGCTGGGTTGTGAGGTTGTAGGTTGAGGCTGTGGAGAAGAATATAAGAAATAACAAGTTTAATAAAAAGTAGTAAAGTGTTGCATTTTGTTTCAGTCCTAGAATGTGATTTCACTTTTTTCCCCTCTATAGAGTGCTATTGGGAAGCAGCCCATCTTGAGTCTGGTGCTTTTCAGCATTCTGAGTGCCTTTGCTGTCTCTTCGTCAACCGGATCTAAATGGATTATATGAACTTTTGAAATTTTATCAAGAGAACACATTGGGGTCAGGTTTTCTTTAGACGGATAAATCATATATTCCTGTAATCCCTGACCTCTACATACACAAGTACTGTTAACAATATGCCTTGTTGCAAATTACTAACTTTATCTCCTTTTTATATATATGCACTCCTCATTTAGTGACCATAATTAGGACTGGCAACTTAGTCATTAAGCAAAGCAGTTTCTAAGTGAAACCCTGACTCTGCTATGGTCTTACTTCAGCTTTTCTTTGTTTTACAAAACTGCCATAACTGTAAATGGTTGCTAAATGAGACAGTTTCTAAACAAGGATTACCTGTATATTATGCTTTTATCTTTGTTTTTTTAAATGTTCTATATTATATTTTATTGCAAAAATGACATTTTGGTTATTAAATTAATTAATGGATCAACTGACTTTGATCAAAAACCTGCAGTTTACTTAAGACTGTTGATATATTTGAAAATAACTACACTGAAAATTATGTAGTTCATTACTCCCTACCATTGTATAATATAATACTGACTCAAATTTTGGCAATAGTGTACATTTTAATTATACGATACTGATTAAGGTATCAGAAATAATTATTCTGACATTCATGAGTAACTAGATTACAGCCAAATTCTAAGATTTTGAAAGATATACTCTTGCAACATTATCTAGAAGTTTCTTCATCATAAAGAGAATTATGGGAAAATTTATAATAATTTTGAAGAAATACTGTAAAAATCAACTATTTTCTACTTTTAATAAATACGTAAACCTAAATAGCAGGGATCTTCTGCAACTCTTTTCTTTGCTTCAATCACATTACTCAATATAAATTCAAGGCAACAATAACATCTATATACTATTAAAACACTCATGTTTGTAACCTTTAGCCAGACAAAATGCTGCACCATTTTAGGGCAAAACATTTTGAACCTCAAATAGTATCTCAAATGGACTAACTTGCCAAATCCATCCAAAATCTGGAACTCACCACTCCTGTGGAAATGAAATTTGACAAAAGTTATAAAACATTTTATGACATAAAATTATCATACATTTTATGATACAATACAAATTGTCATAAAATATTTCCTGCGGTGAGCTGCTGATGGTTGACTGTGCTGTGCAGATACAACTCTGAATAACTCCTTGAATTTTTAAAACTTTTCTAGTGAAGGCAGTACACTAGAAGTAGTGGCACTATTGAAGGCATCAAGGAATTTGGTACAGAAATATCTCTGAAATGATAACACAACGGGTCAAAGGCTGATTTGTTATAATACGGTCCCCAAAAATCAAGATGGCTGGTGCAATCATACAATTGCGATGGATGTTAAATCAGATTATGGTTTCAATTTTGTGAGTCATAGCCATTATCTTGGTCCCCCCCCCCCCGTTTATTTGGATCTTTCTTGCCCAATCAACCCTTTGAAAGCAAACAAAAATAATAAAGATCACATCTGATTTGTTGCAACATCATGGAAGAACTCTTTGAGTAATGTAAAAGTGAGTTCCTAATGTAATACCCTACTTCAAGAGGCTGTTTGGGATCTCATATTCTAAAGATCTTGGGTTCAGATAATTTGAAAAAAAATGCTTTTAATCTATTATTCACCCGCTCACATGCTCCTTGGGGTCATCTGAGAACATTTGCTAAATTTGTCATGGGTTCATCTCCTGATGGCCCAGAGCCAAACTACTTTGTAGATAACTCCAGTCCTGTTGGAACCCCTCCCTGCTAAAATGGCAGGTCTAAGGTTTTTGCTGGGATTTTCAAAGGCCCTACAAGCATGATTTTTAGATAAAATTATTTTAAATTATTTTAAATATCTCAGTCTTTGATGTTTGTGTTCTTTTGTAAGCTGCCAAGAGATCTTGGTAGTCAACAACAGGGGTGGAATTCTACCAGTTCGCACCTATTTGCTAGAACTGTTTGTTAACATTGTAAGCAGTTCGGAGAACCGGTTGCTAGAAGAAATTACTGGCCTAATCCTGTAAGGAAGGCAGGAAGGAAACATTCTGGTGTTGCTTACAGAAAGTCCCTTTCCATTAACCCTTATTACATTCTCGGCAGGACAAGTCTTCCTGTCTCAGGAACTTCTCTGGAGTTATTTTTCCCTCCTTTGCTGGTACTTTGCTTGTGTGGAGTGATCATTCAAAATTACAATGGCACTGAAAAAAGTTACTTCTGACCATTTTTCACACTTATGACTGCTGCAGCATCCCCACAGTCATGAGAGGCCAGGCGAGGAGATGCATGCCTTGATGTGAATGATATTGAATTGGCCACGCTCAGCCAATAACATGACCACCAAGCCATGTCCACCTAGTCACATGACCACCAAGCTATGCCCACCAACTAAGCCACGCCCACAGAACTGGTTAAAAAAATAGAATACCACCCCTGGTCAACAATATAAAGACTTTAATAAATAAATAAATGAACACAAGATATATTCTTTAAGAGGTCTTCAAGTAAGGAAACGGGAAATCCAATTCTTAAATTTTTTTTAAAAAAAATACTTTTTAAAAAAGTAATACCACTCTTTCCACTATCCTGTACCTTTTGTTATCAGAATTATTGAGTTGGAAGATGCAAGTATAACAATACATATTAATAGCAGTTTAAGAACAATATATAGCCTACTTGCATAGGCTTTGTAAAATATATTTCCAAAGAGAAATAATGTACAGATGTCAAATGCAATAATAATCATCTAAATTAAATCACTTGTGTTTTACATAAACCCAATAATATAGTTTTCTGCAATAGTTCAGTAGCCTTGTATTTGCATAAGGATATTTTATAGGGATGAACCATGAAACATATTTTATAGCGATAATAATTTGTGAATGCTCTAAGTGTGGTGAGATGAGAACGGATGTGATGCAATCCCTCATTTCCAAGCAGATTTGTCGTGCTATTTTTGTTCAGATAGATAGCCATAATTAAGTTTCAGCTAGCCATCTTTAAAAAAATCCTCCCCCCACTTTAAGCATTGACTGTTAGACTATAAAACCAGAATAGAGTATTTTATAGTGTCAGTGTTACTCACACCACACAGACCCAGAGTCAAAACAGTAAATTGCTAAACGATTCATACAATTCTGTATAAATAGGAATTATCATGGCATTTTAAAAGTATAATTTTGAAGGTTCAGTCCACAAAATGACATAAAAGCTCAGTGGATGTTTAGCATTCAAATCCTAACAGTATTTAGAAAGAATTGGCATGCAGGAATGTCCTTCTCCTCCTCCTTTTCTTCATTCCACCTTTATAACATGCCAACCCCTTCTGCCTCCTATTTATATATGGGCATTAAAGGGTCAAAGTTTGTGCAAAGCAAGTCTACATATATAAATACTGCCACTGCATGATTGTGAATATGTTCTGGGCATTTGAAATAATAAAAGATGTCAATAGTACTTGTGTAGATTATTACCTAATGTTTTACTTAAAAAACAAATAGTTTGAAAACCAGTTTATTCAACATAGTCTCATACTATGTTAAACTAGTCAAACTAGTTTTTCTTGTTCACCATTTCAAATAATTGCATAAGACATAGGGTAGGACATTTTTCTCTTTTTCCTGGATTGCAGCGTTTTTAAATGCAATCTATTTTTTCTTTCTGCAACAAAGGCGGCATCTTAAAACTATTTTCTTGTAGAAAACATTTAAACTGACATGCTACCAAGGGAAACCCACAATAAACCAGAGTTTACATAACACAGAGAATTTCATATCAATAGCAATTCTGAAATTTCCCTTAGCTACTTAGATGTAAATGTTTCAAAATGTGTTTTGGGGTTAAACACGTTTAGTAATGGCCTCATACCTTCACAAATCATCAGAGTAACATAAGTAACATGATACTCGTGTAAAATATAATGCCAGAGTCTTAAGTTGGAAAGGACAATTCAGGCTACTGCACTGGGCCCTCAACTCAGTACAAATTAAAGCATCCCAGAGAAATGGCTATTTAACACAATCCAGCAGAGGGGAATTCATTGTGCCTGGGTAATTGATTCCCCTGGCAAACTCTTGTCAGAAGGGCTTTTCCCCTAACTTTGAAACACCATTTGTTTTCCTGTAACTTGCATTATTATTTCTTCAGAATGAGAACAGGAGTTGATCTTCTTTAGTCTTTCGGGTATTTGAAGAGGGCTGTCATATTCTCCTCATCCGTCTTCTTTCAAGGCTAAATATACCCAGCTCCTTCAATATTTTTTTACAGGTCTTAAGTCTATGAAACTAAAAAATTGAGTTTCTTAGAGAAAGAAGAAACTATGAAACATATCCTTCCCCCTTCCAATCTGCTTCAATTTTTTGAAATCCCTTTAAAGGTGTGATACTCAGAAATTGATTCATTCCTTGGGGTTGGGAGCATGGGAAGTGATTACTCTTTGGTAGAAAGATCAATTCCCATGACTTGGAAATTACACTTTTGTTGATGCAGCTTAAACTGCATTCTATTTTCTGCAATCAGAGCACATGATGTCTCATGTTCAGTTTGCAATCACCTCTTATTCCAATATATTTTTCACATTCCATGGGCACTCCGAGTATCCCACATTTCAAAAACTTCGGATCCAATGTGTGCTTCCAAAGTGAAGAACTTTGTATTTCTCTGTTAAATAAATCTCATTCCATTACTTTCAGCACCATGTTTTACAACCCATCAAGATTGTTTTGAAATACTTTTTTTTTTTGCTAAGACACTAACTATTCCCTCCCCTAAATAAATAAATAAAATAAAAATAAATAAAGTCATCAATCACTTTGTGGTAAGAAATGGATCTCTTTGATGCCATAAGAACTGGCAAGAAAAAACACCTTTTATCTTCCTAGTTCTCCTGCCATCCAGGGGTTGACAAGAGAAATGACATTTGGCACAATGGCAGAGACCTGACACTTCTATTGTTAAAAAGCAAATAGCCCTGATTATCAGAGGTGGGCGGGGCTAAAAGAAGGGCATGCTTGCAGTATCCTCTGGAGTCCAACAGCAACAGAAAAAATCCTGCACTTCAATGTACCTCAGAATAGCAGATATATTATTTGATGGAACTTGTCCCTGCAGAAACTGAAAAACTGACAATTTGAAGTGGAGTAAGAAAAGGCAGGCAGAACTTCCTTCAAAATAGGTCAAGGGAAGGTTGAATGACCTGAAAGATGGCACCAATGACTAATTCAGGTTACCAACAATTGCAGCTTTAGAAAATTATTTCCTGATTAATTCCTATAAGATTGTGCCACTAGCTGCAATCCAACTGACCATGTGCAGTAAGAAAGAGCAATGTGTTAAGTTGACAACCTACTAATGTTTCTAAGTGACAAGAGATAAGCTTTAGATAAAAGAGATTTGCCATTCACAAATTCTCACTCCAGGTTTCAAAGTTTTCCCTAAGGCAACAAAAACAAAAGCAAGGCCACAGCTAAGACTTCTTTCTTTTATATGAATTCATTCGCCCTTCTGTGAAAAGCTGCAAAATGCATAGCTAAGTTGACAATGGCCCTGCAGGAACAGGATTAAGGAACAATTAGTGAAATACAGTACAGGTTCCCATAGACTGGGATGTATTTTAACAATTGGCAAATGGAGATAGCAAGAAAGAAAGAAAAAAGGAGGGTGGCAGAGAGAGAGAGAGAGACAGAGAGAGAGAGATTGCATCCATCATAGAGCCAGTCTTTTCGGATGTTGCCGTTCCCTTTTCTGCCAGCCCCGGCGGCCTCTTCTCTTCCAGGACGTTCCGACTGCTGCCTCTCCCGCCACGGAGCGTCTTTCCCAACCCTTCCTCGAAGACTGGCAACGCGGGGGGAAAAAAAGAGCCGCGGGCCTGGGAACCGAGCGGGCGGAGCCGCGGCTGCAGCCGGAGTAGTGACGGGGCGGCACCGGGGAAAAAAGAAGCACCCGGAAGGGAAGCGTGCCAGGCTCCCAGCGCGGCAGGTGAGAGTCGGGAGAAGAGACCCGGGAGGGCTAAAGCGGAAACAGGGGGATTGCTAAGCAGGGAGGGCAAACCCGCAAGCTGGGAACTCCTAACTAGGCGCGAGCGGACAGGAAGGAGGCGGCTGGGAGGATCTGGTCGGATGGATGGATGGATGGGTGCAGCTTAGGTTGAACTGAAGCGAGGCAGAACCTGGAAGCGGGGAGCGAGGGATGGGATGCAGGGTAACGCTCCCCACGGCGGGCAAAAGTGGAGAGATGGCAGGATCGGATTGCACTTGCGCTCGCCCTCGCTTGGTCAGCGCCTTTAAAGCGGCTTCTTCATCCCGAGGCTGGTAACATCTGCGTCTGAAACCTTCTTTGGAGAGCGCGTCCCTGAGGCTATGCGGAGTGCCATTCCTTTCCAAGTTAAGGCAGCTGGGTCGCCTCTCTCTTTGGGACTGGGATGGGATGGGATTTGCTGGTTGGAGGAGAGCTCTCTGCTCCGTCTCGAACTCAGTTATGGTAGCCAAGGGTTGCTGGCGAGGGATTCTGTGGTCGAGGAATGAATGAAATCGCCTGTTCCCGGAGCATGCACAGAGTGCTTATTGCCTCGGTTGGCTAAGAGGAGCGGGTTGTGCGTTAATCCTTAAAGCGCGAAGCTTCACAAAGATTTTTTTTTTAAAAAAAAAAAATCCTAATCCCTAACTGTAGAAATTAAACGCGAAAACTTGTAAAACTAGAGGAGCAACATATATCAATGGCAGGAAGTGGCTCAGGCAGGAGCAAAGGGATTAAGAAACAATAGCTTTGGGGACAAGAAGCAGGATGCGCGACTATTCCGAAAGGTGAGTTACAATGCAGTGGGCGTGGTAAAAATCAATGAACGTAAAAATATAAGGCAGTATAGAACAACGATACCAGAAACAAGGACCATCTAACCAAATGTACACATGTGTCCACTGCAGCCATCCAGATCCAGTCATTTGCTTGCTTACATACAAGCAAATGTTGTATGTAAGCAAGTGTTTATAGTATGGACTATTGCTTAGGAATAAAATGGGAATAAAATGGTAAGATTTTCAATGTATTGGCAAAGGAACAGAAAAATGGAAAGGTTGGCTAACATTATCAAATAAAAAATCCTGTGACTTTCCTGTATAAATGAATGTTGATCATTCATTATGGCACATTCAAAGCACAACGTAAGAAGTGATTATTAATCAATTTGAAGCAAGGGACAGTAATATAATGCAAAGAAAGATTGTCCTACCAGTAAAGTTGTATTAAACATACACACAAAGGGCAAAGTTACACTATTTTTATTCAAATATATTGTATAGAGACATATTTATATTTTAAAATTATATATGGCTGCTGACAGTTCCTGTATGTACTTTGAATTAATTCCTATTTTGAACCAAGCTTATAGGTTTATTTTTATTTGATTATTTGTTTTTTAAATTCATATCCCACCTATCTCAGTTACCTGCTAGGAAACTTTCTGCCAACAGGGAGAGTAGCATACATGCAATATTGATGTATTAATAAGTGCTACATGCCCAGCTGTATTTGTTTAAACATCACTAACAGTTTTTATATTGTTATAATAGAGAACAAGAAAGGTTACATCCTGTGTGTACTTAATAACTATTAATCATCTAAGAACTAGTAACACAAAACTCAGTGCATCCCAGAATTTCCATAATTGCTGGATTATTATCCCTTTATCCTTCCATTATATATCATACTGTTATGGTAGTCATCTTATGATGGAAGCTAACAGACATGTCATTCATTGTATAATTATTCTTCTAAAAGCTTTGGAGTTTAGAGGACATAACTTTGCATTTGTAATTCTGTCACTTTTCTCCACATCATCTACATTTCTCTCTTTATTAGAAAAACAACCATTTCAGTGAAAAAGATGGAATAGTTCCCTTTGATTAATAGCACTAGTATATATTTAAAATATACAATTATTTTAAAAAGTATTCTGATATTACTTTTACTATATTTTTTACATACTAGCCTTACAAAATTGTTTTTTTTTTCCATTTAAAAGATTTTTTGGTATATTTACTGTTAAAAAAATATTCAGGAAAAACTACATTTTTAAATGGGAACTTTCCCTACCTCTAACTGAAAAAATATGAGAGAAAAATGTGAACTTGTCAGATAAGAAATTCGTGGTGGCATAATTACATAGATAAAACAGGAACTTACTTTTATAGGAAACCAATAGAAAACTGAATATTTTATATACTGTATTTAAAGGATCTGGAGTCAGTAGTACAACATATTAATATTGTCCTATTTGCTATCCTTTCAATCAGAAAAGACTACGAAAATAATTTAATTACAATTTATATGCTTCAGCTGGAAAATCTTTGAACAATATCACTACTCTTTATGCTGAACCTGGTTAACTGGCAGAGTTGCCCTCGTTGGAATGCTTTAGTCTTTCATACAAATATTTTAAAAGGTAAAACACTACTCAGATATCACCTTTCTTTGTTGAACCATTGAAAGAAAGTCTTTCAGTAGCAGAACTTGTTCCTAGCTTATTTTTTCTAATTGCAAATAAGTTTTTTTTTTAAGTAAAAGAATAACAAAGGTCAATGTTGGCAGATAGACAAAATAAACAGAAGGTGATACAGTACGTTAATATCCTGGAATTTAGATGGATTATCAAAAGTTGAACTAGAAACTGCATAGAAATGACAGTGTGTCTGCTGATTGCTGTATTTGAAAACCACACGTACTTTTCCTGTATCTTTAAAGTAACAACTATGAATCAAGTCGCACCACATCTGATTTCAGATAAGTGAGTTCCAGATGCTGTCATCTTCCATTTGCAAATATTTAATATTTTGCCACTTTTCTATCTTTTCTTTGCCACAAAGGGTAGTTGAAGGATATAAGGACAAAAGAACTGCACAAGAGCTTCTGGTTAGAAAAGTTAGAATCTATTTCTCTGGAATTATGTTCTATCTCTACATTGTAGGTTTCTATATGTTCTTATTTAAATAGTTTCTTTAGACATTACTAGTCTCAGACTATTAAGTGTGGCATCATAGAAAAATCAAATGGAAAAGGCAAGTTTAGATAATATAAATGTAATGGAGTAAGCTAAAGTGCATTGGAAACAAGCAGTACAGGAAAGGTGAGCTTATTTCCTCATTCATTCATGTTTGCAAAGTGCCCAAGGCAGCTGACAAGGTAGTCCTCAACTTATGACCACAACTAAACCCAACATTTATGTTGCTAAGGAAGACAGTTAAGTGAGTTGCGTCCCGTTTTACAACCTGTTTGCCATAGTTGGCGCTTCCGAGGCAGCTGCCTGCTGTATGAGGCATTCTTCCCCAGATTGTACATGGAGGTTTCCTCGTGAAACCTAGGGAAGATGGCCTCATGTCAGACTGGACATGCTTCATCAAGCTGGGGCGGTTTGGGTTTCCCCAGACAGCTAAGGGTTTGTGCTGGGCCCAGTTGGCCTGGACCTTGCACTATGCTGCAACTCAGATTCTTCTTGTAGTCCCAAAGCTGCAGAGTGCCAAGAGGTCCCTGTGGTCCAACCTGATAGACTGGGCTGTGGTGGTTATGGCTTTTGCAGCCCCAGAGCTGTGGTGCACCAAGAAGCCCCTGAGACACAGTACAGGTAGTTCTCAACTTACAACAGTTCATTTAGTGACCAAAGTTACAATGGCACTGAAAAAAGTGACTTAAGATCATTCTTCATACTTAGGACCGTTGTGGCATCCCCATGGTCATGTGATCAAAATTCAGGCCCTTGGCAACTGACTCATATTTATGACGGTTGCAGTGTCCTGGGGTCATATGATCCTCTTTTGTGACCTTCTGACAAGCAAAGCCAATGGGGAAGCCAAATTCACTTAACAACCATTAACGTAAGAACCTCTGTGATTCATTTAGCAAATGTGGTGAGAAACGCTGTAAAATGGGGCAAAACTCACTTAACGAATTTCTCAGCCACATACATTTTGGGCTCATTTGTGTTCATAAATTGAGGACCCTATATAGCAAGCAGCCCCAGAGCTGTGCAGTTATTTGCTGCCTCCCAAGACATGGTGTAAGCTGACCAACGGGGGAAGTTGAAGGCAATGTCTTATCTTACTGAAAACCAGATGAGAGGGACTAAACCCAGAATAGTTTGGATTGGGATAAATCCTCAGCTAACCATTAGTAGAATTCAGTTAATGATGGCAATGGGGAGTGCTGGAATGGCTGATGCTAAGCAGTGCAATCACACGATGTCACATTTTACAACTGCATTACTTAGCAATGGAAATTGCTAAGTCCCAAATGTGGTAATAGATTGAGGACCTTCTCTGGTGTGTAGGTCTGGTAATCTCTGATTAATATTCAATAGATCTAATTCTGTTTTGCTTCTGAATTTAGATAAGACCAGGAAGGTACTGAACCAGGAAGTAGGAAAGAAATATACTGAAGGAAAATTCCCAAGGCAATAATTTTATAACATGGTTGTCATTATTATGGAGACCTTTTTGAGGTTGCCAAACAGGAAGAAGCAAACCTCCACTAGTCTCAAAGAACAATAGGAATATTCCTGTTTACCAAATATTGTTTTAATAAAATCTAGGTTGTGGCAAACAAGTAGAATTGAACCTCTTATCGAATTATGGGAGTGTTTTTAAGAAGAACCTCTAATTTGTCACTTACAATCTGTCAATCTGGAAAAGAGCTAGAAGAATCCAGTAATTATATTTATATTTCATAGCTTTCTTACACTTTTAGTAACTTTTGCATTATATTTCTCTAGGAAGCTTTTGAAGTTAGAAAATATCATTCAAAGTATTGCAACATAGGAATTTAAATAAGTAGAACTAAAGGAACAATGAAACACAATCCCAGTGTGATACTATACACCATTTTGGGATATACCGTATTTGCCGGCGTATAAGACGACTTTTTGCCCGAAAAACATGCCTCCAAGTGGGGGGTCGTCTTATACGCCGGTATATCCACTGCCGGCTTTCGGATGCTTGTTGGACGCAGCGAAGGCGCCTCTGGCTTCCTGGATCCCCTGCGTCGCTTCCGCTTCATCCCGCTCGCCTCGCTCCGCCCGAGGCTGCAGCCTTCCTGCTCTTCCCACGGCCCCTGGCACTCCGCCCTGCCGCTGCAGCCCCGGGGATTTCTGGAGGCGTTTCCGGTGGTGGTGGGGGGTCGTCTTATACGCCGGGTCGTCTTATACGCCGGCAAATACGGTAACTATCTCTATGAAATAAATTATGATTCTGGACATTACAGGTAGTCCTTGACTTACTACCATAATTGAGCCCAAAATTTCTGTTGTTAAGTGAGTTTTGCCCCATTATATGATCTTTCTTGCCACAATTGTTAAGTGAATCACTGCAGTTGATAAGCTAGTAACTTGGTTGTTAAGTGAATCTGGCTTCCTCGTTGACTTTGCTTGTCAAAAGGTCGCAAAAGGGGCTCACAATGATCTTGGGACACAGCAACAGTCATAAGTATGAACCAGTTGCCAAGCATCTGAATTATGGTCACATGATCATGAAGATGTTACAAAGGTTGTAAATGTGAAAAATGGACATACATCACTTTTTTCAGTGCTGTTATAACTTTGAATGGTCATTAAATGAACTGTTGTAATTGAGGACTACCAGTGTGTGCTACGACAATTTATCTTCTCATACTCATAAAGGTACTATGCTGTAACTCATGTGTCATCTTTGGAACAAGCACAATAACCAAGGAAGCAGCAGCATATAATCATTATCCCAACAAAGTAAAATTTGGGGGATTATTTATATTAACTCTGCTGGTGAATCTGTCAAAATATTTATAGCACAATTGCATACATTTATATTCAGGTTAACCTTTTTTTTTTTTAACAAGATTATTTTTATTCCTATGCTGCTCTTCCACCAAAAATGTGGTGGAATATAATTTAGGTTCCCAGGAGGGAGGGACTGCATTCTAAAGGAGCAAGAGAGAGAACAGTTGAAGTAGTTTGGTTGGGACAAAAATGGTCAAGAGAGCTCCTCTTTAGAGGTTCTCAATATATATCTTTAATGATGCAAATAGTCTGCTTTAATTTGCCAAGATTCTGTCTGTAGGTGAGGAATAATAAAGAAAACTGCTTAGAGGTTTCTCTGCATGTTTTTTTGGAGCCTGACACATAGAGAGTTTGGAGCAAAATATGTTTAATATATTTCTAAAACAATGTCAAATATTATATTTGTTGCAAAATGATGATTGCTAGAGCCACGGTCATTTATGTAGAACACCAAGACTCCAACAACTACTGGAGGCTACTGAAATGACACTGGTTCTGTATTTAATATTTAATATTAGGTGCTTTGTGAAATGAGATAGCGTGCTGAAGATTATAAATCTTACGTTGCTAAGCTAGAGGAAACAATCAGAAGCCTGTTACGTATGAGGTAGCATAATGGGTGATTTATTGCCCTTGCATAAAATGTAAATTATTGTTGCATAAGTGCTGACACCTCATTTGGCTTTAGTACATTACTAGAGACTACACTGCACTGAAAGAAATTTCCTTTCTACATTACTTTCTGTTCATACGAGCTGTGCAAAAACTGTCATTTGGAGTTATTAAACTATGGAGCTACTATTTCTACTGAAAAAGGAACATTTTTCCTAAACTTCAAGTTTGATGTTTACTGAAGAAGAATATGAGAATGAAAAAATGGATTTGGCAAGTTGTGACTACCCAATTTTTGAGGTTATCATTTTGTTTTGAACTTGTACAGCAGCAGATACTGGTTGATATACTTTATGTACCTTAACCACAAGACTGACTGAATACTGCTCTCATTTTTGTTTGGGAACCATGGAAATTCAGAAGAAGCTTGTTCTTGAAGTTGGTATATCTATATGCATTTTTAAAACATTTTCTAGTATGTATTATTTATTAGGAAAGCAATATTAAGAAGATTTTGATAGTTACACTGAATACTGGTAAAATGTAAAATGATTGGGATCCAGAGATGTGCTGTTTAGTATGCCAAAAGAGTTTGAAATTTGTCAAGCACTTTTTTTGCATTTTTCATTGATCTCAGTGCTGTGTTATATGCTGCTTTTAGAAATATCAGTTTTAAAAACTGCATTTGAAGAGGAAGTAGGTGTGTTAACAATATTAGCAATGGATATTCAATAAATTTCACAATGTTGTCTTCTGTTCGTTAGGATAGAGTTGATAGCCCACATGTGGTAAAATCAGGCAGGAAAAACAGCATGAAACCATGAATACTTTGATCATTGTAAATTGCCATTATATTGAATTTGTTCATTGTATGTCTACTTTCTGTAGGATCAGTTATGTTGCTTTGAATATACAGTAATTAAATAGATTTAGGTTCAGAACCTAAATCTATGTAAAAATGTTTTGGTTTAGAATTTGTGAGTAGATTTCTTAATGTTGATTTTTAATGAACAGAAAATAGTTATTTGATACCTCCTGACAAAAGTAGTAAAACTTGTATCCAGGGTAAACAACCATTCATCTTGTTAAAATAGATAGGTTGACTATGTTAGAGTCAATCCTACATAACACTTGATTAATTAACTTAAATATTTAATTTTTACTGGATTGTATTTTAATGTTTGTACTAATCTCCAAATTAAACTAAAATACCCTGGATATATGAACATCATACAGAAGGATTGTAACAATATAGACATACAGTAAGTGTATGTATTTATACATTACCTGCATACACATTTAGGCAAAAAAACCAAGAATCCCTCAGTGGAGATAATGGCAAAGTTTCCAAAACATGTTCTGCTTGCCTTATGCCCCAAATTCACAATATTTTAAAAGATAATTTTTATAATTCCTGTATTTTACCATATTTTAATCCTAAAAATAAGTTTGGTATTCTTTTTAGTACCTTGTTAATTTAAAATATGCATATACAAACAAAGTATAAAATGATAGTAGATTCTAATTATTGCTGGGTACAAAAACTATGACTTTAGACCCAGATACAATTGAAAGCTATATAGTTGTATCCTTCCCTCAACTGATAGCAATTTATAATATAGCTCTCCATCTGCCCAATCCAAATACTGATTTTCAGAATGTTACAATTAGACCTATTTTTTGAAATGACATTGAGATATCTATGTATTCAATAATTCCTTTGCCAAATTTAAAATTGAATTATTTGACTCTTGATTCAAGACAAGTAAAAGTACTTTTATGGAGTAAAAGTATCCTTTTGAATTGTTTTAAAAGAACTTCGGTTTATTTATTACCTTTCTGCCCCAGTTAAATTGTTTAAAGCTACAATAAAAATAGAACAAACAATTAACATCTGATAAAAACAGAGTCACTCTTGATGTCTTTATTTCCTCTGAGACTAAAATATCTTGGCTAAAGAAGAAAGTATCGTTTTCTTTTTCTGAAAACAGAAAAAGGAAAAAACCTTATTAAAATTCATAAGGAGCATAGCTTGGGGCGAGCAAAAGAAAGGGCCTTTTCTCATATGTCTAATAAATAATGTTTGGATAGTGCTTATATCTTTAAGAGAGTGTCTCCTGCTGTTCTTTTTGGACAGTTAAAAAAAATGATGTTAGGCCCCAGCAATTTTGGATTTTAAAAATTAGAGCAACACCTTAAATTGTGCTTCAGAAAAAAGTTGGCTGCCTTCAGGTTCATCAATATGGGCACAGTCTGGTCCTAATCAGGGGTAGGATTCTACTGGTTCTGTCCACCTCTGTAGAACCAGGTGCTCTGAAGAGCAGCAGACATAGAACCAGTTTTATGTCTGCTGCTGTTTTAGCCCACCCGCCTGCCCGGGCTCTTACCTGTCCTTTATTTCCTGCTTTTTCAACCTCAGCTGCTTTGAGTGACACATCTGTGGTTGAAAAAGCAGGAAAAAAGGGCTTTTCCAACCACTGTGCACCTGCACGCAGCACTGCTCAGCTCTCTGGGCAGCTCAGCAGGTCGTAAATTGCACTCACGTGACTCGCGCATGCGCACACGGCGCAGAGCAACAGAACCGGTAGTTATACCGGTCGAATCCCATCCCTGGTCCTAATAGCATGAATCCATTAGCAGCCTGAATACAGAATTCTAAAATTTGCCTTTCATGGGGCTCACCATAGCTGTTGCCCTGTAACCATGCAACTCTTGCTGGTTTGAGAAGAGTTGCAATAGACGCATTAACATGATGGAGCAAGTGCCTACCTTGCTTCTGTCACTAATCTGGAAATCCATAAAGACATGGGTCCCCAAACTTGGCAACTTTAAGACTTGTAGACTTCAACTCCCAGAATTCTCTATGCTGGCTGGAGAATTCTGGGAGTTGAAGTCCACAAGTCTTAAAAGTTGCCAAGTTTGGAGACCTCTGCATAAAGATATAGAGATCAGGAAGCACTGTGAACTTTCTCTTTCAGGAAATGTAGTCCCCATCCAAAATGCCTAGACCAGAGGTCTCATTCTCGCGGCCCGCGGGCCAATTGCGGCCCTCAGGACGATATCCTGTGGCCCCCATCGTGATATGAAAGTATAATATTAGTGTATAATATAAATATAAAGTATAATATTATGCGGCCCAGCCTCACCCAGACTCTGCCTCCAGCGGCCCCCAGGTAAATTGTGTTTGAGACCCCTGGCCTAGACCTTCTGACTGATCAACAATACTTTTGGCTTAGTTTGTTTCCTTTCAACAAGCCCATTACTGAAGATAGGCAGCAGTCCTGCTGAATCTACTTCCTTGGAGTTAGATGCAGTAGGCTCAAAATTTCATTCCAGCAGTGTCATGCAGGGATTTGGAACAAGGTGGGAGATGTCACTGGCTTAGACTTGAACAGTTAGTCTACCAGCATTGTATGTATGCAGTATATAGAACCAACATGGGTGTGATATTTTAAGATCTGCATTGGTACCTCTCTGTTGACTGCTGTTCAAAGAAGCCACAGCTTTCACAGGGCTCACACATTGGTTCAGGAAAATGTCCGTTTGAATTAGGGAGGCATACAGGAGCGGATGTGATTCTGTTTTGCCATGTTTTTGTCCTATTTATTCTGAGCCTGTGTGACTAACTACCTTTGGCTTTATATATATGGAGTATCCATTTGGATCTTAGTTTTTGGAGCCTGATCTGAACTAGAAATCAAAATACTTACTCTGGTGGCTACAAGGGATGGGCAAAACAAATATATGTATCTTCTTGATAGATGGGTGGTTATACAAATTTAATATATGCCTAAATAAATAAAATCTTAATCATGAATAGTTTCCCAGAGCCACCTTTAAAAATTTGTTCTTTCTTTCCTGAAGTGAAATTGGTTAGTTTAGATTTTTTGCTACTTAGCAGCCACCAGATATATTTAACAAGAGAAACAAATGTCCAGATAGCACAGATGATTTTGTTGATAATTTCTTCAAAGGGTGAATTTTTCCTTTTTTTTTATTAAATCTCCGCATTGTTACCAGAAGTTTTTTTCCTGCTTGCATTTCCAACTTAACAGGAAAGAGAAATATCTTAGGTAAGCATTATAGGTTTTAATTTCTTTTACTGAGCAAATAGTATGAGAGGACTAGTAGCGTCCTAACTCCTTCAGAGCAAGTTGTTTTCATTTTCTTTAGGAGTGGAAGGACTTTGCTCTGGCAAAAATTAAATAGTATATTTGGGGTCTTGAAGTTTAGGAGCAAACAATAGGGGTCGAGTTGGCATTCTCTTCAAATAGTTGCTGCAATTTCTACCCCGAGACATAAGCAACAGCTCTTTAATTATGTATTAAAAATGAAGCACATGTTGGAAAAAGCTATGATTCTTAAAACTATACGCAAGAGGTTCATTCTACAGTATAGAAAAAATCTTTATGAATAGAGATTAGTTAATCTTCCCATAGGTGTGAATTATCTCCTTCATTTTTCTTTAAAGATAATAAATCAGCAATATGTTAAGGCATTGCATAGACATATCAAGAAAGATAACCAATAATTAACACGAAAGTAAATGTTCAACATATTTAGTGATAGGCTACTTATTTGATTTAGGCTTCAATACAGTTCCATACACCATAGTTAAACCATTTAACATGGCACATGAATCCAAATATTGTCAAGTCAAAAGGTTTCTGAGGAGGAAATTTTGACAGAATAATGGAAAAACAGTTAAGAACTTAGGATTTGTTACTATCTATTAAAAGTTTCTGTCAATTGTTCCAAATGAAGTATTTTAATAGTAATTTTTAGAAAATCTTTTTACTGCATGTCTCTCCTAGTTTGTGAGGTAGTCTCAGGAGCAGAATGGTATTTTGATCATTTCATTACAACAATAGTTTGTAATACTGTAAAGTTAGCTGTATTGTCAATGTTTTAGGGCTAAATTACAGAAAGAGTAATTTCTCAAGGAAACTAGTAACAGAGGCCTTTTCCCAACTGATCATGTTTTAGTAAGTTATCCTCGCCAATAAACAAACAAATAAATAATATGTATATAATATAATTTAGTCCTAACTTCAACATGGAACATGTTTCAGTACTCTTCTGTGACTTAATCCAAAGTCATGCTATCCAAAGCCACAGACAGGCAATTCTTTTATCACGGCCAACAGAAACATAGTAAAAACATGAAGACTTTGAATATTCTGAAAAAAATGAGCCTGTGAAAGAGGAAAAGTAGCCTGAAGTTTGGTATATCCATGGGGTCTGCCTTAAGAAAACTGCCACTTAGGAGTAGACGAGCACACATTTCAGCGATCTGAAATTTAAGGGAAAGAGGAAGTACTCAATAATAAATTAATCTGTAAGGAACGGCATAACTCAAACCATTCCATCCTGAATATCTCAGTAACTGCATGCGCGCGCGCACACACAAACTATCACACACATAAAGGAATGCAGAATCCTCTATTCTAAAATAACAACAGCACTTTGATTTCAGTCTGTAACATCATCACAACTTGTGACAGATTTTGTTAAGGTTTTTTTATGTTGTACAAAATGTTGGTCTACTTTATTAACACAGTATTTTTCTTATGAGCAATATTCATATTTTGACTAAATTTTCAAAAAGGCAAAACTCCTTTTTACCTTTGAGAAATGATACAAATGGTGGGTTCAGCTAAAAGTTATATTGAGAATTATATGTATTATATCCAAGAGCATTGGTCTAGATTGGCTATCGGTTTTGTTAGACAAGAAACTTCCTTTTAGAATTTGGTTTCTTAAAGCACTTGATTCTACAGATCTGCCAAGAAATCTGCCAACTGGTTGATATTAAAGGAAACCTACTCAGCATTCAAGACATTCCAGACTGATTCTTGTTAAATATAAAGAATAGTATAATTCAAATAAATTAATATAAAGCAAATAAATTAATTAATAAAATTGTAAGAAGGCCACATCACCTTCTTTCCTAATGTGGCTCTTCAGCCTTCCCATTTTATATGCTGGCCCTGCTCTCAACAGGGAATATATCACATGACAAAATAATCTGTATAATTAATTCTTTCTCTCCCATCCTCTTCTGACTTTCTTTTTCAGGAAGGTGATAATCAAACTATGTCTACCAACTTAAAATACCTTTCTTTGAGCATATTAGTCTTCCAGACAACTAGTTTGGTGTTGACTATGCGATATTCTCGGACACTGAAAGAAGAAAGACCTCGTTATTTGTCTTCAACTGCGGTGGTCATTGCTGAACTTTTGAAAATTACTGCTTGCATTTTGTTGGTTTACAAAGACAGCAGTAAGTATCTCAGTATTATCTTCAGATATTATATAAGAAGTTAATAAGACTCCTTCCCAGGAGTAAATCAAATACATTGGCCAAATAAGTATATTTATTAAAGAAATCGTAGAGACTTGGAAATCGTAGTTTGCTTTTTAAAGGTTCAGATACCGGTAGCTAACATAAACTTAAGCTACGTAAACTTGAAAATACTTACAGAAGGGGTACATGGGGGCATGGAGAGTAATTACGAGGAAAGGAAATTCAAATTTGATTCGTCAGTGCCAGAGGTAGTATTCAGAAGGTTCTGATCAGTTCTGGAGAACTGGTAGTGGAAATTTTGAGTAGTTCGGAGAACTGGCAAATACCATTTCTGACTGGAGATTTTACAGTATCCTTCCCTTGCCACATCCACCAAGCCATGCCCACAGAACCGGTAGTAAAAAAAATTTGAATCCCACCACTGATCAGTGCCTTGAATGATATAATCAGCTGTTTGTGTGGGTGGGCACACGAGCCCCAGCCAAACTTACCTGAACTGTGCATGCGCGCGCCTTCCAGCTGATTTTTGGCCCGTTTGAGGCAGTTTTCAGCCTCCCTGAGGCTCGAGGTAAGCCTCTGCAACTTTAGGAGGCTGAAAAATGGGCCTTCTGGAAATACCGGAAGTGCCCGTTTTCAGCCTCTGGAGGGCTTCTGGAGCCCAGAGGAGGCCATTTTCGCCCTCCCAGGGGCTCGAGGAGAGCCTAACCCTAATTCTAACCCATTTTTCGGCCTTCAAAGGCTTCAGAGGCTCCCCTTGAGCTCCTGGGAGGGCGAAAACGGCCTCAATTTCTGATGGTTTCTGGTAAAAAAAAACTCCATTGGGGAAAGTGGATTTGCACTTAAAACACATGACTCACAATTACGGCGACTCAACATATGACTGCAGTAAAAACGGTTGAAAAATCAGATTCCAGTCACGTGGTGACTCGACTTAGGACCGTAATGAGTTATGACCAAAATTCCATTCCAGTTGTTCCAGTCATAAGTTGAGGACTACCTGTATACTCTGAAAGATATACTGTGAAGGTAGAACTTAGCCATAGGAACACGTTCACTTACTAGATTTTGGTCTAGCTGTTGTCTGCCCATATTCATTATTTAAGGAAATAAAAATGATGACAAAGAAGGAGGGGAATCTAGGTCCTTCACAAATTTCAGAATATTCCAGTCCCTTAGAAATGGCATGTTTCACATTAAAAGCATTAAAATGTTTAGCTACAAAGTGATTAAAATGGATCGGCTTCCTTCTAACTAATAATATATACTGCATTTTCTCTTTGCATAGAGTGCAGCTTGCGAACTCTGAACAGAGTGTTACATGATGAAATTCTTAACAAACCAATGGAGACCCTTAAACTTGCTATTCCCTCTGGGATTTACACTCTGCAGAATAACCTGCTTTATGTTGCTCTGTCAAATCTAGATGCAGCCACTTACCAGGTACTTTATTTTGATAGTGTCTTATCGTTAAAACTCAGAAATCAAACCATGGGCTATTTTATTTTATTTTTTTCTTTTACCTTTTTAGGTCACATATCAGCTGAAAATCCTCACAACTGCATTATTTTCCGTGTCAATGCTCAGTAAGAAATTAGGTGTATATCAGTGGCTTTCATTAGTGATCCTGATGGCTGGTGTTGCATTTGTACAGGTAAATACTGTTATGAATATGTGTCTTAATGCTGGCAGGGACAATCTTAATTTGTTTTGGTAATAGAAACTTGGTTGATGCCTCATCACTCCTATACTGCATTTAAATAGGATTTGGCTGCCCTCTAGCATACCAGCTATAACAGTGGTGGGATGCAAACATTTTTACTACCAGTTCTGTGGGTGTGGCTTGGTGGGCGTGGCAAGGGAGGGATACTGCAAAATCTCCATTCTCTCCCCACCCCATTAACCTGCTTTCCAGCTCTGTTCTCCTGTGCAGGGCAACAAAAGAAGACCCAGTGCTCAGCTGGGACTTGGGAAGCAGAGAATAGATGGAGCGGGGCCAATCAGAGGTGGTATTCCAAACTACTCAACATTTCTGCTACCGGTTCTCCGAACTACTCAAAATTTCCGCTACCAGTTCTCCAGAACTGGTCAGAACCTGCTGAATACCACCTCTGAACTATGAAAAAGAGGTATTTTCACAAAGTTAGTTTATCTGAAGACTGCTATCCCATCTTCCTTCAACTGTATTTCTTGTGCAGGCTTAACTTACAGATGGTAGGTTTCTGATCTCTGCATTATAGGTAGTATTTGCTTAGTGACCATTCGAAAAAAAGTGACTTGTGACCATTTTTTATACTTATAAGCATTGTACATCTCCATGGTCACATGATCAAAATTCTGACAAGTAGCAACTGACTCATATTTAGCGTCCCAGGTTCATGGGACCCTTTTTGCGACTTTACGATAGGCAAAGTCAATGGGATAGACAGATTCACTTAACCATCTTACAAATTTAACAGCTGCAGTGATTCATTTAACAAATGTGGCAAGAAAAGTCGTAAAATGGGGCAAAATTCTCTTAACAAATGTCTCACTTAGCAACATAGATTTTGGGCTCAATTGTGGTCATGTCAGCTACCTGTATATGGTAGCCTTCTTCTGAAGTGACTCTAGTTTGTCATTGTCCTTTTTAGGCTGAGATATGCAGAACTGAACATAGTATTGTAAATGTAAAATGAAATAGTTGTTTTCCATGATCTAGACTCAATTTTATGTTTGTAAACCTCCTAAATAGTATTTGCTTTTTAGCAGTTGAATCATACTATTGGCTCATGTTCAGCTTGAATACCCGGATCTTGTTCACCTATACCTCTGCCAAGCCAGTTTTCCCAATCCTGTTCTTGTGCCTTTAATTTTTTTCTCCCAAAATGTAGGACTTTACACTTTAAGTTTGTATGTTAATGTTCTACCGCCTATACTTGTGTGAAGAGAATTACTTCCTCTATACCTAGTATTAACCTTAGATCTAGTAATAAAATGTTTATTTAGTAAATCTGTGAATGACATAAAAATTTATTGTAACCACTAGGCAGAGTAAGATTAGAAAGCAGATTGGTAGTTCTTAAAATCCTATTGCATATTATTTTGAATAGTACTTGCTTCAGCTTGGTTTTATATTCAAAACTCAATGGATTCCTTTTGTCAGTACAGTTTCTTTCAGTATGTGGTGACTAGTGGCTTGCATAGATTAATCACATGCTTGAATGAATAGCCGTCAACTGATGAATCTGATTTGACTGAATCTGTGAAATTTGTACGTGAACTGGCTGTAAAGGAGACCATTATATGAAATGTTACCGGTGTGTTACTGCATTTCCCCCCACTTCTTTCTTGTTAATTTTATTCATTAATTTAAATATATTTTAATATATTACTGTATTTCCTTTAGTGGCCATCAGATTTGCAGACAACAACAGCTAAAGAACTTTCAGCTGGATCACAGCTTATGGGCTTGCTAGCAGTACTCATAGCCTGCTTTTCTAGTGGATTTGCTGGAGTATATTTTGAAAAAATTTTGAAAGAAACAAAACAATCAGTATGGATTAGAAATATTCAGCTTGGTAAGTCTTTAAAAAAAAAAAATCTAAAGGAGAGATTTAGATTTGCATCCATTTATTATTAAGAGTAGTTCAACCTGTTAAGTTTAGAGTTACAAAGGCTACACTCTGTTTGATATTAACTTTTCTAAAAGGAACTCTATTATTTATATCCTGTTACGAATATTTATTACTGGAGTCAGTTTCTGTTTGATTTCTGCTAATATTCAATGGATGATAAAGGCAATGGCTAGTATCCAAATTGTAGTGCAATTATTACCGTGATACAAAGAATGTATTTTTTTTAAATAAAAAAGTTGTCTCATTCTTGCTATATGACAACTCCCCTTTGAAACTTCGAATGTATTTTTATGAATTTGGTATGGTGGGGGTTTTGCTGTCAGAGAAGAAGTATTGTATGTCTCACTTCAAATAGCTAATGTGTTAACATGAGAACCAATTAAATTAAACTAAATGTTGCCATCTTTCTATAGCCATTATCACAGGCATCTGAACAAACCAAGATCACATCAAAATTACATGCATGTGGTGATGTCATGATGCATAATCCACCCTTACGTACTTGTGTCCTGTCATCTGATGCAAGTATGTAAGTCAGTTTTTGTGTCATGATGCATGTTTTGTCACCTGCTCACCCCAGTGGCACCCTTCTTTTTAAGACAAAAAAGGGAAATATTTGTATCTACAAATGTTTATTGAAGAATGCTTTTATTTAAAGACATTTTTCTGTTTGAATAGACATCTAGGAATAAAAAAAAATCATAGCAGTATTTTTAACTAAAGATGAAAACAAATGAATATTTTCTCCCACTAGGTGGATTTAGGAATATAGACAGCTGTTTTTAAAGAGAAACGACATAAGTATTATCATTGCACCTGCATTTTATATACTGTATGCCTATATAAAAAGTAGTGTAATCCAAAGTGCCTATTAAAAAAAAGTACTCTCATAACTCCTCATAAAGTAATTCAAAGTTGCAGTTGAATGTCTTTAAACTGTGGTTGAAAGTCTTAAATTAACTGTGCCCATTTTTATTAAATTGCCTGTCTGTTAAACTATATAATGTAGTGCTACCTTAAGACATAATTCAAAGTTCTAGAATATGGCCCACCACAAACAGCAACAATAAAATGTAATAACAGAAGTGATGCAATTTAAAAAATTCAAAACAGTAATACAGGTAGTCCTTGACTGACAAATACAATTGGAACCGGAATTTTGGTTGCTAAATGATGTGGTCATTAAGCGAGTCATCACGTGACCAAACCTAATTATACTACCAATTTTACTGTGATAGTTAGATGAATCATGTGATCATTAGGTGAACCACACACACATTTATTAAGCAAATCCAGGCTCCCCAATTAACTCTGCTTGTCAGAAGCCTACTAAGAAGTGACTGCAAGGTTCTGCAACCATTATAAAAGTGAGTCAGTTGCCAGTTTCCCCAATGTGACCTCAACTGTACGTCACTTTTTTCTGAAGCCATTATATCTTTAAACTATCATTAAATGATCATAAGTTGAGGGCTGCCTCTATTGTTTGTAATATATAGGCAGTCCTCATGTTTTTGATATATTATACAGGTAGTCCTCAAGTGACTACAGCAATTGGGATCAGAATTCCCATCGCTAAGTGATGTGGTCCTAAAATCTGACCACATTGCTTAGGGATGCAATCCTTTTAATCCTTATTGACATTAAGTAAGCCCCTTTTCACAACTTTCCCCTGGGTTCCAGCAACCAAAGTCAGTGGGGAAGCCGGCAGGAAGTTGAAAGTGCCAGGTGGCTCACAAACAGGCTGCAGGCAGGTAAATGGCTGCTGCTGGATAGAAAAGGGAATAAGGGGGTGCACTGATGAGGCATGGCATGAACTCAGTGAGGCTCAGGGATGGTCCGTGGGTGGAGGTGCAGTGCCAGCACAGCAAGGCTCAGGAAGAGTGTGCGATGGTGAGGAAGTCATGGCTCGAGTGCAGCTGGGGGAGAGTGTGCAAGGTGTACTAGTGGCAGGGAAGCATAATGCAACCTCAGGCAGGTTTGGGGGGAGTGCATGAAAGGTGTTTCAGTGGTAGAAAAGGTACAGCACAATCGTTAAAAGGGGCTGGAGGAAGGTGCAAGGGTGGGAGAGATTCCCTGAATGATTTGTGACCTTCTTTGCTAGGTTCCTCCTTGATTTTGCTTGAGGAGGTATGGCAGGGAAGGTTGTAAATCACAATCAAAGTGACTGCAAGGACTGTGCAACCAGTGGAAGTGCAAGCCAGTTGCCAGGTGCCTATATTGCGATCACACGATTGCAGGGGTCCTGGGACAGCTGGTCTACAAAGACTGGTTGTCACTTCAGTGGTCGCAGGACAAGTGGTCATTAACTGAGGACTACCTGTAATAATAAGATAGGCTGATAGAACTTCCAGAAAAAAAGCCTTACTTACTTGGGATGGGTTAACTTGGTTTCTATAAAATTTCATTTCATGTAGATGCGAAATCAAAGAGTTCTCCAGTAGACCTTAAAAATGAGGAGGTTAATATTACTACACTATTCTACACTATTTAGAAACTATAAGCCCTTTTCTGCCCCACAGTGGTTAACAGATGCAACTGCAATTAATAGTGGTTTTATGCATATTTTTGCTGTGATAAGCTGTACATAAAACTGCTTCCAAAGTAATTAAGATAACCATTTAAAATGGAAACCATTTCAGGAAAATAGAAAATCTAGTTTTAAAACCGTAACACTTGTTAAAGAAGCAGGTTCTAAATCTAGCAGATAATCATTGGCATGTCTGAATAAATAAGTTTTCAAAACCTAAGTGTATCTCTTTCTCACATATGCTTGATAGAAGCTGCTTAGGTCCTTTACATGTGTAATAGAGACTTTCAACAGACTCACTGTAGTGAGCAAATAGCATTTGTGAGGTGCTGCATTGATATCAGCTTTTAGGATCAAAAGTTAGGGTGTCATCACCATTCTTTGATATTTTCTTATATACAGCACAAAATAATAACTAATATTTAAAGATACTAAGAGAGGTTTCTACTTGCACCTGAATTATTGAAGTACATAATCCAAATTGTTACTGGGTAGCATAAAAGAACAATCAGAATTTCTTTTCTGTCCAACTCACCATGGCTCAATATTTGTCTTGACTTTCAGGATTTTTTGGTAGTATATTTGGATTGATGGGCGTATACATTTATGATGGAGAACTTGTATCAAAGAATGGATTTTTTCAAGGTTATAACAAGCTTACCTGGATAGTTGTAGTTCTGCAGGTAATACATCCAACATTACATTTTATCAATTAGGCTTGTGTTGTACCAGTACTGAAATTACCATTGATTTGTTCAACTAATACTTTAAAAAAATGTTCTATTTAACCAGGCAAGGGAAAGCATGGCTTTGGGATTTTTTTTAACCTCTTAATCACAATTTCCAGGTCACATGATGAGATACAGTAAGTCTTAAATAAGGGACCTTGCACAGTCTGGCTTCTAGAATACTCTACAGCTCCTTTACCAGAACTGGCTATAGGTTCTGTCTGTTTAGTTAGTACAATGAAGTAATATATTGTGTGACTGTATTGTCTTACTCTCATGATTGTCTCCATGTGTTAATATGTATGTATATATGCATTGGGAAGCATAAAGCAAGCTGCATGTGTTCCATTCTAAATCATGTGACCAGAGGCAGGCCTTACAATAGAGCTGTCAACAGCATTCTGCCTCTCCTAAAATACCTGAGATATTTTTTTTTCTGAAATGTTTTCCTCCATTTTTACACCCAGTCCTTTTTTTTTTTTTTTTTTGCTGCTAGTTTCTCCCACCATACCAAAATTGAACTTGTTCTGTTCAGTTTTTGGAAGCTTATCTTAAAGGACAGAGTTCCAATATTCCACTGGCGTGGAAAGAATTAAAAAAAAATGTCCCAGTTAATCAGACACATTAATTTTTATTGAATTGTTTTATTATAAATGCTTCCAAGGTAAGTCTTCTGTCCCTCATCACTAATTATGAATACCAATTATTTGAAAAATGAACTTCTGTTTCTTGATAAACAGAAATAGAAGTGATAGGAAATGGTTAACTTTGCCTCATTTAGTTAGAGGGTAAGGTTAAGAATAAGAACAGTTTAACACTTTGGGTGTTTATTAAGACATAATAAAATGCACAGTATGGAAACAACTTTAAACCAAAAGCAGAAGAGAGTATAAAAACTAGATCTAATGGAGACTTTAAAACTTGCAAAATTGAATTTTTATGATACAATACTATGCAGTTTAATATTATATATTTATATGTTATATAATATATATTTAGTCAAATGTTTTAGCATAAATCATCCAGAATCAATTATATTAAATTAATTTAAAATATTGAAATTGGGAGATTCTTTTTCAGATTAAACATTTTAAGGGGTCTGCATTTAATGTACTATTTGTTCAGCAACCATTTAAAGTTATGATAGTGCTAAAATAATAAGCTCGTGGCCCATTTACAATTGTATTTAAGACTCATTTAAGACTGTATTTTCAGACTGCCAGCACAATTGCATTGCTTCTGATGTGTAAAAGAGCTTACTCTTTTGAAATCTCTCTGCTCTGGGGGGTGTGGAAGGCAAAAAAAAAAAAAAAAGCAATCTATTTCTGTCCTTTGCCTTCCCCAACCCCACAAAGGGTTTCAAGAAAGTATGCTATTTGCTAATCACACATTTTGAGAGTGGTGTGATTGTGCTGGCAATTGGAAAGGGTCAAGCAAAGGAGACTGTCTGCAGAAATTGCTTGCTTCTGCCCCCCTGTAGAGAGATTGGAGATAAAAGGATTTCCAGAGAGTAAGTTGTTTGCATAGTACACTCTGGGCTCCCACCCCCAAGTTATGGCATGATTGTATTGCTGTCAGAGTGTACAAGACAGTAATCAGGCACTCTATCATGCAAAGGATCCTATGCAAAGGATGAGGCAGTGTTACAAGGCAAACAAAAGGTAATCTTGTCCCAGCTGAAGAACACAGCTGTAGTGACTTGATTTCCCCAATGAGTAACTGCTTTACTGAATGATGGAGATTCCAATCTCAATTAGGGTCATTAAGCGAGGACTAACTTCAATAAAGTACATATAAAAATCATGGCTTTCAGGATTAAGGCGGTAGAATAATGTAACATAAAAATAAAGTAATAACTTTTCTTTTAGGATTTCTTTGCTAAATATGAATAGTAAGCTTTATCTGATTAACCATTAAGGTTAATAAAATGACTATTACATTTTCAATGTTTTGTCAGGCACTTGGCGGCCTTGTTATAGCAGCTGTTATAAAATATGCAGACAATATTTTAAAAGGATTTGCAACATCATTATCTATTATATTGTCAACATTAATTTCATACTTCTGGCTTCAAGATTTTGTCCCTACAAGGTAAGTTGTATTTTTAACTTTGCCTTTAAAAACACAGCAAATGCCTTGGACAAATATAAATAAAGTATAATTTAAACTGAATTTAAATGTTTATATGTGAGTTTATAAACTAAATATTTTGCACTATAATAAAGGAACTATCTTTTGTGGAGCAATATTGCACATGTCAACTCAAACATAAACCAGTTCAGCTCCATGGGGTGGATTTATTCAATGGTAAGGAAGGAGCTTTTAATATGCATGTTTTTCTTTCATCCACAAACTTTAGTAGCTGCATTTTGCTGCCAGATTTTGATGGTATAGCATGGGGCCAAGATAGTTATCTGGAAAACGTCTTGAAAGAAAAAAATGCAATGTATGGGTTGTCCTATTTTTGTCTACAAAATATTAGCCTAAATCAATTGTTTCAGAATAAGGCAACTTTTTTTAGATAAGCGTGGCTGAATATAAATTAATCTGGATATTTTGATTCTATTAGTGTTATATTTCTATCACTGCCTAAAATAATATATAAACAAGCAAACAAGTAAGTAAAACATCTAGGTGGATTTGCACTCAAACGGAAAAATATAATGTTTTCCTCCAAGACTATAAGACTATAGTTTTCAACTTACGACCAACCACTTAATGACTGTTCAAAGTAAGTTACAGCACACCCTGCCGTTGCCACTCGGGTGTGACGCCTAATAGGCAATTCTGTTTCCCCTCCACCACGTGCCACTTCCATTTGCGTGCCGCACCCCCTAACCCCGCCAACGCCAGAATCTGTTTGCCATCTCACCCCCGCTCCCCACAATGCTAGAAGCTGTGTCGGCCTTGCTCCTCTCCTCCCCACTTTTGTTGGAGCTGACTGAGTTGCGAGGCAAGCCACCTTTGTGAAGCTCCCTAGAGACGGCCATTCTACCCTTCCTGGTGCCACCCAACACACTCGCCTGTTTTTGTTTTTTTTAAAAAAATCTTGCATTAAACACTGCCCCCCATAGCCTCTGGGATTGGCCCATTGCCAACTCCTGGCCCGATTCATCACATGTTGGCCATGCCCACACCTGATTTAGCGAAGGGGAAAAATGTCCCGATACATCACATAATGCTGCAGTGACGACGTGAGTTTGATGCCCCTGGGCTGGGGATTATTTGTCCTGTGCTGCCAGTGGCCTGGTGTCTGGGCAAATGGGCAGGGATGAAGGGCCAGAGGCAAAGGGGCCAGGGACCCATTGGCGGCGGAGAATGGCCAAGGGAATGCCAGTGGAGGAGGAAAGCTGGTTGTAAATGGGTGAAGCGGGTGGCTGGGGTGAAGGAGGCGCGACCAAGGGTCCATGCCTAAACGTCCCATTCTACGCTGAATGTGTTAGCTAGATGGTTACATGATGGTTGACTATTATCTTTATAATTCATTCATTTAATTCATTCCATTCCATTCATTTTTTATTGTGTATGTCATCCCGAATCATTATGTAAGAGTCATTATATAAAATACCCATGTTATGAATGTACAAAATACATATTCTAAACATTTATTCTCTTTCTTTTTAGTGTATTTTTTCTTGGAGCTGTTCTGGTAATAGTTGCTACTTTCTTATATAGTTACGATCCAAAGCCAACAGGAAATCCTACTAAAGCATAACAGAGTTTCCATGTCACAATATTTTGCCAATATTGTGGAAAAAGGACTTCCAAATACTGTTGGAGGATTATCAGGCACTGAAAGAGTTTATACTGTGTCAAAAGGATGATGTTGAATAGTTAAATTTGCAAAACAAACTTCTGTAAAAGAAGGGAAGCCCAGAGCAAAACTTGAATGGGTTGCTTCTAGAACCTGGAACTAGAAGTGCTTCCAACTTGAACTCTGGGGTTAAATCGGAATGATTTACCATTTTCGACAGCTGCAGAAATGTCCTATGCATTCTTCTTGCAACAGCACATGACAGCATTTGTTAAATCATACCTGTTTTTGCAAGTTATTTAATCTTTTCTAATTTTATATGAATGCAGAGATCTGTACACACACACACACACACACACACACATACACACACCAAATCAAAGAGATACAACATTTTGTCCTACAGTAGTCTTTTCCATATTGATGTCCTCCGGGTGTTGGAGTTTGGATTCGATAACCTACCAAACAATAAATTCACCAGGCTGGCTGGAAAACTATGGAATCAAAGTATAATATCTGGTGGGAAGATATGTTTTGTTTTGGGAAGAAGGTTTGATGATGATGTTTCTGATAAGTATTCCTGTTCAAAACCAATGAAGTATCACTGAATCATTTGTAGATTTATAATATTTTATATAGTAAATAATTAATTCACTGAAATTGATGTTATAAAATGTACTGATGTAAATGTCTTACAATTTCATGGTGAATTCTCCAAGAGGAACAATTTAATATTTTCATTTGGAAGCTTTGTGTGTATGAATGCCACAAACTAGATTGCTGCACCATTCTGAGTTTTTAAAAAGAGAGCCTCACCAACTAGAAGCAGCATAACTACAGTATCTGGTACTTGTTCTACGCTAGATGAATGTCATTGTACATTGCCATAACCGATAATATGTGTCTTCAGAGAACAATTTCTTTACTTGATAAGAACATTCTTACAATTTATGGACAGTACATTTCATTGCTTACTATCTTAATTTGAAAATATTTTTAAAATGTATTTTTAAAAGTAGCCATATAAACTCTATAAAAGTATTATACTTCCTTTTGGAGCCACAGTAGTATATTCATGTGTATATAATGTACTATAATATAGAGCTTTGAAAAAAATCTGGAAAACTTATTTAAATAAGTGGCTCTGTCCAGTCTTGAAATTCCATTGTTAGAATACATGCTAATTGTATTAACCAAGAAATGAAGAACGTTACTGTGCAATAAATATTAGGCATGAATTGTTCAGGTGTGTAAACGAAAATGGCCATAAAGCCCAATGGAACCCTTTCTGCTCTTCATTGAATATAAAACTTGAAATTACTTTTATGCTTGGGTCCAGGTAATTGCTTTTGATGCAGAAGAGCTTTGTTGGCTGTATGGCAAATCTTTATGAACTCAAAGGGCTGTAGTCACACCAGTAGAGATCATACCCAGATTATTTTGGAACGTTGAAATATTTAAATATGTTCAGAGAACATAAGACAGCAATAGGCTCTGTGAAAGTAGTTTGTGTACATTTGCTTGAATAATGGTAGTACATCATTGAAATCCTCATGGAAATTGCTGCTCAGAAATTATGATTGTAATCGTGGAAGTCATACTGGCACTTTCTGATCCTCCATGCAGACGCCTGGAACAGCTGAGCTGCATTGTTAGGTGGAACTCTTTATTTTTAACACATTGTAGGCCAGTCTGACCTAAATGCTTATAAAATATACCACAATAAAATAACGTCTACCCTGCATCTCCCTCTGGCCCATATGCATCTTTTAATAACTACGGTTCTTCTGAAACATAAAACTCATAGAAAACATAGTTGCATGATATAAGACTAGGAATTTTAGATTTTTTTCTTGGAATTTAATTATACTAGACGGGTAGTTAATGAATGACAATGAATTAAAGTAGAGGCTCATAACCCTTTTGCATTAGTTACATTTGGGATTATGCATTCACAATATGTTATGATTGTTTTATGTAACAATAATGGAAGAAAGACTGAAAGGTTTACTCCTTCACAAAATGATTCCAGTATTTTAAATTTTAAAAAAATGAGGCAAGGAGCCTGGTATGTAGCAAGATAAATTTTTATACATGTATAGATACTCATACGAACTATATGCTGTCTCTGAGAGTTTAATTGATGTGTGTGTGTGTGTAGACTCTGCACTATACTTCTGCACTATACTTGTGTCAATAGAAGCAATTTCTGCTAATGGAATGGAAGGTGGATTCACTTCCTTTATCCATAGGCCCAGTTGCATCTTTTAAAAGCCTTTGGAACTTAAAAAATTCTAAGTTCCAAAGTGGATTTTGAGGTCAGCCAAAGGTCAGAGGTCAACTAAAAGATTGATAGTAAAAAGTACCATTCTGCTAGCATATTTTTTTAATTCAATGTAGAAAAAGTTTACTTTATAGCACAATTGCTATTGAAAGCAAATGAACAAATTTACAAATGAGATACTCTTATAACAGCTCCACTAGTAATTGTTAGTAGTAGAAGTAATTTATTATTTAAACAGAGCTGTTAAAAAAGAAATGTTTATAATGGCAAAGAATTGTAAAATGTATTCCAATGGCAGATAAAACTCCAATTATATATAATACACTAGAAAAATATTATGCAATTTTGAGGGATGTATAAGTCAGTTTTTCTTAGGATTAACTAAATCTATGATTAGTGGGTTTTTTTTAATGTTACCTGAAAACTGAAAAAATAGAGTTTCTCAAACTGCAAGAAAAAATCTTAGTTAAGAACAAATTCCAAATATCAATGCCTAATGAGCTGTGGGAAGACAATGGTCTTAAAGAATAATGTAGACTTTGTATCAGTAAGCTGTTTAAATTATTTGTGTTCTGTCTCCACAATAATTATAGACACCAGACAAGAAATCTGGAGAGTGAGTTCTGCTCCCACCACAGGCATGAAAGCCTGGGTGACTTTGGGTCAGTCACTCTCAGTCCAACTCCTCTGGGGGGGGGGATTGGGGAAATGGGAGGAAGAGGGAGCAGTATTAGGTATGATCACCTTGTATATTAACAAAGACGAGAAACATAAATTTTAAAAAATTACATTTCTATAGGAGCATCACCGCTATTTCCTTTGGCATTCCATACCAGTATTGATGCAGCCTTTATGTAAGAAGTAACTTCATCATTAAGTTGTTTTACTTTTTTGTGTATAGATGCCTGGTACCAAGAAATATCAGACTCATCATATTGGTAGTATGGAGTATAACTGATAATTAAATACATGCCCTTCATATGTAAAAGTCTGATGCTGTCCCATAGCAGCCAATTTCACATGTCCTCAGTATACAATCGCTGCCGTATTAGATCAATCTCAATCCATCCTGTAAATTCTACAATAAATCTACCATCAGTCAAGGCATTATTTGAAAACTGATCAAAACAAGCCACTAGTAACAAATGGCGTTGCCTTTCTTGGGTTCACATAAAATGTGCTAATTCATATATTTATAAAACACTGTTATTGTATCTGAAATCAGTCTTGGAAATAGATATGCAAACTATAGTATACAACTGATTAATCAAGAGTGCATTCAGTTTTTTAACAATATGAATATAGGTATGGTTTCTAATTAACATGAGGTCATTATGTCAATATGGAGAACAAGACTAAATAATAGCCAATTATTTTATTGTTCTGTCATGTATATCAATATCAAATCTTGAGATGTATAGTTTGAGGCTAATAATTGAAATGGTTCCTTACTGAACAAGTTATTGAATTCATTTTTGAAGGTACCAGTCATTATGCCTTGTCACTTGTTATAATGGGGGCATTGCCTACTATAAATTGGGCGTTGGTTCTTACCTGACACGCCATTTCTCTGGAGCCGTGAGGATCATCCAGAGAGTGGGAGGTGCTTCAGTCTCGTCGTTGATGGCTGAGCTCAATCACTGAGGAACGCTCCGCCCTCCATCACGTGGCTCTCTTGCGTTCCCCAGTTTGCGTGAAGAGAAGGGCGTTGCTCTGCTCTTCCTATGCTAAAGAGGTCATTGGCGAAACAAGGCCCCACCAGACGGTAAATTAAAGGGTGGGGCTGGATGATCCTCACGGCTCCAGAGAAATGGCGAGTCAGGTAAGAACCAACGCCCATTCTCCTGAGAGCCGTTCGGATCATCAGAGAGTGGGACATACCAAAGCTTGGCTGTCCTACGGGAGGGACCCCGTCTGGTCCTGCAATCTCCGAGGTTCCCTGAAGACTCGCTGGAGGACTCGCCTACCAAGCGAAGCCTCCGCCGAGGCAAAGGTGTCAATCTTATAGTGTCTAATGAAAGGAGAGGGGATGCCCAAGTGGCTGCCCGACAAATATCAGAAATTGGAGCCTGGGTGGCCCAAGCCGCCGAGGTGGCTGCACTTCTGGTGGAGTGTGCTGTGATCCCCCTGGGTACCGGCAGTGCCTGGGACAAATAAGCCTTGGAAATGGTAGCCCTAATCCAGCGACCGATGGTTGACGGGGACACTTTGTGGCCTAAGGATTTAGGCTGGAAGGAAAGGAACAGAGATTCTGACCTCCGGAAGGGTTGGGTGCGCTTAATGTAATGCGTAGGGCCGTCTTACGTCCAGTGAGTGCCAAAGCTTCCCTTTCCTGCGAGGGATTGGGACAGAAGTTCGGGAGTATGAGTTCCTGAGCCCTGTGAAAGGTCGAGTTAACCTTGGGCAGGAAGGTAGGGTCCGGTCGGAGGACCACCCTATCGGCATGGAATATGCAAAGGTCCTTCCTTACCGACAAGGCTGCTAACTCCGATATGCGGCGGGCCAAAGTAATAGCTACCAGGAATACCACTTTGAATGTTAGGAATTGGAGAGGCTTCCCTGAGAGGCTCAAAGGGTTGCTTAGTCAGAGACACCAGGACCTTGTTAAGGTCCCAGGTAGGGTATCGGTGTATGGTTGGGGACACAGGTTAGTGGCCCCCTGAGAATCCCGAATACGGGGTGGTGGGAAAGGAACCCAGGTTATCACAGTCAATGACTGTGGATAGCGCTGCGACCTAACGCCTCAGGGTGTTGGGGAAAGCCCTTTCCTCAGGCCCTCCTGGAGGAACTCCAAGACCTGAGCTATGGAAGGTGACAGCGGGTTGATCTGGAGACTATGACACCACTTGCAGAATCCCTTCCAAGTGGCGTTGTATATGCGGGTTGTTGAAGGCCGCCTGGCGGCTAAAATGGTCTCAATAACTTGGTCAGAAAACCGTTCTTTCCTTAAGCGTTCCCGCTCAACCTCCAAGCGGCTAACTGGAGCCACTGAGGGTCTGGGTGTTGGAGGGGCCCTGGGAGAGAGGATATCCTGGCCGGGGATTCTCCAGGGAGGGGCCACCGATAAGTTGCGGAGGTCCACAAACCAGGGCGCCTGGGCCAGAAGGGTGCCACTAGAATCAGCTCTGCCCTCTCGGAGATGAGCTTCTGGAGAACTCTGGGAACCAGGGCTAGAGGCGGGGAAGGCATAGAGGAGCCCTGTGGGCCAGGGGCAACGGAGGGCGTCGTGATTCTCGGCCCGTGGGAGGGGTACCTGGAGAAAAACCTGGGGAATTGCGTGTTGAGTGGGGAGGCGAAGAGGTCTACTAACGGAGACCGAACATTCTGGTCGCCTCCCTGAATAGTGACGGGTGGATGCGCCATTCGGACTGGTCCACCGTGGTCCTGCTTAGCCAATCCGCTTGGGTATTTGAGTCCCCTGAGATGTGTTCGGCTCTGAGGAGAGGAGATTGCGCTCTGCCCAACGGCAGAGGCGTTCGGCCTCCCTCATCAAACGGATGGACTGTGTGCCCCCTGACGGTTGACGTGAGCCTTGGCGGTGGCGTTGTCCGTGAGTATGAGGACATGTCGCCCAGCGTACTTGGGGGAGGAAACTGCGCAGGGCCAGGAAGATGGCGTGGAGCTCCAGCCAGTTTATACTGCACCCCGTTCTACCTGAGACCATGTGCCCTGAGTTGAGAGCGAGAGGATGTGGCGCCCCATCCGGACAGGCTGGCATCTGTGGTGAGGGTGAGGCGGTGGGGCTCCTTGATGAAGTGACCCTTGTTGATGGTGGGACTGGTCCACCAGAGGAGAGATGTAAGGACTCTTGGAGGTACCTTGACTGTGGCCTTTGAGTTGCTTCTGCCGGTCCGCTGGAGCGGGAGCAGGAACCATTGTAGGGGTCTAGCGTGTAAACGGGCCCATGGAACAATGGAGATACAAGAAACCATTTTACCCAGTAATTTGGACAATTCTAAAATTGTAACCTTCCTGGATCGTCTGATATGCTTGACGGCTTCCTGGATACTAAGGAATCTCTCGGGGAGAGGAACACCTTACCCTGCACTGAGTCAATGACAGCCCCAAGTGGGAGATACTAGTAGATGGGGATAGTTGGCTCTTTTGCCAATTAACTAAGAAACCATGGTCTTGGAGGGCCGAGATAGTAACCCTGATGTCCCTCTCTGCTTGGGGTCTGGAGGGAGAGAGGATGAGGATGTCATCCAGGTAGCAATGGAGGCGGACCGGGAGATTCCTGAGATGGGCCGCCAGGGCGCGAGGACCTTAGTGAAGGTCCTCGGGGCAGAGGCCAACCCAAAGGGAAGGGCGACGTATTGGAAGTGGTGGTTGTAGCAGAACCTGAGGAATTTGAAATGGGAGGGTCGGATTGGAATGTGGAGGTAGGCCTCGGAGAGGTCTATGGAGGATAACCAGTCCCCCTGCCGGATGCTGAGGAGGATGGACTGCAGGGTGTGCATCTTGAACCTGCGATAGACCAGATAACGGTTAAGGCGTTTAAGTTCCAAGATGGCCCTCCATCCTCCGGAGGATTTGGGAACTACGAAAAGATGGGAGTAGAACCCCTGCCCCGCTGGGAGGGTGGGACGGGTTGAATGGCCTGTATGTGGAGAAGATGATGGATTGCTGAATCCATTAGGTTGCGTTTGATGGGGTCCCTTGAGGGGGACGCCAGAAAGAAGTTGGGGGCGCTCTTGAATTCGAGCGTGAGGCCGAGTCTGATGGTATCACGGACCCAGGTATCAGAGGTGGAAGAGTCCCATCGGTCGGCAAAGTGCTTGAGGCGTCCGCCGATGTGGGGAGGGACGGGATCTATCTCGCCGGAAGGGCCTCCCTCCTGAACCCCTGAAGGGCGCCTGGCCGCTGCCCCTCCTGTTCCTATCGGCTGGATCGGGTCGATCCTGGGGCTGGAACGGTCGGGAGGAGGGGGTCTCGAGTACCTTGGCAGGAAGGGAGACTGGTAGAAAGGGCGGGAGGAGCCTCTCCGAAATGGCTGGGGGCTCTAGACTCTGACCTCCCGAAACAGAGGAGGGAGAAATTTTCTCTTGCTCCGGGTTTCAGATAGCAAGGGGTCCAGAGCCGTGCCAAATAGTTTGTCCCCTTTTATGGGGGCAGTAGCCAGCTTAACTTTGTTTTTAACGTCCGCCTGCCAGTGTTTAAGCCATAGCAGGCGGCGAGCAGTGACATGGGACGTTATTGCCCGGGCAGAGAACTTGACCGCATGGAAGGTGGCGTCAGCGGAGAATTCCGCCGCGGCCGTCAGTTTTGCTATGTCTTGGTGAGCCCTTGTGTTGGAGGAGGGAACATGTTGCTTCAGTTGCCGAAGCCACCGGATCGAAGATCTGGTGAAGAAAGAAGCCGCAGTGGCTGACCTAATGGCCCAGGAGTCCGCTTGATGAGCTCTACGTAAGGCGAGCTCGGACCTCTTGTCCTCGGGTTTCAGAGCCTCTAGGGGGTCACTGGGGAGGACGAGGAGGCCAACCCAACAATGGGCTCATCCACCTCGGGGTGTTGAGTAAGTCACAGAAACTTGACTCGAGGTTAAAGAACCTCCTGTCCAGGCTGGATGGGGCGGGAGGGGCCCTAGTAGAATTCAGTTGATTTGAGACCAGGTCATGAAATAGGGGTGGAGCCGGGATTACCTCCGCCTCCACCACGGGTTGACTAAAGATGGCGTCCTCCTGACCTTCTGCCAGGGAGGGGAGAGCTGAGGAGGTTTGCACAGACAGCCCAGAGATGTTCCTGGCTTTAAATAACAGGGATTTAAACATGTGGGGCTTGAACAGGCCCGCAACAGTGGGTTGGTCCGGGTGAGACCCTCATCCTCGGACATGTCCCCCTCCATGGGATCTACCTCCGATAGGGGCTCCTCTTGTTGCATAGACCCCCATTCCATTTCCTCTTCCCCCCAAATTGGTCTAGATACTCTATATCCTCCTCCGGGTCCCTTTCTGGGAGAGGACTGCCCCTTGAGAAGGTACCTGACCACAGTAGGGTCCGATCTAGGCGAGGACCTCACTGATGGTGGGTCGTGTTCGGGCGCCAGTGAGGGGGAGTAGACCTGGACATCTGTTGAAGGCCCTCTGCTATCCCCTGGCGAATGGCCCGTTCCATCAATGCCTGTATGTGCACAGGGATCTCAGATGTGGGGCCTCCTCCTGGCGAAGACCAGCGGCCGTGGGCGTGAATGTAGCTTCAGGAGGCCGTCTGGTTGATGGGCGGGAACCTGGTGTCCCTGGGAAGGGCTGCGCCTGGAGACGGAAAAACAATCTGGAGGAGGGAGGGGTCTGGAGGTAGAAGGAGCGGAGGGTGCTGGAAGTACCGGTTGTGCCTCTCTGGACCGCCTGTCAAATTCCCTCTCGAGAGCCCTATGACGTCGTAGGGGCGTCTCTCTGAGAAGCCTTAGAAGTCTCTTTAGGTGTTTCCTTAGGAGTTTCCGTAGGAGTTTCCTTAGCCTGTTTGCGCAGGTGGTAGGATTTGGATTTGGCCTTCAAAGAAGGGCCTTTGGTGGGAATGTCATCTGCCATTGTACAAGAAAGGACAGTAATACAGTTAAAGGCGGTTGGCTCGCCAGGGTTCGACCTACAACAAAGGTCGGGTGTCCTTTCAGCTGGCCCACACCCCTTTTGGAATTTAGATGTATAAATTCTGTAATATAGATGTTGAAATAATTCTTAATACTTATCTGCACAAGCAGGATAACAATCCAATGAGACTTGGAATGCTAAGGTTCAATATCAATAAGAGAAAAAATTACTGGAATAAACTCACCCAGGTCTATCTATATGTGAGTATAAATATAAACATATATGTGAGGAAATATCTAGACCTGCATACAGGCAGATATTCAATGTCTATTAGTATTAGAACTATTGTTAATATTCTTGTTCTAATATTATTATGATTATTATTATTAATATATTGTTATTATTAATATTATTCTAATTATTATTATTATTGTAAGTATTAATATTATTATTATTACTCTAGTAATGAAAAATTGCCAATTTTCCGAATTAAACGCCTGAGGCTGGTAAGAGGCCTCTGGCAGCTGGAGCTCCCAGGCAACAACCGGGAGGGATAGGCTGCTATCACTTGCCCTGAGCCTGCTGCGGAAGCCAACAATTACTAAAGTGTACCATTACCAAAGGCCCTACAGGCTGAGAGGCCTGTGCTAGGGCCGGTTACTCGCAGCGCTATGAGGCCTCAATCAAGATGGCGCCCGCCACGTGGAGGCGCCCTAGAGGCGATCGCCCACGTTCCTAAAGTCCCGGGCTGCTCAGGGCAACGAAGGTTACTTCTCCGGCCCTAAAAGAGGCCAAGGAAGCCAGGCAGTAAGTTTTCGCCCCTTCTTAGGGCGAGCGGCGTTGCGGTGGTGGGGAATACCAGCAGCGCTATATCAGCGATCAGTAAAGCCGCTGCGTAGCGCGGCGAGAGAAACGGCAGGCAAGAGATCGAATTGGGGGATTAGCGCCGAGCGCGAAAGCCGCCCGTTCTACAACCCCTGGGGGCGAAAGAAACGCGCCCCTTAAATCCCCAGTCCTGCGCCAGAAGGCTAAGGAAAATAAATTGTTTTTCTTGTAAATATATTCAAACCTGAGAGCAACTCTTGGATCGGCCAAGGAGTGAGAAATGCACAGCCTAACTTGACGACGGCTGAGCGCAAACTGGGGAACGCAAGAGAGCCACGTGATGGAGGGCGGAGCGTTCCTCAGTGATTGAGCTCAGCCATCAACGACGTAGACTGAAGCACCTCCCACTCTCTGGATGATCCGAACGGCTCTCAGGAGAATCAAAGTTCCATAAGTTACCAGCAAGGCTAGCATCCACTATGCTAACGACAATCATAAATTGGTTACCCATGTGATCAGCTTGATCTTACCTTTTTTGCAGCTTTCATTAAGAAAATGTTGTAGTTGCTAAGTCAA
The DNA here is from genome assembly GCF_049901735.1 of Notechis scutatus. Lineage (NCBI taxonomy): Eukaryota > Metazoa > Chordata > Lepidosauria > Squamata > Elapidae > Notechis > Notechis scutatus. Next base: position 88,327,732 of record NC_142011.1, read on the forward strand.
CCAATGGGCTGGTTTTGCTGAAAACTGGAAGTAAATGTCAGTTTTCAGCAGAACTGTTGTAGAACACAATCATGTGACCACAAGATTCTGTAAAGTGCCATAAATTTAGTTTGGTTCCCATAAAGAAACCAAAATATGCTTATGGACTTCACTCACCAAATTAGATTTTGTGAAAAATGCCTTACTTTGATTTTCTACCTGCAATAGTGGCCATTACCAAAATCTTCCAATTTAAGATAGTAACCTGTATATATGGTGCATACATCAGCAATTATCTCAATGTGGATTCAGTCAATTTTCCATGGCTTATACTTTGTATGCCTAGAATTTTATGAAGAGTTGAATTAAGCAAAACCTTGTCAGAGTGAAATTATAGCTATGCTGTCTGAAATAATGGTTCAAATTCATTTTCAATTAATGTCTAGCTGCTGCTATGACGCAGCAAAGCAACCTGGTTTCCTCTTGGCTAATTTAAATTTAAGACTGCAGACTTTGCATGAAATATCTGGTTTCAGTTGGCTATGAAAAAAAATCATTTTTTTTTTTTGATCCAGACTTACAAAAGGCTTTAGTACAAAAAAAACCCTGTAATTCAGACATGCCAGGGGGATTGTTTCCTGTGATTAAATGCCTTACTGTTTTACAGCCAACACACAAAAGAATCTTTACATTAGTGAGATTCAGGGTCTTACTTTCAACTCTTTAATGAGGGAGATTCAATAGCACATCACCTAACTCCATATCCTTTGCAACAGTGGCCCCCAACCTTTTTTGTGCCACGGCCTGGTACCGGCATCACAAAATGATCCGCGGCCCGGTACCAGCATCAGCACGCATGGCAAGGTGAGCCGAGCGACCGGCCAGCCAGCCGTCCCCCGCTTCTCCCCGCCACCTTCAACTCCTCCTTTGTCGATGGGCTTCGGGACGGCTTCGGGACGGCCGCTCGGCTCGCCTTGCCTTGTGCTGAAAGAATTCTCGCGCCTTAGTTTTGTTCGAAGCCGCCCCCCCCCCTTCGATGAAACTAAGGCATGAGGATTCCTTCAGGACCCAAACGCCGCTTTCCAACCTGAAAAGCTCACCGGAAGCATTTTCTCATCAAAACAAGATGGCGGCGCCCAGAAACCGGTGGCCCGGTAGAAAATGTTTCACGGACCGGTCCCGGTCTGGGGCCCGGTGGTTGGGGACCCCTGCTTTGCAAGAAAGTAATACACAACCTTCTTAACTGCTCCTTTTATTCAAATTTGCATAAACACTTAATAACCAATCATAGCAAAGCAGCTGCCAATCTTATATTCCACTACCCTTTTGAGACAATTCAGTAATGAATTTGAGGGAGTGGTCAAATTCTGTTCAATCACAGAATTTGTTGCTATTTGTCAAGAGTAGTTTTGTTTTATCTAGATTCTAGAGTTTCAGGAGAGAATTTGAAAACAACTGTCATAAGATTAAGTTACAATAATTGATATTTGTATTATAGTTATTCATTTATGGCTACTTATTACACTTCAGTGACTTAAAATGTTAGTCTCCATTGAATTAAAATATAAACATTCCAGTATTTGATAATTTAATAGTTCCAGTAATGTGGAAAGTAGCTGTATATTTTAGAGATATTTTAAACTTTTTTGAAAAATAATCCTTTTATTTTTGATCATGGCTCATGCTGTACTTCATTATCCAAATTATTAATTTATCTTGCATTAATTTTGGTCTTTGTCAAATAAAAAAGGAAAGGGATTGGTGGTGCATATGAACATGTGGAATCACAGTTCAATTTACATTTTTGTGATGTATTGGTGTGTCATTAATCAAGAGAACACGACTAGTTGGAGGAAAGGTAAACTGAACTCTAAGCACCTGGAGGGCAGGCATCAGATTACCTATTGCTGTATTAGATTTTATCTTAAGAGGAGCAGTGTAAAAATCTTAGATGATTGATGTCATGCTATGGATGTGATAACAAGGAACGAACCATATACACATGATCCTTGTGTGATCCATTATTAAATTATATGCTTTCTCTGATCTGTGACTTGCACACTTCCATCCAACAAGTTCCACTCCTTAAGCTTGGATGTCAGAAGCTCAGCTTTGGACTTTGTAAGATAAAGGTCTCTGATCAGATTGCTGAGGTCTTTCTGATTGGAGAAGTATGGCTTTTTCTCCTCAGCCACATCTGTGGAATTGTAATCTGTATCTGCAATACCTTCCTTGCTGGTTTGACTTGCTTCTCACTCCTGAACATGGCTGATCCATTTCTGGAGGGGTGGGAATGGGAAGCTCAGGGCAGTGTGGTACTGGGGCAATGAATGAAGAAATGTCTGGATACATGATAGGAGGGGCGCTCTTCCCAGTTCAATGTTTGGAAGGGTCTACCACGCTGAAGTAGCAGTTGCTCGAGTGGTCAGTTGGTTCCTGCCAAATTCTTGGGATAACAAACTTCATGGCTCTTTTTTCCCTGCACCAGTCTGTAAAAATAGTAGAATTATATAAATTAAAACAAAAAGATATTTCACGCATTACCTAATATTGTGCAAGATATTACCATAGGGCATAAAATATATATTGCACTCTTTTCCTAGAACATTGAAAATAGTGAAAATGTTCTTAATTGCCACTCTTTTAAATTGTAATAAATCACTGAATAAACATAAATCTAGAGAGCAGCAATTGTTAACCTTACCTTCAAGAGTTTTCGTGCAGTGTTTGCATGTGAAATGAACTACCCAGGGCTTGTCTTGATCACTGACAGGTATGCCAAAGTATGTTTTTTAGGCCTCGCACATCTTAACTGATACTTTCAGAGTACTTTTCGCTCTTGACTTGACAATTTTCCACACACAGCAAAATACACCTGCTGGATGCAAGCAACTTCTATTTATTATTTGTTATTCTCTTATTCAGCAATTAGACAAACTAAAATGTTGGTTTAAGGCAGTGGCGTACACCAGGGACCTGTTCCATGGAAAGGTTTTTCTGTGGACCAGAGGGGGCGTGATTTCATCTGCTACCTGGATGGGGCTTTGCTTGTTTGTGCGACCAAGTTTCTGGCATTCTGTGGCTGGGGCTGGTCCATGGACTAGGGGTTGCGGACTGGATATTTATTGGATAGTCCCAGGAAATTCTAGAAAATTCCGACCAATTCTAGAAACTTCTGGAGAGTTCCAGAATATTCTGGAAGTGTACTCAGCATTGAATGTTAATAAAGAATGTTCTTGAAAACAGATAAGCTTCAAAATATCGTCATCCTGATCAGAGAATCAAAGTTTTTTCTGGAACAATAGCTATTTTCTCTTTATTTTAGGCATAAGGGATTAGGAAAACATACTTTATGCTAGAGGTCTCCAAACTTGGCAACTTTAAAGACTTGTGGACGCCCACAAATCTTAAAGTTGCCAAGTTTGGGGACCCCTGCTTTATACCAAGGAACAAAAATGAAATTGAAATTTGTTATAGGTCGTTCTCTCTATTCAAAAAACATGAACACCTATGAGTTACTCAGGCCTTGACAATTGTAGTGTCACAAAAATGTTAATCTGTATTCTGTTGGATAATGTAGTCCACGGGTAGTAATTTCACAGGATTAGCTTAATTACCGAACATATTTATACAAGCAGTCCTCAACTTACAATTGAGCCCCAAATTCCTGTTGCTAAGCGAGACAGTTGTTAAATGAGTTTTGCCCCATTTTGTGACCTTTCTTGCCACGGTTGTTAAGTGAATCACTGTGGTTAAGTTAGCAACACGCTTGTTAAGCCAACCTGGCTTCCAGCCATTGCTTGGTCGCAAAAGGAGATTACATGACCCCAGGACATAGCAAGGGTGGTAAATATGTCAGATGCCAAGCCTCTGAATTTGATCACATGACCATGGGGAAAATGCTGCAAGTCATTAAGCGGGAAAAACGGTGGTAAGCCACTTATTCTCAGTGCCGTTGTAACTAAGCGAAGTTGTAAGTCGAGAACCACCTGTAATATCACCCTTGGCGGTTTGTTTTAAAAACGAAGCGAGTGAATAATGTCAGGCGATCTCCAGAGAGGCAATCGGGAAAACCTACAATATCCTCTCTTCCAAAAGAAACCCATCCCCAGCAGGGGTTTTGCCGCTCAGCTCGTTCGTTGCTCCTTTAAGAATCACCAAGAGGTGGAGTTTCCGGTTTGTCGGCTTCGCGAGCGGTAGGGATTCGCGAAGCTGCGCGATCCCCGCCGCGCGCCGTTTTGGGGCTCCGACCCGGACGGGTGCGGAGCAAGGCTGCCCTGCAGGGGTAGCTGAAGGTAAGGGGATCCGGAGGAAGGGTTTGGGGGTGTTGCAGACCCCTCCCTGGCCGGCAGAACCCCCTGTTACCAGGACGGTGCAGCGGCGGTCCGTAATGGCCGCCACAAAGAAGTTGACAGCCGGGCAAGTATGCGCAGGAGGAAGAAGAGAAAGTTATTGAAAGTAAAAGTTCTTCTTGGTCGACCCAGGGCTTTGAGATTTATCTAATTTAATTCCTGGAAAAGATGGTTTTCTGATGATTTCTTCCACAAGAGAAAAAAAGCGGCTGTTTTGAGGTGCTGAAGGGAAAGTTTACTCTCCCTCCCGACGGAATTAAGCCGGAAGGGAGAGGATAAAGAAAATTTATAAATTTGGATCTTGTTGGAGGAGATGCCTTGAAGACTTGAGGACAGAAATACAATCTTAATAAGGCTTTAAAATATAGACTTGGATTCTTTTTTTTTATTTGTTTGATACCACCCTGGAAGAGGAAGGGGGAATTTTGGCTTGCTTGGATTTATTGAGGATTGTGGATTTTGGGATTGTTTTGCCTTTCTCTCGGAATATTTGGTTGGTGTAAGAAGAAAGAGGAATAAAGAAAAGAAAAGACTTATTTATAATGGCTTTCCTTTTTGAAGACCTGAGGGATGAATATGAGCAAACAAAAGTAATCTGCAAAGATGGCATGGAAAAAGCTTTTCTATTTCTAGAAATGGCGCTGGTCAATTACCAACAGACAATGGAACAGATGGAAACGGAAGAAGAACAACAAGGAAGAGACGAAGACGCCATCTTCATTGAATCCCAAAACTTATCTAAGGAAGAAGGAAGGAAGAGAGCAAGGAAAATGAAGGACTTAAGATCTAAAAAAACATTTGAGAAAGAGAAAAATATGATGCAAAGTAAATATAATGATAACAAACAAGAGAAAAAGGGAATGCAACAGAGAAGGGATCCCAGCAAGGCAGAGGTTAGAAGAAGAAGGGGGGTAGGAAGATTTGGTGGGGGAAGAAAGAAAGGGAAAGGCGGAGAAAAGCCTCAAAGCTTTAAAATTGGATGGGAGAAGAGGGATTTTTTTTAGAGATAAAGGATGAAATATAATTTTCTGTAAGAAAGATTCTGCTAAGGTACAGAAGATGGTATTGTAATATTTATATTTGAAATAGTAAATTAGAATGCTTTAAGATTTAATAAGAAATTAAAATGTTGAAGTTTTTATTAATGATTGATTTTTAAAATGTAATAAAATATCGAAGGAAAGGAGGATACAATGTATTTAAACATTTTTGGTGGATAGAATGTACCAAGCAGAACCAAATTGGGTATTTGTTATGTTGAATGTTAATTTTACTAACTTAGGGGAGGATAGAAAGGCATCATACTCTGATTAGTGATTTCAGGAGAATTTTTTCTTTTATTATAAGAAGAGATAGAGGGATAAATGAATGGGCAAAAGATACAAATTTAATGATTTAATTAAGATGGATTAAATAAGATAGAAATGTGAAGAGTGATATGTGTTATTATTTTAGCCCATGCAAAGAGAGGTAACTGGGGCCAAGGTACTTTACTAAAAGATTTTTTTATGTTTGTTTGTGTTTGTTTGTGTTTTATGAGAATATTGGGGAAATTATTGTAGAAAAACAGGGAAAGATTCAATATGTAATGATTTGTTTGTTGTTGAAACTTTTAATAAAACTTGTTTTTAAAAAAAAAAAAAGAATCACCAAGAGGTAAGAAAAATGCCCACGCCTCACACGCGCTCTCCCGCCTTCCTGTCAAGCCTACTACTCAGTCAGCCGCCGGAGCAACTTCCAACGCCCGCTTCCCTCGCGCGCCCCTCCAAAATGCCCCCATGAAGGCAAAACCGTCGACGAAAGCGATTGGTTCCCACTGAGAGCTACGCGTGGGCGCGGCCTCTCGTGTCACGTGCAACACTCCTTGAACCAATCGGATGATCGCGTGATGTGAACCCCGGCCGCCGCTACGGCTGCCGCCAGAACAAGCTGGGTTGTTCTCCCCCCCCCCTTCCTTCCTCCTTCCCTCCCTCCCTCTTCTCCCCAAGATGGCGGCACCGGCGGGTGACTGAGGGGAGCTGTTGGCCGAGAACTGGAAAAGACAATTCTGGCTGCTGCCGGGAAAGGAAAAGACGACGTTCCCGCCTCGTTTTTTGTTTTTCCCCTCTCGCCGCTTCGCCCACTTCCCCTTCGGCCCTCTAGGAGGATGGTAAAATGACCCAAGTGGGAAAGAAAAAGAAAAGGGCCGCCAACCGCAGCATCTTGCTGGCTAAAAAGATCATCATTAAGGACGGCGGCACGGTGAGGAAGCGGCTCGTGTTGGTTGTGGGGGAGGAGGGGGAGGTTGGCGATCTCGAAGCCCGTGGGGAGAAAGCGAGGCTGCTGGCGGGGCGAGTGGACGGGGCCGCCGGGCTTGCTTTGTGAGGCCTGCGTTACGGGGGTGGGGTGGGGGGAGAACGGACCTGTCAGCGTGGACCAACCGCGTGCCGCCTCGGTTTCCCCCGCGTGGACAACTCGTATCGTATATATCCTAATGGTTACGGGTTCACGCTATAGGGAGAGGAGAGACAGAGAGAGAGAGTCGTTCCCCCATCCCAATGCACTTGTTGAGATTGAGACCGCTTTAAACCCGGGCTTGAGAAACGTGTCCTTTAAAAAGGCGAATCGTCGAACTTCTGTTTTTTTGTTTTTTTTTGGACTTTTGTTTTCTATCCCCGTTTTATCGATATTCTGATTTCGCTTTATTTGGCTTCTTTGAGGAGAGATTCGGAGATTTCGAAACTACGAAAATGAGAACAGGGCATGCTTTCTCTTCCTCTCGCAATTTTTACTCTGTAAAATTGCTTAAGCGTATAAATATACTGTGCTCTTAACTTTTGGGCAGTATTTTAATCTAGGGAATCTTTCAGTTGTTGAGAATCGCTGGTTTTCAGTGATTTGCTATTTTTTATCGGTGGTCAGTCTACTGGGTCTCCTGTTTTGAAAAACTGATTGGAATAGCTCCATCAAAACGTTTAACCACCAACTGTTTTTCTTAAATCATTTTGTTGAGTAATTTTGTTGAAGTAAACTGCTCGGATGGGATCATTTGTTACAAAATAACATGAAGTACAGGTAGGTGGTCCTTCTCTAATGACCACAATTGAGCCCAACATTGATGCTGTTGAGTGAGAATTTGTTAAGTGAGTTTTGTCCCATTTTATGACATTTCTCGCCACAATTGTTAAATGAATCACTGCAGTTGATAAGTTAGTAACCTGGTTGTTAAGTGAATCTGGCTTCCCCATTGACTTTGCTTGTCAGAAGGTTGCAAAAGGGGATCACATGACCCTGGGATGCTGTAATGGACATAAGTATGAACCAGTTGCCAAGCACCTGAATTTTGGTCACATGATCATGGGGCCATGAGTGGCCATGGGCGAATAGGCAGCAGTATAAATTCAATAAATAATGCTGCAAAGGATGTAGCTGTGAAATACATAAGTCAGTTTTTCCAGTGCCCTTGTAACTTTGAACAGTCACTAAATGAACTGTTGTAAGTCGAGGACTACATGTATATAACTTTCAGTTATTATACTTTATCTAAGGAAATCCTATGGAAATGGTCTTTAGTTGGGGTACTTGCCCAGTATTTCTTTGTTTTATCTGTTTTGCAATAATCATGTTGTGGTCACGTGTAAACATAATTGAACTGAAGAATAAAACATTTGATGTGATTTTTAGTGATATGTAGAAATACCAATTATCAGATGTGTAGGTATTCTTATGTATTGTAGGGTGTGTCTCACCAATGTAGTGCTAGGAACTTCATAGTTTTGTGTTTCAAACCAGACCACGTAGTTTGTCCTTTTGAAATAGGAAAATGATGTGTTTTTCCCTTGTCAGTCATGGTAGTAGCAAAGATAACCAACTTGTGGCCTACCTTACTGATAACCCTAAAGATACCTTTAGTGGAGTACGCATAGGAAAGTTGCTGTAGTGGCAAGCTAATCTAGAGAGCCAGATGCTTTAAGGCAGTGGTCCCCAACCTTTTTTATGCCGCGGCCCGGTACCGGCATCAGCTGGGCGCCGCCATCTTGTTTTGATGAAAAAGTGCTTCCGGTGAGCTTTCTACCCGGAAAGCTCACCGGAAGCACTTTTTCATCAAAACAAGATGGCGGAGCCCAGCAAAACAGCGGCCCGGTAGGATTTGTTCCACGGACCGGTACCGGTCCGCGGACCGGTGGTTGGGGACCCCTGCTTTAAGGAACATTGAAGTGATTATGGGCAACTATCAGAAGAGCAATAAGGGAAGTTTGGTTCAGTTGCTGTGTAGTACTGCTTTATTCTGTTGACTGATAGAACTCGTCCTGCTTTTGGAGTGATCTGAAACCAGTTGCACCTGATTGTTATGTGTTTAAATATTTGAATAAAGTTTTGAATACAATATTTGAATAACATAAGATCCATTGAGTTTAATTTGAGACAGGGTTGTATAAAAAGTGCTTTACATTTTTAACATATGCTGTGATTGTACCAGTCCATGATTAACATGTCAGGCATGAACATGTCAGCTGTATGCTTAGGGGTACTGTAAACGCATCAGAGGACTACAGCCAATTAAAGTGCCCTAATGTGTGTCCCTGAGTCTTTAGGGACTGATCACCTATTTACACTTTGCTATCTGAACTCTGATCAGCTATTATGTTTGCAGTATGATCCTCAGCTGATTCTGCTGTTGCTTTTTGCAGGTGTATTTCCATTTCAGAGAAAGAAAATTATGCCCTTGAAAATCATGTGTGCAAATTAGTAACATGTCAAAGTGCTGAATTTTTAAGTTTAATACTCAAGGACATGTGATACCAAGTTGCAGTATGATCCTTGTTATTTAAGGATATGAATGTTTATGCGGCAACAAATTATGTAATATTTATAAGGTCTCTACTATATTATTATTATTATTCTTTAAATGGGAAATAATAGTTACACAAAACACAGGCTTGCTGAGAAAATGTGACAAATTTGTATTATGCCATGTCTTTGAATGAGCTGTAAAGTTTGCTGTGTTGTAATGGTAATTTTAATACTGTTAATTGGGGAAAGCTTGTTGATAATAGTTCTTTAAAATATGTAGGACTCTTGTCTATGGAGATTCTCAGTCACCCAGGTCATGGTTGTCCCAAAAGTGCTTTTTCAAGAGGCAACTTAAAAAGCAACTTTGAGACATGTAGGACCCTTATTGTGATCCCATTAACTTGTAAACTCTTGAATATATTTCTGTTAAAAAAAAATCCTCTCAAAAGTATATTATTTTGGTATTAAAGAAACAACCTTGTGGTATTTTAAACAAGACGTTCAGTTACTTCTGTTAAGTTGGGTTGTGTGATACCATCTAGGGATATGTCAAATGTTACAGAAAAAGTTTGGTTCATGGAACAATTGGTGTTAGGCGATGTGTCTCTGGAAGGAAGGCTCTGGGAAGATTAGCATGTGAAGTGGCATACAGACAATGTAGGGTTGCCCTGTAACATCTCTCTGAATTTTATTTTGGTCATTACCTAAAACAACTAGGAGACGTCATGTGTTAGTTTAAGGCAAATCGCAACCTTCCCAGAACAGTTTGACTAGATTCCTGAGCAACAGCTTATTTGTTTCACACATGAACAATACATTTTCCATTTTCTGAATATTCCTATTATTACCCAATACTGGTAATACTTTGAAATCTTCTTTCTGCTATGTTAATTTAGAGTATGCTTATCTTTTAAGGTGCTTCTTTTTTAGTTCATGTGAAACAGTACTTAATGATATCTCTAATGCACAAATTTTTCAGAGCTGTATGCTGTTTTTTAAAGAATAAGTAATACATAGTGCTCTTTTCGTTTCTTACGAGTATAATATTGAGAAAAGAGCTACAAACATTTTATCCTCAAGATTCATACTGTATTGAAGTATGTTGTTCTCCTGCCACCTATTATTATTTTGCTAAATAGTCAATTATAAATTGCAGTCAGTATAAACCTGTGAACGGAGCTGACTTGATGGATTCAAGTACATGAATTTAGAACAATAAAACTGGCACTTTCAAGGGTCCTGCATTTTCAAAGATATTTCACATCTTGTTATTGTATAAAATAGTGTAAAGAGGAATTAATCCAGAAGTCAAATGTAGAACATCAAAACTTCTAGAATTCCTTGATTTTTTTCAATAGTTATGTTATTGGATTTTTGAAATTTTAACGGTCACATATCCTGATTCTTGATGACTTGTAGAAGCTGCTTTAAAAATATCTTTGTAATTTTATTCTATTACTGCCAGTGTCAATTGTGGCCTAGTACGGTTGTGTGACTGGATAAATGGAGAATGAATATATTGTTGATGATAAAGTTACCTCTCCCATCCTTGAAGAAAATAGAGTTGCAGTACTTCCTCTTACATTTCTTAATCTCTTATGCTTCTTGAGTGTATGGTACTATAACAAGTAAAGGCTTTTATAGCTGCTCATGCAATGATTCAGTGATACAGTTGGTCCTTGATTTAACCATTCATTCAGCAACTATTCAAAGTTATACCTATGCTGAACAAAGAGACTTAACACTGGTCTTTAAGTTATGGCTGTGTAGCACCCCACAGTCACGTGATCAAAATTTCAAAGTTTGACAGCCTGCTCTTATGACTGCAGGAGTGCTTCAGCTTTCCCACCTGTCATTCTCCCTTTGGGCCGCTGCTGCCAAAGCCATTCTAGCTTATTCTTATTTTCTTGCCCCCACTGCTGACCAAACATATCTGGCTAGGCTGTATGCAAAGCAACTACTGGCTACACAACACTTTCTTCCTTAGGTCACCCATGGTTATTTCCTCGTGAGACCTGGGAAAGATGGTCTCATGTGGCCAAGCAGCTATTTTGCTCCCAGTCAAGGAATTTCAAGTGGTTGGGATCTAGAAAAACCTTTTCTGCTGTGGCTCTGCTCTTTGAGACATCCTGCTGCTGGAGGTGAGATCCTCCCCCACTTCCTTGGGGCAGCCCCCAAACCTGGCTCTGATGATTGGTTAGGGTCCTGATGGGGGCACTTTATTCTAGAGGTAGTTGGTGGAATAAGAGAAGATTCCATTTTCATTCCGCTAGTGTACATGTAGTCCTCAACTTACAACCACAATTGAGCCCAGAATTTGTTGCTAAGTGAGAAATTTGTTTAAGTGGCTTTTGCCCCGTTTTATGACTTTTCTTGCCACATTTGTTAATGAATCACTGCAGTTGTTAAATTAGTAACATAGTTGTTAAGCAAATCTGGCTTTCCTGTTGACTTTGCTTGTCAGAAGGGCACAAAAGGTGATCACATGATCCTGGGACACTGCAACTGTCATAAATATGAACCAGTTGTCAAGTATTTGTATGTAAATCACGTGACCATGGGGATGCTGCAAAGGTTGTAAGTGTGAAAAATGGTCATGTCACCTTTTTCAGTGCCATTGTAATTTTGAACAGTTGCTAAATGATCTGTTGTAAGTCAAGGACTACTTGTTACTGGGTCCTAGTTTTGTCTAATTCTTATTTATTTTAATCTTTTTTTATGTGTCCTTTTATTATATTGTAAGACAGGGACACATTTATTAAATAGTATGGAGCCTCAGCCACTACTGTATCCGCAACCCCCACCCCCCCACCCCCCCCCCCCCCCCCCCCCCCCCCCCCAGTTTCTGACCAAAAACCAAAAAAAAAAAAAAACCCCAACCCCCCAACCCCCCCCCCCAAAGGGGGTCCCCCCCCCACCCCCACCTCCAAACCCCCGAGCGCCCGGCGGGTCTCCTCCAGGGGCCAAAGGCCCTGCCTCCCGCGTCATCCCTCTTCTTTTCGTAGGCAAACCTTTCAGATAGGAGACGTTCCAAAAATTTTTTTTGATTTACCAGTCGCGCATTCCCCCCCCCCCCTCGCAGTCATTCCCAGTTTGTTGGTGCCTCTCGACGTACATTTTCTTTTCTAAGAATGCCTTTGGAGCCAATATGGAATCCATGGGCATTTTGGGAAATAAGGCTGAGCTTGGCATTTTGTGTTGCAGTATGCCATGCTTATTTTGGATTTATTTCTTTGAAACCATAAAACATTGGTTTCATTTCTTAAACTAAAGGCTATATGTTAGCAATAGTGTTAACATATTGCATGAATCCCTAAGTTCTTCTTCGTTCACAGTGTTATTTAAGGAACTATGCTATTTGGTGTGACAAGATGCAATGTGGCTGTAGATTGTATTCTAGTGTACTAGAAGTTAGAGTATTGGAAGAAAACCAATAGACAAAATTGTTTCTGTTTTAGTGCTTGCACAGTGTTTACTGCTAGTGTCCTTGTATAGAATCCCTTACAACTGCCTTGGATTAGCTACTAATTCTCTTTCCTCCTCCCCCACTCTTTTTTCATCATACAGGCATTGTAAGGGAAGGAAGGAAGTACTGAGGGAAGCAGCAACTGTAGTGATTCACTGTGTTTGCTTAGCAAAAGAAGGGTCTTGGCACACAAGGCTACAGTACTAACCATATACTGGTGCTGTGTACAGGAGCTGCTTTATTTAGATATGAGAAAAGAGGAAGTGGGATGTAAAAGAGAGAGAGAGAGAGAGAGAGAATTTGTGGGTGTGGCTTGGTGGTCATGTGACTGGCGGGGCATGGCTTGTATGTGAATATTTTAAATATTTATGTAAATATTGATTTTTTTTATTAAAAAGAGCAACTTTTACCCAAAATCAGGCAAAGCAGGCAGGCAAATTCAGTTGCTCACAGAATCACAGATTCACTTAGAGATCTGTGTTTCTGCCATCGGCTATCTGAGTCTGCACTGAATAATAGAACCTTCACCTAAGGGAGCTTAAAAGCAGAGCCAAAGATCTAAAAATTAGCTAGAAAGCAAGAAATCCAGTGGTTTCCTGCTTTCTAGCTAATCTAAATCTCCCAGCACAGCAGAACAGCTGATGGTTGGAAAAAGAAAAAAGGAAAAACAGCAACTTAGCAGGCATGTTTGCCAGGTAAGGAGTGAGTGGGCGGGGAGGGTTTCTGCGGGCCATGTGGGCGGCACAGCCTTGTGTTCCCGTGCAGCCTGGATTAATTGCTTTGGGAGGTGCCCTGGAGGTGACATTTCTCTGCGGACCACCTAAATTTTCTCGCGGACCACTGATTGGCAACCACTGATCTAAACATATCTCTGTCTCCCTGGGAGTCCCAGGCCTAATAACATAACCGGGTCTTGAGGGCCTTTTGCAATGTCAAAAGGGATGGAGCTAATTTAATTTTGGTGAGAAAAATGTTCCTCCAGATGGGTACCACTGCAAAGGAGGCACATCTCCTGAGACCCACCAAATATAGATCTCTAGTTGATGGTTACCTGCAGCGTGTTTTCTTTGCCAGATCTAATATGTGCACAGTACATAGGTTTCAACAAATTCTCAGTGGCCATAGTAACAAGCCCATAAATATGTTATTTCTAAGGCTTCCCATGAGGCAGGTTGTTGTCTCTAATCTCATTCTGCAGCTTTAAAATACAGCAGGATCTCAGGAATAAATGTAAGTCTCTATCCCTTTCTGCCTGGCAAAAGGCAGCAAAAGAATCCTAGCCTATAATAATTAGACCATCTATTGGATGGTTGGTTGAAGCTCCAGTTGCTTACTGTGAACCAAAACAAGCAGGGGATTGAGCAAGATTATTCTCTTTCCTCTGCTGTTTCAATGTTGTAGGGAAAGCAAAGACTCCATTCATTTTAAAAACTAGGTCTCCCACCACCCCCCTATTGTTAAACACTGTTGGTATTTATTGTCATACAAAAATCTTTCTGCAATTATAGATAAAAGTAGTGCTAAGATTCCTTCAGCAAAACTTTTCAGTGCTGACGGTTGGATCTTAATTTCCTACAGTGGGAAAAAGAATTTATGGAACAGTAAAGAAGCTATTTTTTAACTGCTTTTTGGAACCCTGTTGCTGAACAGTTCAGGATGATGATGATATCCATTCAATTGTTTCTGACTTGGTGATTCTATAGACAGGTCTCTATATCTTCCGACCATGAACAACTTCTTTGAGTTGTTTTATGCTCTGGCTGATGTCAGCTTTGATGGTACCCAGCCACCGTGTTCTTTGGTGGCCTGATTTTCTTTTACCGCTATCTCTCCCAAAGATAATTGCTTTCTCTGCTGAATTCCCCCACATGACATGGCCAAAATAAGTGAGACACACTTTTGTAATTTTGCCTTCCAGTGACGTATTTGGTGTTATGTGCTTCAATACTTGCTTGTGAGTACTTGTTAGTTTCTTGCTAGTACAGTTCAAACTATGGCCTTGAAATTAATTATTTAATCTGATTTCCCATGAAGAGAGAAGGTTCCACCAAAATATTTCTTTTGTTTATAGTAGAACTACATATAGACCTTAACTAACAACCATTCACTTAACGACTGTTCAAACTTTCAATGGCACTGAAAAAATGTGACTTACAACTAGTCCTGGCATTTACAACCAACACAGCATCCCCACAGTCACATGGTCAAACTTTGGTTGCTTGGCATCTAGCATGTATTTACAATGGTTGCAGCATCCTGAGGTCATATAATCACTATTTGTGACCACCTCAGCTGGCTTCTGGCAAGCAGAGTCAGTGGGGAAAGCTGGATTTGCTTAAAGACCACATGACTCATTTAAAGGTAAAGGTCATAAAATTAAGTGTGACTCAATTGTCTTGATCAGTATGGATATACTGATCTCAGTTGTGGCTGTAAGTCTAAGACTACCTGTATATGGTCCTTCACATTCAGTTTAGAAGAGGTTACCATGTGAATGCAACATCTTTCTGCTGCATATTAAAGCAGCCACATCTATTTTCTGAACTTTATGGCTGCAAAAATAAATTTCTTCAATAACCAGGTAACGCTGGAAAACAGTGTGACTGTTTTATGGATGACAGACAGGTGCTGCATTTGTTACTCTGGTACTTTCAGAAACATTTCTTCTCAATACAAAGCAATTTATCTTCATCATTAAATATTTTCTGTCAATTCTATATTGCAGTTTAATATGTTGTCATACAGAGAGGTTCTAGAAGAGTATAGAATGTGTACCTGAAACTATGGTTCTTAGATACAGTGGGCAATAATTTAATTTCTGACTTTACCTATGCATTCATTTTATCAAAGTATTGTGACAGAATTGTAGCATATGTAATTTTCTCTAATGGTGTAACTTTCCTGAGAGAATAATGTTACTATAAGGCATGTGTATCAAACTCGCCGCATCACATTGCCATCATGTGACATTTTGCAACTTTTTTTCCCATTCGTGGAGCTGGGGTGGGTGTGGCCTGTGTGGGATGCATCCGTCCTGCAATATAGAATTGACAGAAAATGACACCCCTGCGATAAGGAAACTTCCGAAGTGAACTGTGAATGTAAAAAAAGTTTATTCTGCATCATTGCATAAAGGGTTTTGTAGCATTAACATTCAGCCTAAGCCCATGATGGCGAACCTATGGCACACGTGCTGGAAGTGACACACAGAACCATCTCTGCTGGCATGTGAGCCGTCGCCCCAGCTCAGTTTCACTGTGCATGCGCGCACACCTCCTGCCAGCCAGCTGATTGTCAGGTATCTGCTGTGCATGTGCGGGGGGCGGGGTGCATGCAGCAGACATGCGCATGGGGGCAGGGTAGCATGGGGGTCGCGCACACATGTGCAGGGGCGGAGTACTTGCATTGCATTATGGGTTCAGGCGCGTGTGCACACGCACACTTTCAGCACACGACAACGAAAAGGTTAGCCATCACTGGCCTAAGCTGTATTCACTCTGACCATGATTTGGTTTTACATTCACAAGGAATATTGAGCTTAGATTCCTGTGTTTTCTCTTTTCATAGTTCACTGTTTCATTGCTTGTGTCCTAAATTATCATTTAAGTAAATTAGGAAGAAAATTTTTGACTTAGGAATCAGTGCTTGAAAGGTGCTTGATGCTGAGGTCGCCTACAAATGTCTAATATGTTATTTTCACTTACCTGCACTTTTCACTACAGTGGTACCTCAATACTCATTAATTGGTTCAGGAGGCGTGACAACAATGAGTGCCAAACAAAGTCACTGTACTAAAAACAATGAGTGCCAAACAAATCACTGACTTATCACATGACCCTTTGTTTTGGCCGGGAAGAACTTCCTGTCTGTTGCTTATCCTATATCAGGGACCTTCCTACTAAAGCCAACTTCTTGTCCACCCTCTGCAGTCCTCCCCCTTCTTCCTTTTGCAGTGACCTTCTTGGCATGTCCGACTTCCTATCTGTTCTGTGTGGCTGTCCCCCTTTTGCCATTGCAGCGCGTCAAATACTAAACAAACGACAAATAGCAGGGCGACATTTCACATCAAAATGCATCAAGTACCAAATTTGTCGAGTACCAAGGTATCATTGCATTTGACAGATGTGAACCTCCAAACTAGCTTTTAAGAACTGTCTCTTAATGAAGCCTTTTAATGGAAGCAACTGTTTGCCGGTCAGATTATTTTTCCTTCTGAAAGGTCCTGATGGACAAAGGAGTTCTTAATTCTGGCACTTAAAAGTCCTGCTGCTTCTTGAATTAGCTCCTTTTCAAGAGCCAAAATATGTTTGCAGAAGTGGGTTTTGGAGGCTAGTCCTACTATCACATAATCATCTTGTCTAAAGAAATGGTATGGAGAGAGAACCACCTGCTTTTGGCTTTTGTTCTCCACACCTTATTTAAATTATAGCATTTTTAGTGTTTGAAGAAGTATATCTGACCCAAGGCATAATTTGTCACATTTGTCCACAGAAAAAAGCAATGCATTGTTGGAATGTCTCTCAAGGGGAGGAAAGAACAAATGGAATCCATTTTTTGCTCATAGACATAAACATTAAATTAGTTTTACATGTACTTTTGGCATTGTCATTCATTTTCTGACTTTTAATATTTTTAGCTACTGTTTTTATTACTGTAAGTCAAGTAACAATCCTATTTTTTCCTCTTAGCCTCAAGGGATAGGTTCTCCTAGTGTCTACCATGCTGTTATTGTTATATTTTTGGAATTTTTTGCTTGGGGACTTCTAACAGCACCCACATTGGTGGTAAGTGATAACATTTTTTAAAATATACTATTCAACTTTATATATAGTTTTCTGATTTAATTAAAAGTTAATTACAGTAGTTCAGATCTATCATTTCTGTCTTTTGAAAACTTTTTTCTTCCCAATATTAATTTTAAGATTCAAGTTGATAAATGTCAAGTATAATTTACTATTTGGGCAGCAAAATACAGTTAAATCAGAATGTAAATTCTGTTCAAGAAAGATGAAATTGGATTTCCTATTTCTAGTTGTTATGCTACAGTTAACACGTCCAAACTAGAGTTTTTGCAGATTTGCTGTAAAATAATTTGAAAGGATGCTTCATTTACCAATTCCTTTTTGTGTTAAAGTAGTGTTTCTTACATTTTTTCCCTTCAGGACCCTTTTCTACTTTTAAAAATTATGGAGACCCAAAATGCTTTTCTTTGTATGGGTTATATTTGTTGATATTTACTGTATTAAAAATTGAAATGGATGCTTTGCTGCCATTACTACTTCTCACATTTATTTTTCTGTATTGTAAGATTGTACTATTTTTCAACATATGCTAGCACATAATTTTGATTTTGTGGGCCTCTGCAATGGTTTTTGGGGGACTTCCATAGTTCCTAGGACCATGGTTTAAAAAACACTGGTTTTGGCAACAAATTTTCTTGAAATTATTTATTCAGTTAAATCTAGACATGGTTTAGGAGAGGAGTACAGGTGAAACTCAAAAAATTAGAATATTGTGCAAAAGTTTATTTATTTCAGTAATGCAACTTAAAAGGTGAAACTAATATATGAGATAGACTCATTACATGCAAAGCAATATAGTTCAAGCCATGATGTGCCATAATTGAGATGATTATGGCTTACAGCTCATGAAAACCCTAAATCCACAATCTCAGAAAATTAGAATATTGTGAAAAGGTTCAATATTCTAGGCTCAAAGTGTCCCACTCTAATCAGCTAATTAAGCCATAATACCTGCAAAGGGTTCCTGAGCCTTTAAATGGTCTCTCAGTCTGGTTCAGTAGGAATCACAATCATGGGAAAGACTGCTGACCTGACAGTTGTGCAGTAAACCATCATTGGCACTCTCCATAAGGAGGGAAAGCCTCAAAAGGTAATTGCAAAAGAAGTTGGATGTTCCCAAAGTGCTGTATCAAAGCACATTAATAGAAAGTTATGTGAAAGGGAAAAGTGTGGAAGAGCAGCAGCAGGGATGACCGCAGCCTGGGGAGGATTGTCAGGAAAAGGCCATTCAAAAGTGTTGGGGACTTTCAGAAGGAGTGGACTGAGGCTGGAGTCAGTGCATCAAGAGCCACCACACACAGACGGATCCTGGACATGGGCTTCAAATGTCGTATTCCTCTTGTCAAGCCCCTCCTGAACAACAAACAATGTCAGAAGCGTCTTACCTGGGCTAAAGAAAAACAGGACTGGTCTGTTGCTCAGTGGTCCAAAGTCCTCTTTTCTGATGAGAGCAACTTTTGCATCTCATTTGGAAACCAAGGACCCAGAGTCTGGAGGAAGAATGGAGAGGCCCACACTGCAAGATGCTTGAAGTCCAGTATGAAGTTTCCACAGTCTGTGTTGATTTGGGGAGCCATGTCATCTGCTGGTGTTGGTCCACTGTGCTTCATTGAGTCCAGGGTAAACGCAGCCGTCTACCAGAAGATTTTTGAGCGCTTCATGCTTCCTTCCGCAGACGAGCTTTATGGGGATGCTGACTTCATTTTCCAGCAGGACTTGGCACCTGCCCACGCTGCCAAAAGCACCAAAACCTGGTTCAATGACTGTGGGATTACTGTGCTTGATTGACCAGCAAACTCACCTGACCTGAACCCCATAGAGAATCTATGGGGCATTGCCAAGAGAAAGATGAGAGACATGAGACCGAACAATGCAGAAGAGCTGAAGGCCGCTATTGAAGCATCCTGGTCTTTCATAACACCTCAGCAGTGCCACAGGCTGATAGCTTCCATGCCACGCCGCATTGAGGCAGTAATTGCTGCAAAAGGGGCCCAATCCAAGTACTGAGTACATATGCATGCTTATATTTTTCAGAGGTCCGATATTGTTCTATGTACAATCCTTGTTTTATTGATTGCATGTAATATTCTAATTTCCCGAGATTGTGGATTTGGGGTTTTCATGAGCTGTAAGCCATCATCACCACAATTATGACAAATCACGGCTTGAACTATCTTGCTTTGCATGTAATGAGTCTATCTCATATATTAGTTTCACCTTTTAAGTTGCATTACTGAAATAAATGAACTTTTGCACGATATTCTAATTTTTCGAGTTTCACCTGTACAACTGAATGGGTTGTGATTTAAAAATAAAATAAAATTGTACAGCATATAAAGGAGAACAATACATGAACATCTATTCGTTTATTTTTAGAATTCGTGTGGTGTTGTACATTCCCTGTAAATAGCAAATGATTTTTTAAAGCCAGTGTGCAACAGTTTAAAGTGGGCTGAAGTATATGCAAAGGGTTATAGATTATTTGTCTCAAATAAACATCCTGTTCCCAATTAAAAATTCATATAGAAAACTGGTTTGACTGGTATTGATAATGAGTGAGGGAACGATACTTTCCTGATTATAGTTGAATTGTTAATGGGAAACATTTCAAAAAATCCATTAGAAACTAGTTTTTATTAATTGGGTGAACTGCTGCTCAAGTATAATAAATACAATTACATTTGAATACAGCTATTGTAGATAAAATAACAGCTCTGCCTGCTGTTTTTCCTGCATGCCTGTCTCACGGTAGAATAATGTTTTATCACTTTTGAGTAGAGCCCAATTGGATGACAGTATCTAGCCAGCCTTGGAGCGCCTTGGAAAATATTAAGCAAGGTCAGTCCTAGTAATGCTAGGATGGGAGACCACCAGAAAATATCAGAACTGTCTATTAGTCTGGGAAATCAGAAGAGGAAAAATACATTACTGAAGAAGCCATGGCAAACCACTTCTGTATTGTCATTTAAAAAAAGTATATCCATCTGCCCATTAGATCTTTAGTAGTTAACCTCAGGTCAAAAGAGAGGTAACTTGATTTTTTAAATAGCTTTCAAATCAATATAAACAATTGTGTAAATTGTGTAAATCTCAAGGATTTAGGCATTGAGATGTAAATCTCAGACAAATGTTCTGATTTTTATAGAGACTTGCTAATATTTTTGGTATTTCAGTATCCTAAATACAGAAGGGTCCAAAGTGACTCCTAATCCCTCACAACACAAGATAAAAAAGAGAGTTATGCTTACATTTTTTTTATTCAACTCTCCTTGGAGGAGAAGTCAGTCCTTTGCACTTATTTCTTGAAATTTTAACCAGCACACAATCAAAACTTTCATAATAAATAATCTGAAGTTTCATGTAATTGGACAAATTTGATGCTTAAGGGAGATTTATTTCCTTAAAACTTGATCTTTATTTGCATGGTTTAAAAATGTCATATCAGTCTTTTCATACTTGTCACATGCATAATTATTTTACAGGTTTTGCATGAAACCTTCCCAAAGCATACGTTTTTAATGAATGGCTTAATCCAAGGAGTAAAGGTAAGATCTGATTGACTACTGAAACTTCATGTTGATATAGTTAGAATAATAGATTTTAAAGATGCTTTAAGACAATCAAGTCTCTAAACCTAGCTCATAAAAAAAGTAAAAGCATGTTCAAGCAGATCATTTGGTAGGACTGGTGATTCGTGCCTAAAAATACCTGTTTATTCCCCATTCCCGATGTGCTACTCTTCCATACATATTCAGGGACAAGCTTTCTTCAACCACATCTAAATTTACCCAAGCTAATAAGAATGCTTTTCATCTATCATTGTTTATGTTCCTAATGTCTGGTACAAACCAAAAAAGCATTCTTGTCAGATTTGTCTGCTTGATAATCCTTCTTTCATAATCTTTTGGTTTTTTGTGAAAAATTCTTTTCCCTCAATTTTTTTCTCAATCCCCCCCTTGAGTTGTCACATTCTTCTTTTTGCTCCAAAAACATTCTCTATGTCTTTGATGCTGTATGGTATATATTTAAAGGAAATAATATGAGAGTCAGGCGTGCACATATGTTAAATTGAATTAATGTTTATGTTCTTACAGCAATCTTGTAAATAAAGCACCCACGTGTGGTTCAATTGGGACTATTACCCATTCAGGATTCCAAAGGATCTCATATAGAGATTACATATGGCAGCCCTAGAGTGTTTGGCAATATACCACCTTCCTCTGCTGACTCCCAATTTATGTATTGATTTCCTCCCCCGCCTTTTATTTGACCAGCTCAAGGCATCTTATATTCCTAATGCTCCTGCTTCCTCTTTTCTCCATAACAGCAACTTTATGAGGTGGGTTGGTTTGAAAGGGAGTGACTGGCCCAAATCCGTCCAGCCAGCTGTTGTTCTTAAGGAAAGATCAGAGCTGACTGTCTCCTCGTTTCAAGCCATAGCTACTACATCAAACTGGATATCTTACTTTCCCCCTTGTTCTGCCTAAATATATTGAAATATACTATGCAGTAGATAAAGGAAAGAGCACTATGGAGCACCGTAAAGCCATAAGCCCATGTGTTATTTACAATTTGTACTCTAGACAAAATAAAATTTCTTTCCTGGTCATTTGGTGGTTATCCATGCTTATGGTATTGTTTTTATATACATACATACATACATACATACATACACACACACACACACACACATACATACATACATACATACATATCTTAAAGAGTTACTTATTAGCCTACTTTATAGTACTGGGGAAGGCTGTCACAACACTGGCCTGAAAGGCTAGAAGCCATTTGGTAGAACTTGTTTTTCAGTGGGGAAGTCAATGGCCATTACATTCCTCTTGTGCCATTTCTTTGTGTGAGACAAATTTGTGTTTAATTCACAGGGTTTATTGTCTTTTCTGAGTGCTCCTCTGATTGGAGCTCTGTCTGATGTTTGGGGCCGAAAATCATTCCTGCTGCTAACAGTATTTTTTACCTGTGCTCCGATTCCACTGATGAAGATCAGTCCATGGTTAGTATCTAAAGTTTGCTTTTTATGTTGGTCAAGTAAATCCTGTAGAATGAGCTTCATCATTTGTCTATTTTAATATACAGTAAATCCTTGATATAACATATGCCATCAATCTAGCGGACTTTGAATTTAGTGGACAAAAACCTTGTCGATATTTTGTCTGTTTTTGCACAAGCAAAATCCCATTCTTCATTTTGTGCATATATGAAATATGTACACATTTCTTTTGGATTTAGCAGATATTCTGATTTGGTAGACACCATTTCTTCCATTAGTATATTAAATGGAGTGATTAGTACAGACACTCCACATTTAATAACTAATTGAGACTGGAATTTCCATCACTAAGCAAAGCTGCTGTTAAGCAAAACATCACATGACCTCATCATTTAGCAATGGTAGCTCCAATAGTTCCAGTTTCTGAGACCATTTTGTCAATAGATCAGGTTCTCATGCTTCTCCTACCCTGTCATACTCGCTTCTACTTCATCTCCCCCCCCCCCCCCTTCATCTCTTCTCCCTTCTGCTTGCTCTTGATCAAGCCTTCCTCCCTGCAAAGTGTCCCTGGAGAATGAGTCTGTTGAATTTGTAGAAGGAAAGCTGGAGAGCAAGCAGAGGGCCTGCATGTAGGCTCTGGGCCTTGCTGAAGCCTGCAAACCCAGTCTCCTGGAGTGCTTCCAATAGGAGTTGCAGAGCACCTCCAGGAAGCCCTTGTCCCTCAGCCTCTGCTGCCACTTTGAAAAGGGCTCTCCACCTTCCCTGGGCAACCATCATTGCCTCTCCTACCTCCTTAGCAACAGAGAACACCACACTTCGCCACCCGCTTTCTCCTCCCCAGCCTGGCCTGGCAAGCACCCGTCAGCAGGTGAGATTCTGCAGCCCTGCCACACTCACCATGTGCATCCCAAGCTGCCCTCTCATCCAGTGCCTGGATTCCAGGCCAACAGCAGGAAGAAGACAGTGGAAGTCAGCTGGAAGTGGAGGTGGAAGAGGGAAAGCAGGGCTTTGCAGTGGAGTGCAGACTTAGAGAGTTATTAAGATGTTTTTAACAGTTTATTCTTATTTCTAATCTTATGATATCCTTTATTTTAGGTGGTATTTTGCAGTTATATCTGTCTCTGGAGTCTTTGCAGTGACTTTTTCAGTGGTATTTGCTTATGTAGCTGATATAACCCAAGAACACGAAAGAAGCATGGCCTATGGCTTGGTATATGTAATATTTATATATATACAAATATTGTGCATGTTGATCATCAGATCTCTTTTCCATGTTTATGCAATTGAAGGACCATCACCACCCCACCAAGAAGGAATAAGAGAAAAATAGTTATAAAAGCAGACAAAGCACCTGTGTATCACTCTGCTTCCCTATTCTCACAGCCTAGATTTGCTGCTGATCTCAGAATTCTGTCCATATGTTTACTGTCTATAGTTGCTTTTCTGGGTTGGGAAAGGAAGGGGAAAGGTAGAACAACTGGACAAACTGGAAGTGTGATTAGTCAGCAGCCAAGGGAACAAAAGGAAGAGAAGAGAAAGTCTACTTAAGAGAAAAGTATTAAATTGTGCAAATACGCATATATACAGCTAGGAACAAGCAGTCTTCAAGCAGTCATCATGGAATTCTGTAATTTGTACTTTCTGCTCATTTGTTTTCATCAGCATCTAATTTTATCCACAAATGCTATTTATAACCCCTTCAATTCACAGGTATGGGGGAAGGGGAGAAGAGAGAGAAATCTCATCTTACTATAAATAATAATAGTATGATTAAAGTAATCGTCAGAGGATTGCAGCTTATTTTAGTTCTCTTCCACCAGCATTTTGAAATAATAATTTTTCCATTTGTTGGAACAAATCAATTTATACCATTTCTGAATTGCCACATATATTTTTAGGAACTCTGTAGCCAGTTATTATTACCACTATTATGGTCATCTTACATGTCTTATCCCCTGAGATGTATTGAAAACTGAAAGATAGTATAAATATATTTTCAATGCATGCCTCCTCCTCTTGTCAAGAAATTAAGACTTAAAATATTTAGGATTCTCAGTAGGTAGTGTGGTTACCTACTAAACCTCATCTCACTAATTGTTATCGTTCACAGGTTTCAGCAACATTTGCTGCCAGCTTAGTTACCAGTCCTGCCATTGGTGCCTATCTTGGTCGAGTGTACGGGGATAGTCTGGTGGTTGTCTTAGCTACAGCGATTGCATTGTTGGACATTTGTTTTATTCTTGTTGCTGTCCCCGAATCACTGCCTGAAAAAATGAGGCCTGCATCATGGGGCGCACCTATTTCTTGGGAACAAGCTGACCCTTTTGCGGTAATATATCTCACCCTTTTATATGGGGAATGCTCAGGGGTTAACTTAAAACGGGATTACATTCAGATTTTTTTTTTAAATTGAATATATATCCATCCTGTAGGTATGTATGGGAGATCTCTTACATACATCTGATTGGGTTTCAAATCTGCAGAGAAATCTACGAGAGAGTTGAGGGAATCCAAGGCAAAAGCAGATAGACATGTAGATTTTGCCTATATGGACTGGGAAGGCCTGTGGAGTGAGGATAGAATGTCTAGTTCTAGGTTTCTTTATTCTTAAGTCCCAAATGGAGGTTAAATCACTTACATTCTATTCTGTCATTCAAGTGCTCACAGGACAATAAATTCTAACCAAGAGCAAGATGACCCTTGAGATAGTTAGCATTTTATAGTGAGAGGAGCAGGCTGTTAGAGAGATATTAGTCAAGGGGAGTTTAATTAAAATAAAATAATCCGTCTGCTGTTATCATTCCTATATTGCCCATTTCAGTTTCTATTGAGATTCCTTCTTGGAGAGTTACTAGCATTGGATTGTTAGTCTGTTTTTTGTATTTAATTTTAATTATCACAGATATAATGATCTGAAAGGAAAAGAGCTTAGCGGTTGATTTTTAGTTCATTTTTAAATAGGCACCAAAGGACATAGTCTTAGTTTTCCTTCTTCAAGAAAAAGTAAAGAATAAGAATATATATAATATATATATATATATTAAATATATTAAACAAGGCTAAATTTGAGCTATGCAGGTTTTGGAATATTTCATTTTACTTAACATTGAATTAAGTAAAATAGAATAAAATAGCAAGCTTCTATATACATGTTAAGGTAATTTTGTATGTGTAATTTTATGCATACTTTGGTTTTCTATAATATTAAAAGTAACAGCAAAATATTTCTGTTATCAGTGCGTTTCCCCACTTCCAAAGTAAACATGTGGCTGCTGAGCTGAGCTCTAGGATTAGATGGGTAGTTTCCATATCTGGCTAGAATAGTCCAGCATTGTATGTACCATTAGAAGAGAATACCTGTGGCTCAATAGCTGCAGTATTACATGTGAAAGTTTTATAGTGCTGATTGCTCTAGGTTTTGGAGTAAATTGGTCACCAGGGCCTTGCACTGTGCTGGGAAGATGCTATCATTATCTCACCCCTTCATCCTTAAAAGAGCACTGTCTATAATCGGGCTGATTTCCAAAAGCTTATTGTGTCCCAGTTGAGAAAAAGTAATTGCATTTCCTAGGCTGCAGAGAGTTCCAGCAGGCCAGTTCCTTTTCCATGTCTATTTCTAAACCATATTCGATGGAACTTAAATGTATTTCATAGATTCTGGGAAGCAGGTAGTAGTTAATGTACCTTTGGACTATTTTTGTTTTTACAGTGTATTGATTTATTTTCTGTCTGGGGAGAATTCACAATTGGCGGCTTTCTCTGTTTCTTTCTCCCATCTGTTCCCTACCTATGATTGATAAAAAAAAGGAAACCCAGATTCTTGACAGTCTTACTAATAAAGTTAATCGGTTTGCGTTTCTCTTCATTTCTAGTCATTGAAGAAAGTTGGTCAGGATTCTATAGTGCTGCTAATCTGCATCACAGTCTTTCTCTCCTACCTCCCTGAGGCAGGCCAGTATTCCAGCTTCTTCTTGTACCTCAGACAGGTAAGCATTTGCCTAATCGTTTTAATTGTACACATTTGATTTGCAAAAATGAAAGTGAATATAGCCATAACTTACTAATAGATTTAGATCTTAATTTTTTGTTTCAATAGAATAAAATTGTTTCATTTTAATGCAATTTGGAATTGCTATCCTTAAGAGCAGATTTCTTTCATTAAAAAGTGACTAGTTCAGCCTCTTATTTCCATAGAATAATCTCTATATACTGTAACATTATTGTTCTTAAATAGGGGAATGGGTTATCTTAATTTCTTAAACTTTTTATGAAGCAAACTTATATTATCTATGTATTTGCGTGTGAGTTATTCATAATTCATCATAATCCTCTACAATGGAATTCTCTTTTTAAAAAATTTAGATAATGAGATTTTCATCAGAAAGTGTCGCAGCATTTATCGCCGTCCTTGGGATTCTCTCCATTGTGGCACAGGTAATTGTAACAGAGAAAACTTGCTGAGTTTCTGCCAGTACTGTTTGTTCGAGTCAGTTGATAGCCTGGGCTTGTGGAATGGATTCATGTTGATAACTTTCTGGAATGACACAGTACCTAGGATGTTGCCAGGTCTTGGGACCGTGGAAGAGGGAAATAAAGAAACATTGTCACCAAATGCTTCTGCCCCAACCTCACATACATGGCAGCCCTTAGCTTCCCTGATGAGGACAAGCATGCAAGACCAGCCGGTTCCACCTGAAGGAGGGAGGTGAAGGTCGAGCTTTGCACTGATGTAGTTATCGCAGTGATCTCTGAAAAGTCTTGAATTTTTTCTTTTTGGCCTTTGTCTTTCCTCAGACGATAGTTCTCAGTTTACTTATGAGATCAATTGGAAACAAAAACACCATCTTACTTGGTCTTGGATTTCAAATATTGCAGCTTGCGTGGTACGGTTTTGGCTCTGAACCTTGGTAAGCAATTTTTCACTACGTTGCTGTTTTATTACTGTAACACCTGTGGTACAATCTTTTCTTAATTTAGCAGAGGTTTTTAAAACATCCATCAATAGTATGCCTCTCATTGATGTTTTAATGCAAGCTACTTGACTTACAACAGTTAATTTGGTGACCATTGAAAGTTACAATGACACTGAAAAAAGTGCCTTACGACCATTCTTCACACTTACGACCATTGCAGCAGCCCCATGGTCACGTGATTTACATTTGGATGCTTGACAACTGAATCACATTTATGACGGTTGCAGTGTCTTGAGGGTCACGTAATCCCCTTTTGCAGCCTTCTGTCAAGAAAGTCAATTGGGAAGCCAGAGTCAGTTAACAACCGGGTTTCTCATTTAACAACTGCAGTCACTCACTTTACGAATGTGGCAAGTTCATAAAATAGGGCAAAAATCACTTTACAACTTTCTCCCTTAGCAACGTGAATTTTGAACTCAATTATGGTCCTAAGTCAAGGACTACCTGTATTAACTTTGTTTTGGAGTTGTATATTTTTCTTAGTTTCTGATTTATTTGATTGATTTTAAACTCTGTTGAGATCATTGTGGATACTAGCCTGATGGGTTTATCAGTCTCTATACCCTCTTTTCCAGGATGATGTGGGCAGCAGGGGCTGTAGCAGCCATGTCAAGCATCACATTTCCAGCAGTGAGTGCACTTGTTTCACGAACTGCCGATGCTGATCAACAAGGTAAGTGCTTCCTGAGATTGACGCACGAGGTAGAAAGTCCTTAATAATGGAAATACTGCCTTACTGAAAATGGACAAATCTCTCTTTTTCAAACAAGGCCACCACATTATGTTGATTAATAGTCACAAATGGTATTGTGCAAGTATCCTAACTATTGTAAAAAAAAAAAATCAGGACATTTACTGATACTGCAAATTGTATTTCTGTGCAAATCATGTAAATGTTGTTAAACAGATATTTTTAATCTAATAATAACTAATAGTAATTAATGTATTTTTATAATTTGCTTATAGATGTTTATTTGAATATGCGTTATTTTATAGGAGTTGTCCAAGGAATGATAACAGGAATTAGAGGACTCTGTAATGGTTTGGGACCAGCACTTTACGGTTTTATATTCTACATCTTCCATGTAGAATTGAATGAAAATCCAATGACTGAAAATGAAGTCAATGTGGCCCCCCAACACCATTCACAGCAAGTATGTTTAAGGCACAGCAAGTATTTTTTTAAAAATGTATAAGTGGTGATAAGAAAAAAAGGAATCATAGTTTTAAATGTATCACTTCTAACTCCGACATCTTTATCAATTGCCACCAGCCACAAAGAAAGGAAGAGGACCACTGTAAAACAGTGCTTCCTATTCCCCAATACCTGAAACCAGTTCCACTAGATACTGTGGATGATAGTATTAAAAGCCACCGAGAGATCAAGGGGCACAATTCAGGGTCATCCCTCTACTAAACCCTGGCCTGAGGCTTGACTAAAATGCATCTGCTTCCTGCAGGGTCCTATGGACCTGAAGCCTCGCTATACTTTTCTCCATTACTATCTTCCCTGGACAGTAATTATCTAAAGCTGTTGGGTTCAGTGATGTCTTCTTAGGGAGAGGGTGCCACCACAGCCTTCTCATTCAAAGACCTGGCGCTGCAGCATGAACCCAACTCCAGATCACCTGCCTAACATCTTTCACTGTCTAAGAGCAACCTGGATTTAACAAACAGGTATCCAAACTAGCACACTGGAGAACGCTCAGAAGTCACAGACTCAAACCTGCTCCAGATAACCAGACAAGGCAGGTACTTCATCTGGAGCTGACTGGTTGAGGTCCAACTCTATAATGAGATCCAAACAACTTTATCTGCCAAATAGCACCAATCTATTTCTGACAGTTGCTTTGGAAATTATCCTGGGCTGATCCCTCACAATCAGTAACAACACCGTGTGGTTTAGCTTCCTTTAATCACTGCTCAGTGGTTGTCCAGACTTTGCTTAATGATTATTCATAGTTAAAGAAGCAGGAACAGTTGTGGAGTGAAGCACCACAGAAGGCAGCAGCTCTCCTGTTTTCTTTTTCACTCCCATTGGGGAGTTTGGCAGGGTTTTTTTTTTTTTTTTTTGGTATTGTACTTTTTACTTCACTTGTAGTCCTCAATTTACGACTGTAATTGAGTCTGGAATTATGGTCATAGGTTGTTGAAGATTTAACTCCAGTGATCGTTGGACCCTCCCTCCTCCCTTTTTAAACTTTTTTGTGACAGGCATTAAACAAATGCCACTGTGGTTAAGCAAATACCCTGTTAAGCAGATCAATTCTCCCCAATGGGTATTTTTTGCCAGAAAATGTAAGTAAAAGTTAAAAATCAGCCCAAAGTAGTAAATTGTGGTCCTGTAACCGTGAAATGCTATAAACAGCAGTAAAGTTGAGCTGATTGCCAAGCACCCAAAGTGTGATCGTGTGACTGGATGTGTGTGCAGCCATTGTAACTTTGGAAATGGCTTGTAAGTAGCTTTTGGAGAATTCGTTGTAACTTCAAGTGATTGAGAGCCACCAGTACTTTATCAGAACAAAAAAGGGACTGGGAGAATGATTAATCCTCCCTCACTCCCAGAGTGGTGATTTGTTCCTTCCTCCAAAATGAAAAAAAAGCGACTAGCATATAATTATTCTTTGGATATTGTTTTATTTTTTTTAAGCAACAGATTGCTTCTGAACATCACTCTTTTTGAATAGGAAACATTCTTTGTTGATGCAATTCAAGGTGCTGGTTGTCACCTTTAAAGCCTGCTTGGGACCAGGCTATTTGAGGGACCGTCTCTTGCCGGTCATATCTACCCGACCCATCAGAACAGGGAGGCAGGGAATGTTGTGGGTCCCATCCTTGAGGGAGATACACCTGGTGGGACCCAGAAAAAGGGCCTTTTCCGTGGTGGCACCTTCCCTCTGGAACATAATTCCCCCAGAGATGAGACTGGCCCCCACTCTGATTTCCTTCCGGAAGGCGTTGAAGACCCGGTTCTGCCAGCAGGCCTGGGAAACCCAGCGTGGGATGGAGCCCCATGAAATGACTCGTGTAATCTTCTGTCACTGGGGGAGGAGGTGGGGGGTGATTTTATTGTATTAATTTATTTGATTTTATGAGTTTTATTGTTTTAAATTGTGGTTTTATATGTTGTAAGCTGCCTTGAGTCGCCATGGCGAATAGGCGGCAATACAAATCAAATCAATCAATCAATAAATAAAAATACAGGAACATTTTATTTTGCTTAGCCTTAAATTAATCTCATTCATGCTCTAGGCTGGCTGATACATGTATTGGCCTGGTTCTCAAAAGATAGTATCTGGAAATGGGATCTATTTCTCTATATAGATACAATTGTAAGCACAGATTCTGTAAGTTAAGAGTTATTGAGCAAACAAATAAAAGCAACTGAAATTATGAATTCCTGTAGGGATCTTTTACAGCTAGCCTGCCATGTAAGGTTGGGAGGATAGCTGCCCGTTTGTTGCAATTTATGTGTAGATGACCAGGCTGAGCCCCAGGGTGGAGTCGAACACGCCATCAGTTGAGTCTCTATGCCCCCGGGAGACCTAAGTCCATCCCCCTTGAAGTCTTTTGACTCTTATCTGGTGCCAATTAACCTTCGTTGTTCAGATTCTTGTATATAGATAGTGTGAAAGAAACTTGTACTTTTGAATTTTATCTTGGTTCCTGACTTCTTGCACTTGAAAGAATAACAGAAAAACAGAGGTGGAAGGGACCTTGGAGGTCTTCTAGTCCAACCATTTGCTTAGGCAGGAAGCCCTATACCAGTGATGGCTAAACAGAGTGCCCCTGCGCATGCATCCCCTATGCATGTGCCCCCCCCGGGCATATGCACGGCAGAGACCTAAAGACCAGATAGTTGGCAGGAGGCACACTTGCATGCAGAGCAGAGCTGAGCTGGGGCGACGGCATGCATCCCACAGAGAGGGGTCTGCATGCCCCCGTGGCATCCATGCCATAGGTTCGCCACCACTGCCCTATACATTTCAGACCAATCTTATCCAATCTCTTCTTAAAAACATCCAATGTTGGAGCATTCACAACCTTTGGAAGGAAGTCATTCCACCGATTAATCGTTCTGTCAGGAAGTTTCTCCTTAGTTCTAGATTGCTTCTCTCCTTGATTATAGTTTCCATCCATTGCTTCTTGTCCTGCCTTCAGGTGCTTTGGAGAATATGTTGTCCCCCTCCTCTTTATAGTAGCCCCTCAAATATTGGAACGTTGCTATCATGTCATCCCTAGTCCTTCTTTTCATTAAACTAACCATATCAAATTCTTGCAGCCACCCTTCATATATTTTAATTTCCAGTTCCCTAATAATCTTTTTTGCTGTTCTCTGTAGTCTTTCTAGAGTCTCAACAACTTTTTTACATTGTAGCGACCAAAATTGAATGCAGTATTCCAAATGTGGCCTTACCAAGGCATTATAAAGTGGTTGGTATCCAAACCAGGATGGGGAATTGTGTAGTCAGAGAATTAAATGTGATTCTTAGTCTCTTCTCCCCCCCCTCCCCCCACAGTACAATGTGATTCCGATACTATGCCTTATTATCTGGACCGTTTTCAACCGAAAATTCAGACCAGGATGGAGTAACAGCTTTAGTTTTCAATTCAACATGCTGTTTATTGCCTAAAGCTCAATGTGCATTGGATTAAGGTTTTATTTAATTCAAATGTGAGTCCTCAGACACTTCAAAAATTCTGGGTGGCTTACAAATTCTTATACTTGTTGCTATTTTAAAAACAGGTATAAAAAATACAGTTTATTTGAGGGCCTGCCTTTCCCTAATGGTATTCCTGTATCCCACACGTTGGATGAAAACACTTAACTTGAAATAGTGCCATCTATAATGGGATTCAGGTGGCATGCCAAATTAACCATGCAACCAGAAGGCAAGCAGCTTACCTTTAGAAAAGAAATAATAGAGGATCATTATGTAATCATACAAACTCTATACATGAAATGAACATCGGTATAATTCATCTTTGCAAAATATATGCAGCTTCGGATTTAAGGGTGCTCTCTAAATGTAAAGTGTTTAGGAGATGCAAAAAACTTAAGCCATGCAGCCAAAGGAGAGTTGAGCAGGATTATTACCTAATTTTACCGAATCACAGTTCAGTGCTTTGAAATCTCTGAAGTAATGAGGGGAGCAGTGGGAGAGAAACAGCTAGCTGATGATAGTGAGGCGCAAAATCCGATTGTTCACACTCCACTTCATTCTTGTGTAAGATAATCTAAAGTTGTTGTTGTAATTGTTGTTGCTATGGTAAGGAAACTGTATTAACCACAAATAGTATGCACAAGATATTTGTACCCAGACGACACACTGTACAAAGAAAAGATGGTATGTTTGTTAAATAAATTTAAAAAATGTATTAACAAAATAAAATTAAAATAAAGTGCTGACCTTTTGTCTTTTGCTAACTCTTGCTCTGTTTTGTTTTTCTTTCCAGAATTCCATCATTCCTGGGCCCCCATTCTTATTTGGCGCATGTTCTGTACTGCTGGCTCTACTTGTTGCCTTGTTTATTCCTGAACATACCAATTTAAATGTTCGCTCTAGCAGCTGGAAAAAACACTGTGGCGGACATGGACATCCACACAGTCCACAGGCCCCTGGAGAGGCCAAAGAACCTTTATTACAGGATACAAATGTATGATGACAAAACCCAAGGACTCATAGAGCAAGCTTTATTTTTTCACCTGCAGTTCTGGATACACATTCCATGTCCATTGAAATTGTCATTTCTTAAGACGTTTTTAAGAAATGGATCTCTTGCATGAACTGTTAAGAACCACAAACAGGAAGTGGAAAATCACCCAAAGAAGTTACAACTTAAATTACTTTGGTTTTTAAAAAGAAGCTAGGATTTTTGTCAAAGTCCTAAATATATTAAATCTCCTTAATTTTGAACAAAACTATATATATATAGTTTTACACACAAGGTATCAGCATGTGTTCCTGCATCAGTTTCTTGAAGGTGTTAAGCTTCGTTCTCTTCATGCTGGTCTCAGTGAGACATACAGGCAGGATTTGGGTATCTCTCTTCTCTGTAAAATCGTTGGTCAGATGGATTCAAAGCCTTAACATAGATGCACTTGGCCAGTAAGGTGAATTTGGTTGATATTGGACTTTCAAATCAGTGTCTGACAGTTTTTTTTTCTTTTTTTACTAACACAAATCATGTGTTGAATACACATCCTGAACAGTACACTTTAAGTGCATTATTCTGCTAATTCTGTGTAGTGTGAGCCTAGATTTTACTATTGGCTCCAACACTCTACCTTCATAAATACAATTTGATACCACTATGCTTTGGATGTTTTGCATAAGGACCTCAACACTTGAACGTACAAACTCAACTCTTCAGCTGATAGCCTTGATGATGTCAATGTGCTCTATACATGATTGTCACTTCTATTACTTGACAGGATGAATAGCTGTTCCGTTTTGAACCAAGGACAAAAGAGTTAATCAGCTTTTCCTACTATTTTATTTGTAAATTACATACATGGGGGTATGACAGGCTAGTGAATACTCTTGCCTAGTAATTCAAGTGGCAATTCTTGCTCTATAGTGGCCTTTTAGGATTGTCACAAATAACACTTCAGAGCCAAGGGGTTAGTCCTGCATTTTCAGGACCGCAGTACAAGGAGAGAGCTTTATACAATTACTGATGTGAATTTCTCTAAAAGTGTATATTTTTGTGTCCAGTTGTATTATTTAAGTGTTCCTTTGTATAAAATGTGTATAAAGTATTGTATAGTTCAAAATGTTTTCATCTTGTGCTATGGTTATTGCTTAAGTTTTTAAAAAAACTTTCACCACGGTTGAATAGAAGCTGAAAAATTGTAAATACTCTGTTAATAAAAGTTGAATATTTTAGAGTTTTTTTTAAATTGATATACTTGGTATAATATACTGTCAATATAGTTGATTGTACATCTTTCATATCACATATTTTATATTTGTTCTAGATATACATATATTTTCTATTATAAGAATTTATGTACCTAGAAAAACGTTTCTGAAATTTAGCACTTGTAAAGGAGCAAAAAGTGTCATGAAAAATGGAAAACAGTAATTGAAGGAATTTGGGGGGGGACAATGTCATAGTGCTAGCACAATTTCTCTGGGTAACATTACAGCAGTAATACCTCACTTTTGAGTAATAAAACAAAGTTTACTCTGTAGGGAGGCATCTTTCTTCAATGTTAAATAACTAAGGATTCTTTAGAACGGGTTTCAAACTGGATTTCTTTGAGGGTCAGATGACCTTATGGGCTGGGGGGGGGGGAGACGGGATGGGCACCTCCTGCAGTACTTTGCTAGCCAATGAAGTGCAGTGGGGGGCACACGCCCCCTCCCCCATGCCTGTTTTGGCCAGCAGTGTTTCAGGAAGTCCATCTAGGCTGAAAATGAGTTTAGGAGCCACATGCAGTCTCCCCCCCTGTCCACCGTTTTGTCTGCCAGAGGCGGCATGGGCCAGTCCTTTGCTATTTCTGGGCCGGCTCTGCAGGCCATATTTAAGCACCCTGCAGGCCTTGAGTTTGACACCCTTGCTTTAGAACATTTCTCGTTAATCCCATTTCACTGTAGTTTTATTGCATTTACAAAAATACTATGGCTTCTTAGATCCAAATTTATTGAATTTCATTTTTGTATTAATGTATAAACATAGTAAGGGATCAGTGGATTGTCTTAATTTTGTTTTCTTTCTACTCTCTCCTGAGATCTTTTTAAAAAGGCTGGATTGATATATATGACAAAGGAACTCTTAGCAAATGTATAAACTAAGTTATTGTTAATAGAAACATGGGGCATGGGCAGGGAAAGATTTGCATGAGCTAGTATTAGCATATTAAGATCTTGATGTTAATTCTTTGTAGTCACTATAATTCAGGTAGTACTGGGTAAGATATTTACTACATGGTCTGCTCTGGACTTTTAATCTTCACTTGCACTTGAGAAATCTGGTTAAAATATCTTTCCAATTACTCTAGCTTTGTAGAAAAGTACTAAAATATTTACGAACAAAAACAAGA